>NC_137041.1:17531200-17988700 GCF_032717465.1 Coenobita brevimanus
ATAATTGAGTTTTTAATGCCTCGTGCCCTAACATTACAGACGCATTTCCGTAGCATAAGACAATAATCACATCTGACAAGGTTAGTAAAGTAATACATAACAATGTGCAATATTAGACATTAGTTAAAGCCAGCATGAGTAAAATCACACACACACACACACACACACACACACACACATTTGTCTTTGCCGTACTTCTGGACAGGGTGTGAAAGTGCAGGTTAGTACGCGTTGTGTTAGTTTAGTTCATTATGGTCTATCTATCTATATCTATATACCTAGGCTGCTTCCCCCATAGAAAGGGAGGTAGCCGAGACAGGACGACACACTCCCAATTTACTCATCCACACGAACACATTCATACTCATCTTAGCCCCAAGGGTACTTTAAGTTATATATGTATGGGTGGCATTTCCTTCTGAAGTTTGGAGGAATTTTAAACTTCACTTAATTATTGTGTACGTGTACAATGCCTAAAAGTGTGATTTACCTGTAACATATACGTTTCTCATTTATTCTTAGGAAATTTTTATTTCATCACAACCAGCATTCAGTATTCTTTCTTGTCGAAGTAATAACATGGTGGCAATCAATTCTTTACCACTGTGTAACATTTTAACGGAGCGTAACAGCCCCAGGCGGGAAAATTATTTTACTGACAAAATTTGTGCCATACAGCTAGGGATATTTCGTAACATCTTTACCTTAAGTATCTTTTTTACATATCATACCTCAGGATCCTTTTGCATATTACTAATGCAAACGATATCAGCTTTAAAACGATGTATGGTTTACAGTGGAATGTTAAGGTGTATTATGTAAAATAAATATTTAAAGAGGTGATATGAAGCTTCCGATATCAATTAGAATAGGGTCCTTTGATTTATAATATTTAGAACTCCGGCACATATGTTAGAAACCTGCGTCTTTTCTATATTTTTGAATCATTATTTATTTATGAAGTTTTATAATGTTAAAAAGGAAGAGTAAGTTCAAACTGATACCGTAGAATGAGCTTTGGTCTGTAGCGATACATAACTTTTGTATGAAATTGTATAAGAATGATGATTTCCACGATTTTTTTTTTTTCACAAGCCATTAAATGACTACTATATAATTTTGCTTAAAAATCCCTAATCATTCTTTCGTAGGTTGTGTGTGTGTGTGTGTGTGTGTGTGTGTGTGTGTGTGTGTGTGTGTGTGTGTGTGTGTGTGTGTGTTCAACAGAAATAAAAAGACGAGAAATAAGTTAAACTATGAAAGGCGAAGAAAAACTGAAGAAAGGCAAGGAATTTGCTAGAGAAAAATAATATGAAAGCAGAGGATACGCAAGGGGGTGGATGAAGGGGAAACGGGAAGAATCCGGATCTGCCAGAGAATAGGACAGGCGCTTCCTAATATCACTGCCTCTGTCTGTTGAAAAGTAAAATATATGTTGAACTCTCTCTCTCTCTCTCTCTCTCTCTCTCTCTCTCTCTCTCTCTCTCTCTCTCTTAAGCGATGGACTAACGCTTCGTGAGGCCCTGGACAGGAGGGTTACATGGGGCCCTCCAGCATAACTTGTGATTTTCATATCCTGTCATAAAAATACCAGTAGCTTATCTACTGAACGGTTCAGGTACTAAAATAATTTTATCTGTGATGCTAAGTGAAAGAATAAAAACATATTTCATAGGAAAATATCTTTCATTAATAGTAGACAATATTAGGGGCCCCTTTATGACGATGCTTTGGGCAGTTGTCCAATTTTCACACCCCTATAACCTCCAATGCTGTGTGTGTGTGTGTGTGTGTGTGTGTGTGTGTGTGTGTGTGTTCTGGGCATTCTGTTTCTCATTGTCATTTATGTTTGGCAGTTAGCAGCGGTTTTCTCAGAACGTTGCCCAGTGAAACTTTATTTCCACGAGCTACATAACCAGAAAATTATCTCATAGCATATCTGACTTCAGCCTCTTTATGAACACTTTGGTTTGGCAACACAGTTGGAACGGTTCTGAGCATGAGTGATACTTCATGAGTTTTCGTCGGATATCATCTGTCCTTGAAGTGCTTATTGGTGCTCGTTGTTGGTATAGCTTGGTCTTTGGCTTTTTGCTTCCTACTTCATATTTTCTGAACCATCTCTTTGATCCTGGGGTAAGTGCATTTTATCTTTCGCAGTGCCCATAATTCACCATGGGTCAAATGCATAAAACAAATAAACATTTTCCACTACTGACACAGTCTTCAGTACGAGTTTCTATTATCCAGCCGGCACCACAGTCTTACTGTGACAGTTGTCGGACGAGTGCTGAAGACTCTGACCATTTATCTCATTGACGCTGGCTATTTAGGACAACTGTAATTTATATACTTATGTAAAAAGAAGTTTTAAATAAATTAAACACCAGATATGCGAGTTTTATGGCGATTAGTGGCAATAATGTACATCAAAAAATGTGTGTGTGTGTGTGTGTGTGTGTGTGTGTGTGTGTGTGTGTGTGTGTGTGTGTGTGTGTGTGTGTGTGTGTGTGAGAGAGAGAGAGAGAGAGAGAGAGAGAGAGAGAGAGAGAGAGAGAGAAATTTCGCAACTGTCGCGATTAATACTGTGATAAAAGAAGAGCAACTTTTATTTTATTTCAGTTTACTACGGATGATTTCAAAGTGTCCTACAGCCAAAGATTTAACTGAAATAATTATTATTCTCTTTCATTCATGTGTTCTTCCCATATGTTCACAAATGTTAACAAGTGTTCTCCCCATTCGTCCACGGGGTACTAAATGTCTTCTTTAATAATCTAAGTAGGGAGGACAATGATAAGAATGACTTAGAAGAATAAGAGATTCTACACCAAGCCCCTTTTCCTTTTAACGAATAGACCAGGGATGCTCGTCCTCTATGTCTTTCTGGGCTAAGGGAGGAGATGGATCTTAACGCGCTCTTCACCAAACATCAGTGCTTGGTGAAGAGGCATGTGTGCAAGAAGGGGCCACCTTGACATACAGCTTACTGGGAAAGCAGATTCCTTGGTTAACTTAAGCTTTACTGTTCATGATTTTATACTGTGCCTTTGACGTTTATGTGAAGACTATAGTGTGTCAGCTTATTATTTTTATCTTTATCATAATTTTATTCTTACAATACGACAAAAATGAAATTTAAAGTCAAGCCGACAGCATCAGACATTGTAGTCAATCAATCATTTGGACCAAACCAATTTTTACCACATCAGGCCTTTGCACGAAAACATATACTGACATGTAAATTTAAGAGGAAAGGGCACGAATGATTATATTTGATTCTTTATAGAATCTTATTCAATATACCCTTGAATATATTATCTTGTTTATCAAAAGTCTTTCATACTATTCCTCTTCTTCCCTGGAATCTGATATCATAAAATGAAACTCTCTGTACTCCCGTACTAAAGTAACTGCGTTCATCAGCACAGTCAGTTGAATCAGCTCATGTTTTCTTTGAAGAAGACAGTTTTTCTAATATTTGTAGTTCTGGTCACCTATACCATTACATTGAGGATCGTCTTGCTCAGTTCAGCAATCTCTTATCGCTGTCTTACCCGAATTCACCAGAAAAAAAAAAGTTATCGCTGAACAGTTAGTATGTTACCTTTATCATAATATTTCATATGTTGAAAAGCGCTAAATCTGATGGTATGGAGATTAGTTTGCACTATCACAGAGAGAAGAATTAATAAAAAAAAGAGAGACACACATCCAGCGACATGGCCTGGGTTAGTGTGACTTTACACAGCTGAATTATGCATGAGTTTGACAACTTTGACGGTAGAAGGGATGCTGAGAGAGAGAGAGAGAGAGAGAGAGAGAGAGAGAGAGAGAGAGAGAGAGAGAGAGAGAGAGAGAAAGAGAACAATATCAAGGGTTATCCATGAGACAAATAACCATAACATGGTGTTATAACACCCTACATCCCACCCAACAGTCACTGATCCCCATATCGACCGGGAGCTTAACCAAACCAGTCACGCTGCAGTAAATCACCGGGGTTATTGAAGCAACTATGATTGCTGTTATTTATGTGCATGAAGCTGTATTTTCCCCGACACAAATGATGAAAAACGGCCATATTATTCGAGGCTATGTCGTATATCTTCATGGAAATATTGAGGAAAAAAAGTGAATGTATATGCTGAGGACTAGAAGGCTACAGTGATGATCTATTTGTGACTAGTTTGAGCCTTATAAATATAGCTAAAAATAATGTGAGTTCATCATGTTAGACTAAGCACACTGTTTACCGTACATCTTTTTCCATCACAAATCCATCCCAAGTTTTCACTCATTTTGCTGAGTAGGCAAGGCACAGTATCATTCCCAGCAGAGGAGGATGGAGGTTTGAGCTTTCATCTGTTGATTGGAGCTGCACAGTTTTCCTAAGCGGGTTCATCCCTGCTAGCATTCCTGGTTAACCCAGTTTTTGCCAGTTTCCCTCATTCCAGTCCTTTACTTGTCACAGTTCACCTGCATTCTTAAACTTTATTTCTCGTCTCTTAGTGGCTCTAACACCGTACCAACCTCCTTTCATTTCCTATTCTCACTCACCCTGTTTCACACTCCTTACAAATCTTCAACCACTCATTTCTCAGTAGCTCCGATCACAGTCTGCCACATCGCTCCCTAGTCATTTACATTGCATACTCTCCATCCAACCACAGTCCCTTATCTCAACCCTCCTCATATTATGTTTTCTCTTCCGCTTCTCATTTCATTCAAGAATCAACCTCACTGTAATCTCAAATGCGAATATCTATCCGTCGGAACACCACTTTTTCTAGCTAGCACCGTACTATCCAATTACGGCAATGAGCTTATAATGGAAAGTGAATTGAGATTTACCAATAATCATCGGGATAAGAGAATGTGAACAGTTTGAATTTCGCTGAAGAATACCCTAACTTTCTTCCCATGAGCCAGTACCCATAGTTATTAGCCTTCAGATAACACGAAACAAACTTTATAGGAGCGTTCTCATCCTGTGATATTTCCATTACTCTCCCTCTCTCATATTTTCAGCCCCCAACTATTATATTCCCCTTTCTCTTTTCTTAAAACCTTGATTAAAATATCCGATTTCTTCTTTTGTTCTTTTCCCCACTACCACACCTTATAATATTTCACTTCCCCATCGAAAGAACACATTACTCATCCCACAATGTGCATGCGCGCGTCGGTGCGTAAGTTCTTCTGTGTGTATGTGTGTTTCCAAGTGTTCAATCTTTCAGGAAAGAAAAATAACCATGCGTTGCAGTTATGCCTTATGGTTCTGGTAACAATTTACTCGTGTGTGTGTGTGTGTGTGTGTGTGTGTGTGTGTGTGTGTGTGTGTGTGTGTATCTATATTTAATATACTATAGCACTAGCCGTGTGTGTGAGTCTGTGTGTGTGTGTGTGTGTGTGTGTGTGTGTGTGTGTGTGTGTGTTTTGGGCAGCCGAAACCACACATTCAAATCGCACCAAAATTGGCACAAAAATCGCAAAAAAATCGCTGATATGAAAAAACTTGGTCTCATCACGATTGAAAAACTTTTACTATATTTAATGAGCGATCACATTTTGACCAAAAAACGCCACTCTCGGCGCCCGGCATAGGATCTCCGTAGAATTTTTCTGCCCATGGCTACAGCAGCACGAAAGCCCTCCGCAGGAGCAAGTGCGAGAGGCCCGAAGGGCCCACGAGCACTGGTCTAATATACTATAGCAGTAGCCGTGTGTGTGTGTGTGTGTGTGTGTGTGTGTGTGTGTGTGTGTGTGTGTGTGTATATTTGTATTTTGGGCAGCCGAAACTACACATTCAAATCGCACCAAAATTGACATGGAAATCGCAAACAATTCGCTGATGTGAAAAAACTTGGTCCCATCACGATTGAAAAACTTTACTATATTTAATGAGCGATCACGTTTTGACCAAAAAAAAAAAACGCCGCTCCTGACTGCCGGCATAGGATCTCTGGAGATTATTTTTGCCCACAGGTGCAACTAAAGTATTTCGGACTTGCTTTCGGACAACTTGGGTTCCATTCCCGAAGCTGCAAATAACATGATCAATTGGTTAGCTGCAAGAAACCCAAGTGACAACGTTACACTAGAACAGCACATAAACGCGAGAGCCCTCCGCTGGAGCAAGTGCGAGGGGCCCGAAGGGCCCACGAGCACTTGTCTATCTCTATATCTATATCTATCAATATCTATATCTATCTATCTATATCTATATCTATCTAACTATATATATATATATATATATATATATAAGAGCCACTGTGTTTGTTTGTTTGTTTGTCCTTCACTCACACCCAAACGATTAACCAGAGACCCCAAGACCCATATACTGTATATTCTGAATTAGGGTGACCCAAGGATGGTTTTAGGGGGGTCAAAATTCAGATCTGTGTCATTCAAGGTCACTGGTGGAGTGTTCGCCTTTTTGGCCTGGGCAACGCCGGGTATCCCTGCAGCCCAATGTTTGGCATGGAGACTCACATGACCTGTAGTTCGGACATAGACTATGTGAGGTTGACCTTCGAGGTCATTTGAGGTCACCAGCCAGAGGTCATTTGAGGTTACCATTAATACATACTCGAATGACTGGAACCAGCAGCCCAATTTTTGGCATGGAGACTTACATGACCTCCAAGTCGGACATAGGCTATGTGAGGTTGACCTCCAAGGTCATTTGAGGCTACCAGTCGGTGGTCATTTGAGGTCACTGGTAATAGTAAACAAGTGCACACAAATACTGTACATTAATCTGTGAAAGATGATATAGAAAGTTCCTGGACCTCTTATTATCCCTCTTCAAAAGCATATGAGGTACAGTCGTCAGCAGAAGTTCGCTGCAAGGCTACTCATATAGTTTTAGTCAGTTGGTCTGGCAATAGTTTACAGTCAATAGTTGCCATATATGCATTTAAAAGCCGTTTATGACGCTTCTTCTATTATTTTTATTATCAGTAGAGTCGACTAGAAAATAATTTCGTATACAAATTATGTCTGTAACATAAGAAAATGTAGAAGCCGTCAGATCATCTTATAATATGACGAGTGAGAATAATAGTTTGATGTTTCAGAATAATCTATCTGGAACCTTCTTCCTCCTCACTAATCCTCTTCCCTCTTGGTGTCCCTACCACCCACCAACTCTCTCTCTCTCTCTCTCTCTCTCTCCACTACTTTACCCGCCACTCCGCCTGCATTCTTTTATTCTATTTATGGCAAGAACTCAGTATATGCTCCACTCTGGACTGAATATTCTTGTAATCTTTCTTCTACATTCCCAAAGCCATAATTTTTTGTTTGATTTCACTCGTGATATCCTTCTCCTTTCTCCAAACTTAATGCAGCGATCTGAGTCAATATTTGTTCCATGAGTCGGTGAACAGTATCATAACCCCATACAGGGGTGTAGTTATAATGGATGCAACGAACTTAATCAGAACACTGATAAACCTCACACAGTCACAAGCTTCAAGATCATGGCCCTAATCCACGATAAGATAGCCCTCCGAGGATGGATAATTGGAATGAAAGAAGCAGGACACTCCACTGTTGAAATATATCGCGAACTTGTTGTGTCTCATACAACTGTTGACAAGTGGTGGAGAAGGTGGAGAGCAGAAGGTAATTTGTGGGATAGTCCAAGGTCTTGGGCGCCTAGGAAGACTACCCCTGTGGATGACCACAGAATCATAGAGGAAGCACCAAGAACTCCGATTACCAATGCCGTTGCTATCAAGGACAATCTCCACCTGCAAGTATCGAGTGATACGGTGCGTCGTCGACTGAAGGAAGGGGGGGTTGCATCACAGAATTCCTGCAGAGAAAGTGAAACTGACTGAGAGACACCGCAATCTTCGCCTCAGATTTGCAGAGATGTATGTGAACAAGAACATGAATTTCTGGGGCACGGGTATTTTCTCAGATGAAAAAACATTTTCTTCCACAACACATGGTCAACTCCACTGTTATCGACGAGGTGGTTGTAGCACCAGTCGAGCAGGGCAGTACTCCCAAGGTGGATGGAAAGCTGATGACAGGGAGAGCTGGAGCTCCCATTTCATCAGCCCTTGGGACTAGGTCCCAACAATCCCTCTTTGCTGAACTTTTTCAGTGTCACAGTAACACAGAGAGTAGGCCTGCATGCTCTCCAATACAAGTTTCTCTAACTATCAACACCAAACTACATGCACAGAAAACACCACATTTCCTTTTCCAAAAAAAAAAAAAAATCATGGCAGCAAAACACGTGGCCTCGGAGTCCCCGGGGGGGGGAAACGTAAATGCCCCCACCTTCTGCCCCTCTCCTGGTGACGACTTAACATGCCTGGAACCACTGTCTGACTCTCTTCTTCATTTCTGCAACAATCGCAGCCTTTCCTCTAACTTTCGCTCTGTTGAGCACCACCTCTCCTTCTCTAAACCTCACCTTCTTTTTCTGACTGAGACTCAGCTGTCTGAGGCAACTGACGGCAGATCCTTTTCTGGATCCTCCTACTTTCTCTATACTCTTTTCAAAGCCAAATGTGGCTGTTGTGTATATATTCCAACAACTTATCTTGCTCTCGTGTCCTGAACCCGATTCTTCTGAATTCTCTACACTCTGGCTTCGGCTTTCCTGTCATTCTCTGACTAAATATATCTGCGCTGTTTACTTATCTCCTAATTCTACTGCCTATCAAAAATTCTTTGACTATTTTACTTCTATGATGGAATGCATTCTATCCATTTCTCTTTCTCTGAAATCTCCATTCTAGGAGATTTCAATGTTCACCAACACCTTTGGCTCTCCTCTCCTTTCACTGATCCACCTGGTGAACAAGCCTACACCTTTTCTAGCCTAAATGACCTAGAGCAGCTTGTACAGCACCCTACCCACATCCCTGACTGCCTTGGAGAAAGCTCCAACATATTTGACCTCTTCCTTACAACTAATCCTTCTGCTTACACTGTTAATCTTTTCTCTCCGTTGGGCTCCTCCGATCACAATCTTATCACCTTAACCTGTCCTATCGCTCCAGTATGGCCTGCGGACCCTCCAAAGGAACGTCGTCTGTGGCACTTTGGAGCTGCGGATTGGGAGGCCTTCAGGCAGTACTTCCTTGATTTTCCCTGGAATGATTATTGCTTCCATGGCTGGGAGCCATCTGGGTGTGCCTTGCGCATTACAGAGGTTATTCTCTCGGGCATGGAAGCATACATTCCTTTCTCATATCCTTTGACTAATGCAAGGAAGCCTTGGTTTAATCACTATCTTTCTATCTATATACCTAGGCTGCTTCCCCCAAGGAAAGGGAGGTAGCCGAGACAGGAAGACACACTCCCCATTTACTCATCCATTCAAACACATTCATTTGCATCTTAGCCCCAAAGGGAAGAAGGGACAGATCCTCACCGCACCACACTGTACAAGGGTCAACTGTGCAATGGAATCAGTGACATCCGCAGCAGGGCCTGACAGCAGAGCTGGTTTACCCCTGCCACATCATAATAGACCCATCCCCTTACCTGCACCTGACCTGACTAGCTGATCAGACCAAATGTGGGAGACTATCCTCTCAGGTCTGCATCATCATTTATTCATTCACAACTTCTCTCCATTTATTTCTGTCACGCACAGCCACTCTTCCTTGCGCAACAGACATCCCCCTCGCATCCAGCACTCTCTTCACACTGTCCATCCAACCTATTCGTGGTCTCCCTCTCAGCCTTACACCTCTCACATCAGATCTAGTTATCTTTTTCACCAATTGCTCATTCATCATGGTTGTTCTAATACTGTCTGCAACAAGGAGAGGGCCTATAACAGGTATTGGAGCCAACCCACCCCTGAATCACATTATTTTATATATCTCTGCCAGGAATCGTGCGAAGTCTGTTCTTCGCTCTGCTAAAAATAATTTAATCCGTACTAAATGCTCTCAACTCTCTAACTCTAATTCTTCCCGCTCCTTCTGGCACCTTGCCAAAAACTTTTCTAACAGTTTTACCTCATCATCCGTCCCTCCTCTTTTCTACTTTGATGGCTCTGTAGCTATTTCTTCTACTGATAAAGCAGATCTCTTCACTCAGACTTTCTCCTCCAATTCCACTTTAGACGATTCCGGTGCTGTTCCTCCATCATTTCCCCCCTCTGACTTCCTCATGGCTGACATTAATATTTCTTCAGCTGATGTATTTTCTGTCATCACAGGCCTCAATACAAACAAGGAATATGGGCCTGATGGAGTCCCTCCTGTTGTTCTCAAGAACTGTGCTTCCGTGCTTACACCCTGCCTAGGTAAACTCTTTCGCCTTTGTCTATCAACTTGCACCTTTCCTTCTTGCTGGAAGTTTGCTCTCATTCAGCCAGTCCCAAAGAAGGGTGACCATTCCCAACCCTCTAGCAATCGTCCAATTGCTTTAACATCCTGTATCTCAAAAGTTTTGGAGTCAATTCTTAATAGAAAAATTTTGAAGCATCTATCCAATCACAACCTACTTTCTGATCGTCAGTATGGGTTCCATCAGGGACACTCCACTGGCGATCTTCTCACCTACCTTTCAGACTCCTGGTCATCATTCCTTCAGGACTTTGGCGAAAGCTCTGCCATTGCACTTGACATCTCAAACGCTTTCGATCGAGTCTGGCATAAATCTTTAATTTCCAAACTGCTCTCTTACGGTTTCTGTCCTTCTATCTGTGCCTTCATCTCTAGCTGCCTTTCTGGTCGTTCTATAGCCGCTGTTGTAGACGGCCATCGTTCTCCTCGATCTATCAACAGTGGTGTTCCTAAGGGCTC
This sequence comes from Coenobita brevimanus, assembly GCF_032717465.1. Taxonomy (NCBI): domain Eukaryota; kingdom Metazoa; phylum Arthropoda; class Malacostraca; order Decapoda; family Coenobitidae; genus Coenobita; species Coenobita brevimanus. Next base: position 17,541,991 of record NC_137041.1, read on the forward strand.
TGTCCTATCACCAACTCTCTTCCCTTTATTTACCAATTACCTTCTAAGTTGTACATCTAACCCTATCCACTCATACAGTGATGACTCCATCCTTCACCTTTCCATGCGGTTCCCGCAACGTCCATCTCAGCAGTTACTTCAACAAAAAAGGGATGAGGGTATGGCACACCTAATGTCTGACTTGGCTCGTATCTCTGACTGGGGTAAAAATAATCTGGTTGTTTTTAATGCATCAAAGACTCAGTTTTTGCACCTATCAACTCGACAGAATCTTCCACAGGTATACCCACTAACGTTTAATAATATTCAGCTTAATCCTGCATCATCCTTGAACATGCTTGGAGTTTCATTACTCAGGACTTATCTTGGATAGATCATATTACATATCTTGTAAAATATGCGTCCAAGAGATTAGGTATGCTAAGCCAACTCCGTTCCTTCTTTACCCCTGCACAATTGTTGACTCTGTACAGGGGTTTTATCCACCCCCGTGTGGAGTACAACTTTCATGTGTGGGGCGGCTCCCCACATACAGCTCATCTCAATAGAGTGGAGTCAAAGGCTTTTCATCTCATTAACTCTCCTCCTCTTACTGACTCCTTTCAACCTCTGTCTCTTCGCTGCTCTGTTGCATCTTTATCTCTTTTCTATCTCAACTTCAATGGTCACTGCTCCTCTGAACTGTCTGCATGCATTCCTCCACCTCTATGACGGGCGCATTGCACCCATTTAGCAGCAAACTCTCATCCCTTTTCTGTCCAACTCTCTAATGCAAGAGTTAACCGTTACTCCCAGTCCTTCATTTATGCAATAGGTCAACTCTGGAACTGTCTCCCTCTGTCTATTTCCTGCTTCGTATGTACTCCAGTCTTTCAAATGCAGTGTGTCCAGGCATCTCGGAATGATCGGATCTTGAATTTGGCTCTCTCTTGTATTTTATTTTTCTCATGGAAGGAACAATAATTGCTGGCCCGCGGTCTTTGGTTCCTTCTTCCTCGCAAAAAAAAAAATCACAGCTTTCTCTCTCTCTCTCTCTCTCTCTCTCTCTCTCTCCACACACACATAAAATATCTACACATATATATATATATATATATATATATATATATATATATATATATATACCTAGGCTGCTTCCCCCAAGGAAAGGGAGGTAGCCGAGACAGGACGACACACTCCCCACTTACTCATCCATTCAAACACATTCATTCGCATCTTTGCCCCAAATGGGAGAACAGACAGATCCTCACCGCACCACACCACACATGGGTCAACTGCGCAATGCAATCAGTGACATCCGCAACAGGGCCCGACAGCAGAACTGGTTTACCCCTGCCACATCATAACAGACCCATCCCCTTACCCGCACCTGACCTGACTAGCTGATCAGACCAAATGCGGGAGAATATCCCCTCAGGGCTGCGTCATCACTTATTCATTCACAATTTCTCTCCATTTATTTCTGTCACGCACAGCCACTCTTCATTGCTCAACAGACATCCCTCTCGCATCCAGCGCTCTCTTCACACTGTCCATCCATCCTATTCGTGGTCTTCCTCTCAGCCTTACACCTCTCACATCAGATCTAGTGATCTTTTTCACCAATCGCTCATTATCCATTCTCTCCATATGCCCAAACCATCGCGACACCCTCTGCTTAACTCTACCAGCCATCTCCCGAACAACTCCAGTTCTCCTTCGCACTTCATCATTTCGCACCCGATCCATCCGCGTCACTCCACACATACTCCTCAGACACCTCATCTCCATTACATTCAAACTTTTCCTCTCTGCTACACCCATATTCCATGTTTCAGCCCCATATAACGCAGTCGGTACCACAACACCCTCATACAGCCTTCTCTTTACATCCATTCTAAGTGAACGACATTTAAACACTTTTTTCATTCCTCCCAGCATCTTTCCTACTTCATTCATTCTAAACTTCACTTCTGCATCTATTCTTCCATCCACAGCAACATGTGACCCTAGATATTTAAAACAATCTACCTCCTCAAGCAACTCACCATTCAAAACTATATTCATCCCCCTACCATCTATCAACCTCGTACACTTCATCACTTTACTCTTATTCTCATTTACTTTCAATTTCCTCCTTTCACCCACCCTTCCAAACTCCTCTACCAACTGTCTCAATCTCTCCTCTGAATCAGTCACCAGTGCAGTACCATCTGCAAACAGCAGCTGCTTCAGATTCCACTCTCCACCATCAACATTCACCAGACTCAGACCTCCACCTAAAACTCTTGCATTCACCTCCCTTACAACACCATCCATGTAAATATTAAACAACCAAGGTGACATCACACATCCCTGTCGCAGCCCCACTCTCACAGGAAACCAATCACTCACAGCATTTCCTACTCTTACACACACTCTACTATTTACATAAAAACTTTTCACCCCTTTTAGTAACCTACCATCAAGTCCATACAATCTTAAAACAGTCCACAAAGCCTCCCTATCAATTCTATCATAAGCTTTCTCTAAATCCATAAATGCCCAAAACACATCCTTGCCTTTCGCTAAATACTTTTCACACACTTGTCTCACAGCAAACACCTGATCAACGCATCCCCTCCCTCTCCTAAAGCCACACTGCTCATCACCAATCACTCCCTCTGTACCCTCTCTAAACTCATAATTAACACTCTACCATACACCTTACCTACAACACTCAACAGACTTATACCCCTAAAGCTAGTACATTCATACTTATCACCCTTGCCTTTATACAACGGGACCACACAAGCACTTGCCCAGTCAGTTGGTACCATACCTTTCTCAAAGCACACATTCAACAATCTTACTAACCAGTCAACAATAGTCACTCCACCACCCTTCAGGCATTCCACAGCACACCCATCCATACCTGCAGCTTTCCCTGTTTTCATCTCCTTTACTGCCTTCTCCACTTCCTCCTTCGTGATCAAAGAATCATTCAACTCTCCCAACACATTTATTTCTTGCACCTTCCATCCCCCACAGTCTCAGCCACCCTTTCCTCCTCTACATTTAACAATCTTTCAAAATACTCTGCCCATCTCTTCCTTACTGCATCCATCTCAATTAACATCTTTCCATCCTCTGCTTTTACTCGTTCTTCTTTCCCAGACTCTCCCTTTCGCACCCTTTTCACCTCCTTCCAAAACATTTTCTTATTCTGTTGAAAATTCTCTGTCAGCCGCCTACCCCACCTCTCATCTGCTGCCACTTTAGCATCACGCACAGCCCTTCTCGCTCTATTCCTCTTTTCCTTTTACCTTTCATATGACATCTCATCCTTCCTCTGCAGCCACACTTCATATGCACATCTCTTCTCAGCCACAGCCATACTTACTTCCTCGCACCACCATTCACTTCCTTTTCTTACACCACCACCCACACGTCTCACACCACACACCTCTTCTGCATGCCCCACCACAGCACTCTTAAACAACTGCCATTCCTCCTCCACGCTGCCATTTTCCCGATCTTTCACTGCGTTCCACTCATCTTTCAATTTCTCCTGATACTCTGTCTTTTTCTCTCTTTTATCCAACTCACATATATATATAGATAGTGCAATGGTGAAGTGTGCGGCGTGTTCGTACATTCGAGAATGAGGGTTCATGCCCCGCCAGGGTAATAAACTTTGGTAATGTTTACCCGGCCAGGTACTGCTTTAGTGGGCATTAGGGGTGTTCTGGTTAAACCAGTGTTGCATACAATAAAGTATGCTTGCACCCAGTCGGCTTGCGTTGGCCGATGACACTTGGTTCACAGACTACACACACATCCAAAGCCACTCCAACATTACAAACACAGAAGCACTTATCACCCTACACAAATCTTTACTAGTGCACCTAAGCCATTTGGTAGAGATACATAGGCTGTATTGTTCTCACTTCGGTAGTGATTAGGCCGGTCCTGCAGTTGAGTCTCAAACGGCTAAATATATATATATATATATATATATATATATATATATATATATATATAGTAAATCCTCGTCTTTTGACGCATTTTATTTCGACGTCTCGTTTTTCACGCAATAAACAAGTTTCCGAGTTGTCTCACAATTCGCAAATTTCCCAACATTTCAATGCTCCCAGCCGGCAGCCGACGACTACAACAGAAACATACAGGAGCAGAGACAAGCCCGGATCACACGATATTTTCATGAGAGACAGAATGTAGCTACTGTTCTGCAAGACTTGGACGTGCCAGTAGGGGTGGATGAAGGAGGAGAAGTGGACAGAGAGGAAATGGAGGTGCTGGAGTCTGAGTTCGACTTAGAGGGCTTCGGCATAGGTGATGGGGCTTTCCCAGAGAGGCCCATGTCACCTAGTATCTAGCCCATCTACCCTCAACACACCTTCACTTCCACTCAAGCCAGTCTTCACTTTATTTCTGGTAAGGATTATTGGTGTTGCAGATCTTTATAACAGCTTTAATGTCTTTTCAGGTAATGTTTATTGTGTTATGCTGTTTTAACACTAGTAAACACTCTTCATTTAATTTTGGGTAGGGCCTGTTTGGTGTTATAGTACTTTCTGATATGGTAGGTACAGTCTCCAGCAAAAGTCGAGCGACCGGCTTGACGAGCAGGTTGGTATATGTGTCACCGCCTCACCCCCAGTTTCAACCCCTCCCGCCCCCTCCCTCGTTCCCATTCATTCGCCTACCCTCCAACCTCTCCACATCCAAGGGCAAGAGAGCAAGGCCTACTCTCATTGTCTCAACTACTCTTCCATCATCCATTTGTCTTGGGAAATAATGGTTTTGTAATGATAACGAATAAAAACGCATTACATAGTGTTTTACTCAATAGTAGGGTTATTTATACACCACAATCTGAACACAGGGTGATGTAGTAATATATTCGTATGATAGTGAGGTCTGTAATCATACAATTTATCATTTTGACGGTTGTATCCAGTCAGTGTGTAACATTAAACAGTCGGAAGCTATAAGCAGATGTTTGTAGTGGTCGGTGATATGCTCCTTCCCTTACTCGACGTAGTCACTGTAACTTTACTAACTCTGTTATAGGTCATTACCATTAGTTACTACTAATATCTCATGTGTGATAATAGCAAAGTGTTGCTGATAAGTAAAACACATGATCAGTATTATCTTGGTTACTGATGTCTTAATACATGATATCAGATAACTTTGGGCAACAGAGACTGGATGACAGCTTGTCTGCTGGTTAGACCACCTAAGCTGGTCAAGCCGAGTCATGACGTAGTTGCTGGCATTACCAAAGGTCAGTCAATATTTAGACGCCATTCATTGCTGCTGACAGTATTATAAGTATAAAGGTCAATTTCATACACAGGACAGCCAACAGTAGAGTGAGCTGTGTGCTGTGCTGACCCCACGCACACCAAACAACCAGGGCCGGATTACCAGGTATAGGCAAATTGGGCAACAGCCTATCAGGCAACGGCCTGTCACAGGCTTTCCAGACTTCCAGAGTGGAATAAATATATGCTTTGGGCATCCAAGTAAATGCCATCACCCATCAGGCCATTATAAAAAGGCCATTATAGGCCATGCCAACATTTCACTGGAAATAACAGAATAAGAAATCTATATGTTGCAGGCCAACAGTCTGCATTGCCTACCAAGCCACAGCATGGTTAATCCGGCACTGCATACAACCAACCCCCTCCACCCCTTGCCGCAGCCGCTTATCGCCACTCACTCCAGCAAGAGACCCGCCATGAATATCAGGAATATAACCTTGCCTTATATAGTTATAACTGCAGTAGGGTGTAATTTGCGATTCAGACGATTATAATACGACGTATTTCGAAAAAGGTAACCAATAACTAAATTGGCCAAGTGGATGATCTGCATAGTAACCAAACAAACTTGTCTCAATTGCAGCTTACGCTAATCAACATTATCGTGCCATACAACAAATAATTCAGTTCATTCGTTTTCAGCGAGAACATTTTCAACAAAGGTTTGACAAGTTACAGTTCACACTGGTCAGTGTTACTTATAGCAACGTAATAGACGTAGCGGTCAGGTTAACTTTATTATTATTTAGTCTTCAACTTATGTCCCATGTCTGTTATTACCTTCCTCTATCTCTGTGTGGCTGTGGTTTTTTCCCATTAACTATCGTCAGCTGAAATGTCAATTGCCTCAGAGAGGGAGGGATGTTAAAATGGACAAACGGTTTTGGTTACGCAAATAATTAATAAGGAAGACTGACTTCCGGTATATTTAAGAACACATTTTAAAACGATATGAAACAGTGGGGTCAGACATTGATTTATATGATAATGAAATGTTGTTGGTAACTGGGGGAGTAATAAGGTAACCCTGTCAACACCGAGTAGGATCACCCACCTCCTTTGCTATCGCCCTGTTCCAGTTGCTCTACAGTAACATGTGGTATGGTGACAATAGTGAATGTTTTACTAGAGATCTGGTGTTTTGGCCTGACTTTCCCTGCAGTTAAGGGTATTATAATCCGCTATTGCACTGCATATCTGATTAAATAACATTTAGAAAATAAGGTCTTACTGTGTACTGATCATTAAATGCTTATTTGCCATATCATATGTTAAATTATAAATATCACTATTAAATGGCGCAGTGGACAATATTGTAGTGCACACTTCATGGCGATAATAAAGACGTGTTTATGAGCATTGGTGGAAAACACACACACACACACACACACACACACACACACAATTACATCCCACATCACAAAGAAGCAGAAAAGAAAATAAAGAAATGGTTCAATACAGAATGTAAAAAATCAAAAGAAAAAAGAGATTTGTTGTGGAATAGATACAGAAGACACAGTAGTGAAAGGGCATATAATAATTACAAACAGGCAAGAAACGATTATACAAGAATAAGGAGGGAAGCACAAAAACAGTTTGAGGAGGATATCATAAATAAAAGTAGTGATCAGCCAAAGCTATTTTACAGCTACATCAGAAGCAAAACCAAAGTAAAAGATAAAATACAATCCATTACGGACGAGGGAATCACCTATACACAAGAGAAGGATATTTGTGAAGCACTAAACAAGATATTCCAATCAGTTTTTACAGAGGAAAAATATTTTGAGAGGGATTATGTGGAACATGCATGCCCACACATACTACCAGATATACAAACATCAGAAAAAGAAATACAGGACGAGCTAAGTAAATTAGACAAAGGAAAAGCAAATGGTCCAGATGAAATTTCATGTTGGGTGCCATGTGAATGTGCAAAGGAATTAAGTAAACCATTATTCTTAATTTTCAAGAAATCCTTGAGTCAAGGTAAACTACCTGATATTTGGAAGAAAGCAAACATTGTTCCCTTATTCAAGAAAGGGAATAGACAAAATCCACTTAACTACCGACCAGTATCACTGACCAGTGTTGTAAGTAAGGTATTAGAAAAGCTTATAAGAAAAGCTTGGGTAAATCATCTAGAAGAACACAATATGATAACAGAAAGACAGTTTGGTTTCAGAAAAGGAAAATCATGTGTTACTAATCTGTTGAGCTACTATGACAAGAGTAACAGACACATAACAGGAAAGAAAAAGGATGCGTGGACAGTATCTATTTAGATTTCAAGAAAGCATTTGACAGTACCACACCAAAGACTTTTATGGAAACTGTACCATCAAGGAGGAATTCGAGGCAAACTGTATTGTTGGATGCAAGATTTTCTCATGAAAAGAAAATTGAGAACAGTACTAAGGGGAAATTACTCATCATGGAAAGAAGTGACTAGTGGAGTACCACAGGGCTCAGTGCTGGCACCAATCATGTTTTTAGTGTATATAAATGATATAGACAGTAACACTGGAAATGAAAGCTATCTAAATATGTTTGCAGATGATGCAAAAATGCAAAGAAGAGTTACTAACACAGACTCTTGTAAAGAGCTACAAGAAGAATTAAACTTCATGAATGGAGTAATACATGGCAAATGGAATTCAATGTGGACAAGTGTCATGTAATTAAATTTGGTAAAAGTGGAAAAAGACCTGATTGGAATTATATGTTAGGAAATAAAACCCTACACACATCAGAAAGAGAGAAGGACCTAGGTGTGATTGTCAATAACCGACTATCTCCGGCTGACCACATCAGTGAGAAGATACGGAACATGTATACACTGCTTATCAATATGAGAATAGCGTTTACATACATAAATGAAGACATGCTAAGAGGGATAATAACATCATTCATTAGACCAACCCTGGAGTATGCATCAGTAGTCTGGAGTCCTCATCTCAAAAAACACATCGACAAGATTGAAAAAGTTCAAAAGGCCTCTACAAGATGGTTACCAAGCTTAAGGGATCTAAGCTATGAAGTAAGACTAAATAAACTGAATCTACCAACACTACAGGAGAGAAGGAAAAGAGGTGACATGATTATGGTATATAAATGCATATCAGGGAAGGAGAAAATAGACATAAATGATTACTTAACGTATGGGGAAGCATCAGCAAGAGGACACTGCAAAAAACTGCATAAAAAGACAGGTGATAAAGACGTAAGGAAATTTAGTTTCCCAAATAGAGCAATTGATCAGTGGAATGCACTACCGAATGAAATAGTGTGTGCCAAAACAATTCACAAATTTAAGAATATGTACGATAAATATGGTTTAAGACACGGGACAGTACGAGCTTGACTCATTGCTGTAAAGATACAATTAGGTAAGAACAATTAAGTAAGAACACACACACATACTATCCACCCCGGGCAGAGCGGTTGACACAGGGCCCATTTCCCTCTCCCCATGACCCCACCACAACGTGTGACGGCCAGCTAGCCCTCCCCCCCCCAACACACCACCGACCACTACATACATCTGCTTATAGCTTCTGACTGTTTAATGTTACACACTGACTGGGTACAACCGTCAAAATGATAAATTGTATGATTACATACCTCACTATCATACGAATATATTACTATATCACCCTGCATCCAGATTGGCTTGTATAAATAACTATACTATGGAGAAATATTACTGTGTAATGTGTTTTTATTCGTTATCATAACAAAACCATTATTTCCCCAAGACATTTGGATGATGGAAGAGTGGTTGAGACAATGCGAGTAATCCTTACTCTCGTGCCCTTGCATGTGGGAAGGGTGGAGGGTAGACAAACAAGTGGGAACGAGGGAAGGGGGGGGGGGAGTGAAACTGGGGGTGTGGCGGTGCCACATAGCGCAACGTGCTTCTCAAGCCGGTCACTTGATTTTTGCTGGAGACTGTACTTGTCCCACCAGAATGCTCCTCTATTTTTCCCATTGATTCTTAACTTCACACTTCGACATTTCGCATTTTGCGCGGTTTTGGCAGAACATCCAAGCAGCAAGAAATGAGGATTTACTCTGTATATATAAATACATATATATATATATATATATATATATATATATATATATATATATAGATATATATACACGAGGTGTGACAAAAAAGAAACGAGACTTTGGCTGCTAATGACACAATTCATCAGCCACACAGTAATGAAGTATATCACAGTGTTGCCCAACATCTCAGCACTGTATGAGAAAAGCAGCAGTTAAATTAACCTATTATCATTCTTTTCACAGGTGGTTTTGTAGCTCCTGTCAAGTGCCCTCTGTCACAGAATGAGCCTTGAGCAAAGGATTAACGTCAAGCTCTTGGCTAACTTGTTAAAACTCCTGCAGAAATCCTTGCCATGCTGAAGGATGTGTGGGGACAGAAAACAGTGTCCTGCACACGTGTCTATGAGAGGCACAAGAGGTTCAGGATGGGGAGGGGTGATGCTCCAAAATGTCCCGTAACACATCCACATGACGGATCTTTTGGTTCTCGGAGGGCAGTTTGGGCACCAACTTTGCACAAATCTTCCGCATGGCCAAATCTTTCAATAAGATGGACCTCATGGACTCCTTATTTAATCCCTGTTGCTCAGCCATTATTCTGATCGTCAGTCTGCGATCACTCTGCACCAATTCCTTGACCTTCTGGATGTTGGCATCATTTCATGTTGTTGAGGGACATCCTGGATTTGGGTCATCCTTCATGTCACCCCGCCCCATCTTGAACCTCTTGTGCCACTCATAGACACGTGTACGGGACACAGTTTCCTCTCCGTACACATCCTTCAGCATGGCAAGGGTTTCTGCAGGAGTTTTTCCCATGTTAGCCAAGAACCTGATGTTAATCCTTTGCTCAAGGCTCATTCTGTGACAGAGGGCACTTGACAGGAGCTACAAAACCACCTGTGAAAAGAATGATAATAGGTTAATTGAACTGCTGCTTTTCTCATACAGTGCTGAGATGTTGGACAACACTGTGATATACTTCAATACTGTGTGGCTGATGAATTGTGTCATTAGCAGCCAAAGTCTCGTTTCTTTTTTGTCACACCTCGTATATATATATATATATATATATATATATATATATATATATATATATATATATATATATTTCTTGGTTTGTTGGTTTGTTACCATGTCACAGCAGAAATGGTGCATGTAGCGCCAATTTTTGTTAGAGCAATGTACCGTTAAAATGGTCTACTTGAAGAATAAAACAATTTTGAGGCCAGTCGGGCCACCGGTTTCCGAATTATAACTCATTTCTGGCCTTTGTTTCAAATTCATTATTTGTTTTTAGTGCGGTGGATGGTTTCGTTCTTGGTCCGATGTTGAAATTTACAGCATAATACAAGAGAGAAGAGTGATGCGTTTCTTGTATTATCACTATCCTCCCCTTTCTCCCGCCTTATACTCCTAAAATTGTATAGAATAATAGTACAGTAATATCTATATTACAGTGATCCAGTTTCTGTTTGTTGGTTGGTTTGTTTTTTACCATAATTCAGCAAAAACGGCGCATGTAGAACAACTTTTTGTCAGAGCAAGGTGCCGTTAAAATGCTCTGAGCTGAAGAATAAAACAAATTCCAGTCTGATCAGGCCACCGGTTCCCTAGTTACGACTCATTTCTGTAGATAAGAAGTGACTTGACATCAGGTAGAGGTCGCCGATGGCGTCCTGTCGTCGAGCATACATATCTATATATCTATCTCTGTCTATCTATCATTCTATATCTATCTATCTATCTATCTGTATAGATACATATACATAATGACATATCTATCTATCTGTCTGTATAGATAGACATATACATACATAACTAGGTTCAGATTCTCGATGGGGCAGGGAACAGTTAAGGATTTCTATCTATCTATCTATCTATCTATAGCCCGACGCCCTAATCCCGCAAAGGGTGGCCGCAGACAAAACGCCTCCAAGTCACTCTGTCACCCACCATTTGACTCCCCTCCCCCCAACTCACCCCCCCTCCCTCATATACCTCTCAACTCCATCCCTCCACCTCATCCTCGGTCTATCCCTCCCTCTCCCTCCCTCCACCTCACCTACATACACCCTCTTAGTCAGTCTTTCATTCTCCATTCTCTCCACATGTCCAAACCACCTCAGTGTGTTTCTCCTAATCTTTTCAACCACATCCACATCTACCCCACAACGTTCCTTCACTTCTTCATTCGTCAACCTGTCCCTCCACGTCACTCCACATGCTCCTCTCAAGTAACTCATTTCCACTGCTGTCACTCTTGACTTGTTCCCCTCTTGCAAGGTCCACGCCTCGCTTCCATACGTCAGGGTAGGGATCACAATACCATCATGCAGTGACTTCTTAACTTCCATACTCACCTCCCTATTTCTCATCACTGCTTTCAGTGTACCAACAACCTTTCTTCCCTGCTGTACCCTTTCACGTACTTCATCCCCCAAAGTTCCATCCTTACTCATCACACTACCCAAGTACTTGAATGCACTCACATTCTCCATATCCTCACCATCCAACCTCACTGTACACTCTGTGACTTCATTCCTCTCAAACACCATAACTTTACTTTTGTTTACATTAACTTTCAGCTTCCTCCTCCTACACACTGTCCCAAATTCATTCACCAAACCTTACAACTCCCATTCATCTTCACTCAACAATATTGTATCATCAGCAAACAGCAACACCGGAAGCTTCCAAATCTCACCCTCATTCATTAGGGCCACCCCCACATCCACTGCCCTACCTTGCACCTCCTTTACAACCCCATCCATATATATATTAAACAGCCATGGAGACATCACACACCCCTGTTTCAGTCCCACATTGAGATCAAAGAACTCACTCAGCTCACCATCCACTCGCACCGTAGCCCTAGCTCCCTCGTACATACTCTTCACAGCACTCAACAATTTCCCCTCCACTCCATATATTCTTAATACCTTCCACATACCTTGCCTATCTATTCTGTCATAAGCTTTCTCCAAGTCCATGAAGGCAGCATACACTTTCCTTCCCTTCTCTAGATACTTCTCCACTAAACATCTTAGAACAAATATCTGATCTACACACCCTTTTCCCTTCCTAAATCCCCCTTGTTCTTCTCCAACTAGCTCCTCTGTCATATGCCTAACCCTATCAATGAGTATTCTACCATATATTTTACCAGTCACACTAAGAAGGCAAATACCCCTATGGTTACCACATACTTCTCTCTCCCCTTTTCCTTTGTACAGAGGAACAATTATACCTGATTTCCAGTCCTCTGGAACCCTTCCCTCTTCCCAAGCCAATCTACACAACTTCCATATCCACTCTACAACAATCTCACCCCATACCTAAGCATTTCACCACACACTCCATCAATTCCTGGGGCCTTTCCCAGCTTAATCTTCTTCATCGCTTCCACTACTTCCGACCTACTGATCTCTTCCTCCCTCCTCTCATCTCTTCTTCTCCCAGCCATTCCCCAACCACTTATACTCACACTGCTCTCACTCTCTACATTCAACAAATCCTCAAAGTGCTCCTTCCATCTCCTCAATTTGAGATTTGAATCTCATAAAAATCAGACTTGAATGATCTACCAGAAGACCCGCCGAGATGTCGCAAAAATACCACTGCTAATACCAATACACCAGCCCTGTATGAGACAGCTCTAGCATATATTCAATATGGACGGTGGGTGTTTGTGCCGAAGTGGTGACATGTAGAGGTGTATGGTATGTAGGAGGACTACTGGGTCTAGGGAGCAGGCTATGAAGCCTATGCCCAGTGCTGGAAACATATATATATATATATATATATATATATATATATATATATATATATATATATACACATAATGACACTTTCCTCAGCGGCACTGTTCATATTGGTGTCCACCACTCCAACGTATCTCCAAAAGGCGTTCTTTGTCTTGTACGCACCCCTCAGACACACTCAAGACACATTTTGCACGTACCCCAGATGTACACTACACGCAACATCGACACACCCCAACTCAGCCCTTCCGTGGGTGCTGCAAAAAAAATCGATAAAATGAAAGTGCAACTCATTAAACTCTGTGTTAGCATCTTACAATATTTCAAGCTTCAAAATGGTACATTCGGGGGTGCACTCTGTTTTTGACCACCCACATGGTTGGAGCAATAAAGACTTTTTTTTTTATTCATTTACTTTTAGATCTCGCTGCTCACAATGACAAATTTCTGAACGATGTGCAAAAACAGGTGCAATCCAGCATCATCTGCATATATCAAACAACAAATATTCCATCGCTCAGCTTTCATCCTCATTATCACCTCTCTTTCCATTACTTTTTCAACCTTTCTTGTACATAAACCTGTCTATATATCCATCTATCTATCTATCTATCTACTTATCTATCTCGTATCCATCAGTTTGTATCTGTCCACCTATCTTCTTCAAAAATTAACTGTCCTTCATCCAAATCAAACCTTAGGCACAACAGGGAATTATTCGTAAGTAAGCTTGTGTATCTCGGTCCTGAAACCTAGACACAAAAGTCTGGGTTACTGTATGCACCCATCATGCACTCACTAACATATTGCCATCACGTGACTACACAGAGTGACAAGCCTAATATTTTGTTGTAGGCCAGAAAACCACTTATGTTGAGTGGTAACCATATAACCAAATGGACATGTTGTCCTTGGTGATCTACTGGATTAAGACATTTCAACCAGATGTATCCCGTGAGGGCTTATACGCAAGATGTGATAGGGCCTCCTTCCTTACGTAATATCACTCAGAAAATTGCGACTGTAGCTAAGCACTCGTAGCTTTATCCTGGAACCGCTACACTCTTCACTAGACAATCAAGGACTGAATGACATTTTAAGTGCCAGATTATCTTGACTGGTGAAGTGGAACTTTCAGTTCAATTTTCTTGAGACAAATTGTAGTGCCACACATTTGATATTCATGTATGTGTTTAGTAGTACTGTAATTTTAAGTTAGATAGGGTGTAACCTGAATATTAGTTTATAAGTTCCTCTAAGTAGTAATTCATATATTAATAATTACTGTAGGGCTAACTCTATTTCTATATGTATGTATCTCTGTATCTATGTAGTGGGTGATGTAATTGTGGATGTTGAGCTATGGGAATTCCCCGTCTCGTAGAGTAACGAATAACATGCGCGCAACTTTTCTTGTCGTTGTTAGGCGCCGAGTTTGAACCTTGAACAGAATAATGATGAATATACAATTCTTTCCGTAACCTAGTTGTGAAATGTTTGCTAATGAAGCTGCTAGAACACAAGTATGTGGGATTGGCAGTCCAAAAGGCCTAAATAATGTCATTTGTGAGGATTTAAAGTTCCGTTTATCTTGGCCGTCACTAGATGGCATGAGCTGCTCTCAGATTCAAATTGAGATAGTGATAGAATCAGTATCTAAATTAAGTAAGGAATAAATCCCAAATTTTCCCCAATTCAATCAAAAGTCCTGGCGTCATGGGTACATTGCTAAATAAATTGTAAAGAGAATTGAAACCCACCATATTTCAAAAACACCATCTCATTTGACTTGAGCAGTGGCGTCGCTAGCGTGCCCACCAGAGTCACTCGAGCTCCAGTCATCGTATCTAATAGACGTTCGTTTAGGTGAGTCGTCCACATTTCTTCTTCCTCCCCCTCTTTTTCTTTGTTTAATCCTTACTTATTATGGACTATATGAAGTAATATTGTTGAGAGTTTAACGTAGTCACTCGAGCTCCAGTCATCGTATCTAATAGACGTTCGTTTAGTCCCCCGGACACCGGCGACGTCCGTGTGAGCACGACGTTATTCCCATAGTATTGCCCGTAGACTTTTACACTTACACTTGCACTACCCACGAGTTATTTTACAAACCGAAAGTAGTTGATATGTTATTAATGATCCTATCAAGTGAACTTTTTTTTTGTAGATAAGGAATAGAAATATAAAAGTGATATGTTCTGTAACGGAAAGGAAAAATTCAAATTCATTAACTGTTCTCTTACTTTAAAATTAATTTATTAGGAAAAAAAATAATCAGGAGCGTGGAAGGGAACTTACTGATTGTGAGCAATAATGTGATATTTGAGTTGTACCTCGAGGCTAAATAAGCCCGAGTGATTGGGTGGTCCTGGTGATTATATTTCTTTTTTTTGAATTACTCCTCGAGGCTAGACAAACCCGAGAGATTATGTATTTCTAGTGACTATATAACATTGTTGAACTGTAAATAATACTGACGATGTGGGAACCGAGAAAATTACATGAGGAGAATATATATGGGTGAAAGATGAACACAAATAATCATTCTTATTGGTTCGAGGCTATGCCAGCATGAACAGACAATTCATGCCTGTAAAAAAAAAAAAAGTGTCCCTGTCTTGAGGCCATTGTTGAGCCCAAGAGTAACGGCCAAAAAGAAAGTAAAGTACAACAAATCCATACCTCGTGTGTATCAAATTGTTTCGTCTGGTAATAATGTTAGAGGAATGATCACCCAAAAACCTTGGTAACATATACAATCTTCTCTTATACTAAAAAGGGTCATGTAATTAAAAATGATTTTGTGGAAGTTAACAGAATTATTAAAGTAGAGTAAAGCATAAATCATTTTCTTTTCTTTATTAGTATACCTAATCAAGGAAATTATGTCCTCAAGCCAAATTCACTCCCCTTCCAATTCAAGATTCCTTCGCTGAGGGAACGACGACCACCTGTGGTACTGACTAAATCTAAACTCGGCCAAAAAACTACAAACGCTACCACAATTCTTTCTTTTCATAAATATTTACCATCCACTATACTAAGTCGAGTACCACTTGTATTATCCATGGATGAGTTGATCAGTACCCACAACAGGTAAGATAAAATTTCTCAGTTTTACACTGGTGACAACCGGGATGGATAAAAATTCTTATCATTACACTGGTGAATACCGGTGGGATAACATTACCAGTTTTACACTGGGTGTCAACTGGTGGGATAAAGTTTCAGGTTTTACAAAATCATTTTTTTTTTTTTTTTAATGTATCAGGGTTTTAAAGTCTGGGACAGGTAATTTATGAAAGATGCTTCTTTTCCTATTTTTGTGGGCAGAGAAGCCTGTAGGCTAGTATTGTTTCTAGACTTCACGCATCCCGCCAAAGGCCTTAATAATTCTGTTCCAGCTTCCTCTTTGATAGAATTCCAAATACATCGCTCGACCTGTGGAATACCATTGCATGGCTGCCTCACTGGAGTCGACTATGAAAAATATGCCAAATATGCAGTATGATTCCAATAAAATTTGTCCAGGGAAAGCTCTGCACATGTTGGAATGGTAAATCCGTTTTTTTTTTTTTTTAGTTATATTTTCATATCTTATTTAAAGTGAGGGTAGTAAGCTAGCAATCCATTTTATATGAGCTCATTTAATTTTCCAAACGTATTTTCGCCAGTAGCAATGCTTTTAATCTGCCCAATCCTGACCGATTTTCCACCACTGACTTCCCGCAATCCCGACCAATTTTGGGAAAAAAAATTGGCTCAACCCTCCGCTTTTGGTGAGAAACATTGGAAATTTATAGAGAAATCGCTCATCTGAAGTTTAAAATACTCGATAGAGGTAG
This sequence comes from Coenobita brevimanus, assembly GCF_032717465.1. Classification (NCBI taxonomy): domain Eukaryota; kingdom Metazoa; phylum Arthropoda; class Malacostraca; order Decapoda; family Coenobitidae; genus Coenobita; species Coenobita brevimanus. The sequence continues at coordinate 17,558,974 of NC_137041.1, forward strand.
CAGTACCCCTTACCTACTGGTTTTTTTTTCAGGCTTGCTCCAAAGAAAACGAATTCTATGGGAGGGTAACTATTCCACACCACTCATAAATGGTATTTATTTATAAATTTGGTACGAATTTATATGTAGTACGAGAGTATATTGGTTTTCACACAGTAATATTGGCAATATAAGCATTGTTTCACTCATCGAACACATCAACACACCTGACCTTTTTTGGCGACATTACCTGATCATCATTTCTGTCTGTTTCTTCCTCTAATGCTACGTAAATACATTATCATCAATTGAGCAATCACGCTGGCCCTGAATATCATACCTTGGCATGACATGTCTTTACTGGCCAGGTCACTGGTAACAGGTGAATTGCTGAGACAATGGCGTGCGGGGGGGTTGAGGAGATCATGCAGGGTAAGGCATTGTCCCTGCCTGGCATCTTTTGTAGAGGAAGGTGACCTGTGTATATGTACCAAAAATCAAGGGCAAAAATTGAAACTTGTGCAAATTAGGGACTTTGCAATTGATGCGCGTTTATATATGTCAACGGGACTGACAGTGACAAAACGTGTGGAGGTATATATATGTCAATGGGATGTGGCGGGTTAATATTACTTCTTTGAATATACTGCATCTTTCTTCGTTCTCAGAAATGCCATTCCTCCCAAGATACATCAACTTTTTACACAGCGTCATGTGCCCACTTACATTTTTAGCATTTATTCTTGCGCTTGAGAAGTGAACATGGGGTAGTTTTCTAACGTGTGTGTGTGTGTATTCTTACCTAATTGTTCTTACCTAATTGTATCTTTACAGGAATGAGTCAAATTCATACTGGCCTGTGTCTTAAACCATTTTTATCGTACATATCCTTGAATTTATGAATTGTTTTGGCACACACTATTTCATTTAGTAGTGCATTCCACTGATCAATTGCCCTATTTGGGAAACGAAATTTCCTTACGTCTTTATCGCTTCTCTTTTTATGCATTTTTTTTACAATGTCCTCTTGCTGATGCATCCCCATAGGTTATGTAATCATTTCTGTCTACTTTCTCCTTCCCTGATATGCATTGGTTTAGCATAATCATGTCTTCTCTTTTCCTTCTCTCCTGTAGTGTAGGTATATTCAGTTTTTCTAGTCTTTCTTCGTAGCTTAGATCCCTTAAGCATGGTACCCATCTTGTAGCAGCCCTTTGAACTTTTTAAATATTAACTATGTGTTTTTTGTGATGAGGCTGCCAGAATACTGATGCATACTCCAGGGTTGGTCGTTGAATGATGTTATTATCTTTCTTAGCATGTCTTCATTTATGTATGCAAGCAGTGTATACATGTTCCGTACCTTCTCACTGATGTGGTCAGCCAGAGATAGTCTGTTATTGATAATCACACCTAGGTCCTTCTCTTTTTCTGATGTGTGTAGGGTTTTGCTTCCTAAATTCATAATCCCAATCAGATCTTTTTCCATTTTTACCAAACTTTATTACATGACACTTGTCCACATTGAATTCCATTTGCCATGTATTACTCCATTCATGAAGTTTATTTGATTCTTCTTGTAGCTCCTTATATGAGTCTGTGTTAGTAATTCTCCTTTGTATTTTTGGATCATCAGCAAACATTGTTAGATAGCTTTCATTTCCAATGTTACTGTCTATATCATTTATATACACTAAAAACATGATTGGTACCAGCACTGATCCCTGTGGAACTCCGCTAGTCACTTCTTTCCATGATGAGTAATTTCCCCTTAGCACTGTTCTCATTTCCCCCCCTTTTCTTTTTTTTTATAAAATCTTGCATCCAACAATACAGTTTGCCTTGGATTCCTCCTTGATGGTACAGTTTCCATAAAAGTGGTGCGGTACTCTGTCAAATGCTTTCTTGATATCTAAATAGATACTGTCCACCCATCCTTCTCTGTTCTGTAACGTTTCTGTTACTCTATCATAATAGCTCAAGAAATTAGTAACACATGATTTTCCCTTTCTGAAACCAAACTGTCTTTCTGTTATTATATTGTGTTCTAGATGATTTACCCAAACTTTTCTTATCAGCTTTTCTAATACCTTGCTTACAACACTGGTTAGTGATACTTGTCGGTCGTTAAGTGGATTTTGTCTATTCCCTTTCTTGAATAAGGGGACAATATTTGCTTTCTTCCAAATATCAGGTAGTTTACCTTGTCCCAAGGATTCCTTGAAAATTATAAATAATGGTTTACTTAATTCCTTTGCACATTCATGTAGCACCCAACATGAAATTTCATCAGGACCATTTCTTTTTCTTTGTCTAATATACTTAGCTCCTTCTGTATTCCTTTTTCTGATATTTGTATATCTGGTAGTATGTGTGGGCATGCATGTTCTATATAATCCCTCTCAAAATTATTTTCTTCTGTAAAAGCTGATTGGAAATTCTTATTTAGTGCATCACTGATATCCGTCTCTTGTGTGTAGGTGATCCCTTCATCTTTAATGGATTGTATTTTATCTTTTATTTTGGTATTTTATCTTTTGGTTTGGTGCGGGTAAGGGGATGGGTCTGTTATGATGTGGCAGGGGTAAACCAGTTCTTCTGTCGGGCCCTGCTGCGGATGTCACTGATTGCATTGTGCAGTTGACCCTTGTGCGGTGTGGTGCGGTGAGGATCTGTCCCTTCTCCCCTTTGGGGCTAAGATGCGAATGAATGTGTTTGAGTGGATGAGTAAATGGGGAGTGTGTCGTCCTGTCTCGGCTACCTCCCTTTCCTTGGGGGAAGCAGCCTAGGTATATAGATAGATAGATAGAGATAGACTTTGGTTGTGCTTCGTATGTAGTTGTAAAATAGCTTCGGTTGATCACTACTTATATTTACGATGTCCTCCTCAAACTGTTTTTGGGCTTCCCTCCTCATTCTTGTATAATCGTTTCTTGCCTGTTTATAGTTGTTATATGCCCTTTCACTATTGTGTCTTCTGTATCTATTCCGCAACAAATCCCTTTTTTCTTTTGATTTTTTGCATTCTGTATTAAATAAGTTCTTTATTTTCTTTTCTGCTTCTTTGTGCTGTGGAATGTACTTCTGGACTATTATTTCATAAAGTTCACAGAATTTTCTCTATATTACATTTAAATCTTGTCTTCAAAGCTCTTTTTCCCAATCTTTTTCTAAGAAGTATTTCTTTAGGTTATGATAGTTGCACTTTTTGTAGTTAAGGCTCTTTTTGTAACTTTCATTACTATTAACTATTGCATATGAAATCCTGAAGTTGTAACTTAATACTGCGTAGTCACTTTTGCCGATTGGAGGGTGATACTTTATATTGTCAGTATCATTTTCTTGCCTAGTAAATATAAGATCTAGTACTGATTGTATGTCAAGTCCTCTTTTTCTTGTGCTTTCTTTTACATGCTGTGTTAGGAAAAACTCCTGCACAAGGTCCAGGAGCTTTAGTTCCCAACTGCTTTCCTGGCTTTCTATATCTAGAGTATTCCAGTTTATATTTGTATTGAAATCACCAGTTAGTATAATTCTTTCCGATTTCTCCTCCATTCTATGTAGTAACGCTCTTAAACTTTGAATTGTTTTCTCTGCCAGGTTTTCATATTCTTCTTTTTCCCAAATGTTTGATCTGTGTGGCATGTATAAATTTGCCACAATTACGTTCCCTTCAGATGTACTAATCTCTACTGCGAACAGTTCTACCTGTCATGGTACATCTAGTTCTATTTCCTTGACTTGCAGATTTTTCTTTGTTAATATTATAAATCCTTTTTTATTTTTAAGTTCCTATCTCTTCTCCATATATTGTATTCCTCTAGGTTTAATGTATCGTTTGATATCCTTGGTGTTAATTTTGTTTCAGTTATGCAAACAGTATGTGGTTCCTTTTCTTTGATATAATCGTTCATCTCTAGTAGTTTAGATACTATTCGATCTACATTTGAGTACATCAACATAATCATCTTGTTTACATACTTGTCATGACTTGGGCCTACTACCTTTCTCCTTTTTATTCCCTCCTGTTAATGTGCCACTTTCGAACCTGCAGTCCAATTACTTGGGAAAAAAAATGTGTTCTTCTCTTCCTTTGATCTTCCCTCATTCTTAGTTTTTGCCTCCTCCCTCTTCTCTTTTAGTAATCCAAGTTCCTCCTGAGTTAGCCATCTCTTTATCCATACATTTTTTAAGTCCTCTTTTTCCATAAGTTTGCATTCTTCAGTATTTCCTCCACAGTCTTTACACTCTGGAAGGTTACTTTCCGGGGCCTTGATTTATTTCTCTCATATTTCCCTAGCCTTTTATGTTCCTCTATGTCTTTATTACAGATTACCTCTGACACTTCCTTCAATATGTTCATTCCATTTGACATCTCCTTTTTGTCTCTCGAAATCTTTTTCCTTATTTCTTCCTCCTCTATACCTGTGATTACTATAGATTTGTTGATATCTGCTGAATCTTTGACCAAGTTTGGATTGTTTTGGATTATTTTCTTCACTTCCTTTTTAATGCTCTTTTCTTCAACTCATGTTTCTAAGTCTTTCTTTACTTTCACCTTTTCAGCATATGTGGTTTCCTCATAATTTTTGTAGCTTTGCATCGCTTCATTCACCTGGGTTATCTTCTCAATATCACTACTATGATCTGTCGGAGTGCTTGCCTGCCTTATTGTCTCTGTATCATTTCTAATACATTTCTGTGTGTGTGTGTGTGTGTGTGTGTGTGTGAGAGAGAGAGCAAAACAACTGAAATACTATTATTCTTTGACCAAACTAGGTCGAAGGCCTGAGGGTCTTCTCAAGAGTTCACGTTTTGTTTTTGAGATCATTATGTCAAAGCTCGAGGTCACATGGCGAGGTACACTTATACACTTTTGATCCAGTTTAAATCAAACTTGGTGGAAAACTTCAGGGAATGGCAAGACAAAAGGATTCAAGAACACTCAGTCAACGAGCAAGGTCAAAGTCACACAGCAGTGTTAAACTTCAAGGTCACATGGCAAGATTACAATACATATTTTTTAGCAGGTTTAAACCAACTTCCCTGTAAGGTTCATATTAATACAAAGGTCAAGATATTCGACTTTGATTTGAATCAGATTTGATGGAAAGGTTGAGGACAGTGCAAAGATGAAGTGGTTCAACGTTGTGAACAATCAAAAGTCAAGGTCATAGGACAAGATCAAATATGCGACTTTATAATTCAGCTTTGATTCAGTTTGGACCAAACTCATGAAAGGGCTGAAGTTCAGACAGCTGAAGAGATTCAAGTGTAAGAACAATAGGTCAAAGGTCAAGGTCACAGAAAAGGTCAATTCAGACAGTTCTGATCCAATTTTGACCAAATTTCCTAAAAGGCTTAAAGGGTCAGGTTATGATAAGGTGAATTGATTTTGAGAACAAGTCGTCAAACATCATAATAACAGAAGACAAATATCCAGCCTTTAACTCCTACACCGCGGGCTAGTTAACCAATGACTTGCGTGTCCCGCGGGGTTATTTGGGATCCGACAGACTCTCAAAAAATATTTGCCAAAAATCAGTTATTAGTCCTAGAATAATAAAATTATATATGCTTATTGCACATACCTTCAGCTTTCTCCTGGAATGATTGTTGAGCCTTCGTCAGTTTCCGTAGGACTTGTGGAGACCTCTGAAGTAGGGTAACTAAGTCTCCACTTTACACTTCCCGACAACCCGTTATATGATTACCACAGCCAGATACAAACACTATAAACACTATCCTACCATTTTCAAGTAGTTTGGGATCCATACTAAAAAAAAAAACACTGTGAAAGCAATGGAAATTACGAGCGCGTCTGATCGCCGCACTTGCGCTAGTTCGCTCTAGGCACTCTGTCATTTATTATTCATAAAACCCCTCACACTTTATATTTCTATTACTATATCACACTTATATATATCTGGAGTCTTTCTCCATAAGTTTCCTTCAGTCGTATTATTTTATTGTCACTGAAGTCATTCAATTTTTCAGTCAGTAAAATACGTAGAGAGCCACAGATTCACTCTCACTGTTATAACATAAATTATTTGTACTCATATTCTTATATTACTAATTACATTACTATTTACATTTTCTATTCTATTTTCAATATTTACCCTTCTATTTTCCTTACAATATGTTATTCACTGTCACTTTCAGTAAGATAAAACTATAATACACTGTTCAATCATATGAACTGAACATCCATTGCTTTCACCTGCTATTTACACATTATTTACACATTATTTCCAAATAATTCTGCTTCCACACTTGCACTGTTAGAACTGCTTCTGGCTGTGATAATCGAAGAAGCAGGTTACACAGAGGGGAACCTGGCATTCAGCGCACTGCCAAGAGGTGCGTTTATGCTCAGGTGTGCGGCGTGTGGTATGCGCACATACCTGACACCTGCGAATCGCAGCCTTCCTTTTCCCTGTGGCAGGCATTAGCTCAAGTCTGTGCCGATCCATATACGCCCTCTGCTCAAGTCGGTCGGGAAGTGTAACTGGATGGCGCCTTGGAGTTGCTGCTTGCACCCTACCATATTTTTCCAGCAGCTGCTGGACACAAGTCATGGCGAACAACCTCAGGGAGAAGGACTTGGGTGGCTTTACCTTCATCTTGTACAGGATGAAGGCGTTCAGCATCGTCATACCTGAGATGCAGAAAAACTTTCCTGTACCACCTAGTATTCTTCCTGAGGCAGTCGATCTCACCAATCATCATGTCGGACTTGTCCACCAGCCGCATGTTGATATTATAGTCCAACACAGCGTCAGGTTTCATCACAGGTTCGCCTGTCCTACGGTCGACCTTCCCACTGTCTCTCATCTCCCCTTTATGTACGGTGGTGAGCATGTGCACGACTCTCTTGTCATGCCACTGTATTCCCAGCATCTTCTCAGACTTGCGTAGGTGCACGTCTCCTCGCTGCGAGTTTCCCGCCTCTGTGAATTTGGGGAAGTTGGCACGATTACTTTTCACAGTGCCGCAGGAGCCAATGCCGTGCTCAGAAAGGTATTTGGCAAGTTTCGGTGCTGTATAGTAGTTGTCTGCATACAGCACATGATTCCCACCAAAATACTTTTCTAGGAGCACTTTCACTACACAGCCTGAGAAGCCAAGGGGGTGAGTTTTATCGAGATCGACAGTGCTGGCTGAATATATGACGAAGTCAAGGATGTACCCCGTCTTACAGTCGCACAGTACAAAGAACTTAATTCCAAAGCGATGGCGTTTGCTTGGAATGTACTGAACAAACCTAAGACGTCCTCTGAACAAAACCAAGGATTCATCAATGACAACCTTCTGAAATGGGTGGAAGAATGACATGAACTTATCCTTCATTCTGTTCAGAATCTCCCGGATCTTCCAGAGTGGGTCGGTTTGGGAAGGTACATCATTATCGGCAAAGTGCAGGTTTCCCATGATGTTCCGGAAGCGATCTCTGGCCATGTACTTGTTGAAGGTCGGTGAGGGTAGTAAGGGGTCCATGGACCAGTATTCTTCCAACTCATGCTTCTTGGAGTGTGGCATAAGAAGCATGAGGGCAAAGAACACATACAGCTCCTGCACTCCCAGCATGGTCCACTGTTGCATCTTGGCTGCATCTGTACCACTAGCAGCACGTTGTGATTCGAACCTGTTGGTCTCATCACATATGTGCTGCATGACTTCGTCATCTAGGAAGGCCAAAAGGTAGTCGACACACTCAGCATTTTCGTCCATAGTGAAGGCACGCTGAACTCCTGACGAGCTCTCATCGAAAACCAGGTTTTCGGGGACAAATTCTGACCCTTCCGTCCACGCGAAGGCGTCCAGGATTCCCTGGCGTGGTGGTGGAGGGCTGGTGGTGGTGGTGGTGGTGGAGGTTGGCTGAGAGGGAGGCGTATCTCTGTCAAGGTCACTCTCACTGACCCTAGGTTGCCGTACAGCACTAGCAGCCCTTACCCTACTAGCTACACTACTTTTCACTCTCTTAGATCTACCTCTACCTCTACGGCCGGCCTTCACTGTTGATGCTGGTGGTGACTCCGACGACGAAGACTCCGGAGATAACTCAGCCGACGATGATGACGAGATGAGTAAAGCGGGGCTTGGGGAACGGGGAAGTGAATGCACTCGTGACTCATGGCGGGCTGGGTCACGTGGGGGCATTGCCTTTTCACTCCCTTCTCAAATTCTTGTCCTTCCTGCACTAAAGGCTCCTTTCCCTTGGAGCTAGACACTAATTCACTGGTAGGAGCACTTGTTGTCGCTGTTTCTGGCGCAATAACTTCACCCGGCTCATCACACGATTCACCGGAATCGTCAAAATCACTGTCCATTATTATCATGGATAATTCAGCAAGTTCTCGTGCCACTGCAGAGTCACTGAGGCCTTTCCTGCTTGCCTCAACACTTTTCTTTGGCGTAGAGGTCACGGGGCCCTTTGCAATGGGCGCAGAAGCGGCAGGAATGGCGGGGCGCGAGTGCGACATGTTGTCTCTGCAGTGGAGGACAAGGAACTAAATGCCACGGCTTATCTGAGTCGGGAAGGGTTGACAATGACACTTTAGGCTGACTGCTGCTAACTTACAGGCTAATTTTTTATAGGTAGAAAATCTCGGCAATAAATAAAGAAATAGGTAGTTCCAGGTGAATGTAAATGTCAATTAGGAATCTCCCTTCCTTTCTGATATATATTTTTATTACAGATATCGATTACAAGGCATAATCAAAGGGGAAATTACCGTGGTAATGTAGCGAATGAATGCACGTGAGGTTTTGTCAGATGATAATTAGCCAATTTCTGGAGTATAACACTATCACTTACCTGTTTTTCCTTTTGGTATATATTATTGGGTAAAAATATAGGGCATAGGGCTTATTTCAATGGATGAAATCTGTGGAAAAAGAAGGGGGAAATTTCCGTAGCACAGCGCGGCGTGGGAGGTGAGAGGGGAGGGTAATGGAGGGCAGGTAGGGAGGGGAGTCACGAAGGGGGTAAATTATCTGAGAAGGGAAGGGTTGACAATGACACTTTAGGCTTACTGCTGCTAACTTACATGCTAATTTTTTATAGGTAGAAAATCTCGGCAATAAATAAAGAAATAGGTTGTTCCAGGTGAATGTAAATGTCAATTAGGATTCTCCCTTCTTTTCTGATATATATTTTTATTACAGACATCGATTACAAGGCATAAATCAAAGGGGAAATTACCGTGGTAATGTAGCGAATGAATGCACGTGAGCTGTTGTCAGGTGATAATTAGCCAATTTCTGGAGTATAACACTATCACCTGTTTTTTTTTGGTATATATTATTGGGTAAAAATATAGGGCATAGGGCTTATTTCAATGGATGAAATCTGTGGAAAGAGAAGGGGGAAATGAAATCTGTGGAAAGAGAAGGGGGAAATTTCCGTAGCGCAGCGCGGCGTGGGAGGTGAGAGGAGAGGGTAATGGAGGGCAGGTAGGGAGGGGAGTCACGAAGGGGGTAAAATAGCTAAAATGTCAACAATGGATGGGAGTACAGATGAGATTTGGAGTGCTGACTAGTGTTGGACATTGGCAGTACTGATATATGATACAAGCCACCACTTGAGAGCCCGGGATAATTCAAAATAACACAGAATCACAAAAGTGATACCCCGCGGTATGATCCACTGTAGCCGAGCGTCACGAAAGTGACGCCCTGCGGTTAAGGGGTTAAACCAACCACAAGGCATGGGCGTTACACTCTTAGTGTTCCTTCTTGTTTTGCCAGATAGCAGTCGACAGGACGTGGTTGGATAGATGAAACTCGATGTTGTCTCTATCTTTGTATATTTTTCTATATCTGTATCTGAGGCATCTATCTATATACTTTATCTTTGTCAGTATAATTTTATATAGTCCTCTGCAAGATCAGGTTAGTTTTTCAGTTGCCAATTTTTTAAACAGGGAATGATGAGAGTGAAACAAACGTATTCTCTATGACAATCTCATCAAAGACCGTAGGAGCAGGGGAAATGGCAGCCCCCAAGAAATTAACTAGGTAAAGCGGCTGTCACACAGGGAGTCGTGGACGTCCAAATTGGCCGAGGAAATTTAGGTTTGTTACCGCGTGAGGGTCGTAAACAGCCAAGCGTGAAATGCCGCCAGACCCAGTCGTGGACGTCTGTGCTCACCGCGGCTGTTCAAAATTCCGTAGTCTTCTCTATTGAGTTTATCCTTACGGTATTTGTGGCCAAGTAGTGTGTGTCGTCTGGTATCTTGAAGTCCGCACTCAGAACAGAAATTGAGTAATTGTTATGATTGTTTTACTAAATTCAGTAAACTTCGTATAATATTTTGTTATACGACTTTCGTTTTTATTTGTCTGAGATAATGGTAACCCATAAGGAAACATAGGACCACATTCTGCAGTTTCCTCCTGTTTTTTCCTTACTTTATCCCTTCATGGGATACTTTAAGTATTTTCTGAATGCGTTTTCAGGTTTCATTTTTCTTTTCCAGTTTTAAAAGTAGAGAAAAACCTTTAAACAGCAGTGTTTGTTTATAGACGAACGCTATCTTGTATTGTGCGAAACAGACGGAAGCCATCTTAGAATGCCATTTTTGAACGAAATTACCCTTATCAGTGCCTATTTATCCAAACCTAGGCTATATTTTCGTAACTTGACTCAACCATATTTAACCTAACCAAACCTCTTTTATGCTAACCTACCCAATTCTGTGCTAGCCTAACCAAACTTATCCTAACCTGACGTAATCTGACCCTTATGTAATCAAATTTTACCCAACCTATGCCTTATGCAATCCTGTTTTCCATGTGTATGGATATAACCTCTGCATATCCGATAAAGCACTTCAGTACACATAATTTTACAAGGTCGCTGAATCAGGTCAACGTTAGGTAAAAATGTTTGTTAACATTTTAAAGAGGTTTTCATTTCTCCTTAATAATTACCCAGATAATTTTCAATTATATCGAAATGTGGTAACTATGGTGGGGTGTTTGAGAGGCCCAGCACATTGGAAATGATAAAACTCGTGACCAAAACTCATCACCCAATATCAAGATAAAAATACTTGTGAACACCCAACAGTGGCATATTATTGGTCAAGGTAAGAAGAGGCCTTTTTTACTGGGCAAGTGAGGGATATCCCGGGTCTGTGGCACTGCCGAAATCCAGATTTTAAGAAGAAAAACCTGAAGAGGTAACAGTATGGAGTCATTTCAGCTTTCATCACCAAGCAATTTTCTGAGGACTACAGTACACATTGTAAATGTCATTAGCTGGTTCACATCCATTGTTGTTTGCTAGGGAGTTGGGACAAGTGGCCTCCCAGCCGCGTGGGGTGAACTCGATCAAGAAAAAGGAGGCCATCGATGCACATCTTGTGATAGGGAAAGCTGAGTTTGGACGTCCATTCTGTTTTGCACACGACGTTCACGGGTCCCCAGGTTGCAGCCGCCTAAGAAGTTCGAAATGTGTTTTCCCTGTGGCACAGAGAGTATTTGTTACGACTATTTCGTTGAACAAGTTTTTCTCCAAAAACCTTATTCAAAATTGATTACAGATAACTGATAAGTGATACATATATAACTATTTACTGTGTGAAGTAAATTAGATTTTAATGCTTAGCTTGCTTATTTACTCCTATTCTTATTTAGTTTATGTATTAAAATGATTCTTCAACTCATGTTTATAGTCTTATTAAGATGATAAATTTTACTGCCATAACATAGTCATAGTACGGTATTACACCCTGGCAGATAATATAGATTGATATAAAGATAGGTGTAGATAAGAACTATGTGTTTAGACTGTACAGGCGACTTCTGATTTATTCCGCATACATCATCTCAGTAGGTATGTGAGTGTGGTTTAGGCTAACCACTGTTGTTTGTTCAGCGTGTATCATTCCAGGGAACGATAGAAGGTTTAGACTGCTTTGATGACCTCTACTTTCTCTGTTTCAACAAACGCAGCCCATATTCATTACGCCATCTTTTGCTTACACACCTACAAATCTTTATTGGAGAGGGATAGCATAAATATAGAAGAGAGAAGGGGTTAGAAACGGGGATCTGGGATGTTCGACTAACTTGCAAATTGCACTCCCCCAATAGACACGGTAAAACCTTTGTCTTATAATACTTCCCTGGTATACACATGACACAACTCCCAATTAGGCCTGACAAAATTAGGCACTACTCGCTAATAGACATGAACTCCGTTGTGAAAGCTGAAATCTTCGTGGATTCGCCGAGCAGTTTGTACGTCATGGTTGACAAGACCTTCAGTATTTAGTCGTACAAGATCAGAGAAAATCCAGTAACAGCGTTTCAAATATTAAAATCAGAGGCGTTTATATATATATATATATATATATATATATATATATATATATTTATATATATATATATACAGTATATATATTGCCAAACGCCTTAATCCCGTACGGGGTGGCCACAAACAAATCGCCTCCACGTCGCCCTGTCCCCCGCCATTTCAATGCCCTGCTTCCAATTCACCCCCCCCCCACTCTCATATACCTCTCCACTCCATCCCTTCATCTCATCCTCTGCCTCCCCCTCCCTCTCCCCCCCTCCAGCTCACTCACATACACTCTCCTCGTCAGTCTCTCAACATCCATCCTCTCCACATGGCTAAACCAGCTCAGTATGTTCCTCCTAACGCTTCCTATCACATCCATATCCACACCACAACGCTCCTTTATATCCACATTTATCAGCCTGTCTCGGCATGTGACTCCACAGGCACCTCTTAAATAACTCATTTCCACTGCTCTCACTCTTGACTTGTGTCCTTCCAACAATGTCCAAGCTTGATTTCCATACGTTAGAGTTTGTATCACAATACTGTCATGTAGTAACTTTTTCACTTCCATGCTCACTTCCCTGTTTCTTATCACTGCTTTCAAGGAACCAGCATCCTTTCTTCCTTGTTGTACCCTTTCAAGCACTTCACCCTCGAAACTTCCATCCTTACTCATCACACTCCCGAAGTACTTAAACGTACTCACATTTTCCATTTCCTCACCATCCAACCTCGCTGTACATTCACTGACTTCATCTCTCTCAAAGACCATCACTTTATTCTTCCCTCCATTCACCTTTGGATTCCGTTTCTTACACACTCTTCCAAACTCAAGGTCACAGGAGCCTTGCAGCTCCCCTTCGTCTTCACTTAACAACACAGTATCATCTGCAAACAATACAAGGAGTTTCCAAACACTACCCTCCCTCACTAGGGCCACTTCAACATCCACTGCCCTACCTTGTACTTCTTTTATTACCGCATCCATGTACAATTTGAACAACCATGGAGACATGACACATCCCTGTTTCAACCCAACCTTCAAAGAGAATAATTCACTCAGTTCACCATCCACATGCACTGCAGTCTTTGCTCCATCATACATACTCTTCACAGCATTCAACAACTTCCCATCTACTCCATATATTCTTGATATTTTCCGCAATCTTTGTCTATCCACCCTGTCATATGCTTTCTCCAAATCCATGAAGGCTGCATACAACTTCTTTCCCTTCTCTAGAAACTTTTCCACTAAAGATCTAAGAATGAATATCTGATCTACACAACCTCTTCCCTTCCTAAAGCCTCCCTGTTCTTCTCCAACTAATTCCTCTGTTATTTCCCTAACACTATCAATAAGTATCCTACCATACACATTTCCTGTTAAACTAAGAAGACAAATGCCTGTATGATTACCACACACTTCTTTTTCCTCTTTTCCTTTGTACAAGGGAATAATTATACCTGACTTCCAATCCTCCGGGACTCTACCTTCCTCCCAGGCCAATTTGCACATCTTCCACATCCTTTCTACTACTATCTCTCCCCCATGCTTCAGCATTTCACCACACACCCCATCAATTCCTGGGACTTTCCCCAATTTGACTTTCTTCATTGCTTCCACAACTTCTATCCTACTGACTTCTTCCTGTCTTCTCACCTCCCTCCTTCTCCCAGCCATTCCCCAGTCAGTTATACTCGCATCACTTCCATCCTGTATGTTCAACAATTCCTCAAAGTGTTCTCTGCTCACTTTTTCTCCCTTCTCCACTAGTAACCTACCATTTTTATCTTCCACTCCCCGGCTAACTTCACTGCCACCCTGTCTTACACTCTTCACCTCTTTCCAGAACATTTTCTTACAGTCCCTCCACTTTACACTCAAATTCCTTCCAAATTCCTCATCCACTCTCTTCTTACTCTCTCTTACTACTTTTTTCACCCCTCTCTTCCTTTCTACATATAACTCTATTTCCGTCTCTCAACTTCTTCCACGCCCCTATTTCTCATCTATTCATTATATGCTTTCTTCTTTTGTGCCACAGCCTGTCTTACCTCTTCATTCCACCATGCTGTACCTTGCACACCCTTCCATCTTCTCTTCATCCCACACACCACATCACATGCTGCACATATTTCTTCTGTGAATATCTTGCACAGACCTTCCACGTCCTCCATCTGCTCCAATTCATATTTACCCAATCGTTCCTCCACTTCTCTCTTATATTCTGCCTTTTTCTCATCCTTTTGTAACCTTTCCACTTTCCTTGCAACTACTCTTTCCTCCCATCCTTTCCCTCTTCTATTTCTCCATTTTACTTGGATCTTGATTCTGGCCACCATCAAGTGGTGGTCAGAAAGTCCACTCCCCCACCCTCTATAAGCTCTTGCATCCATTACACATCTTCACATCCTTTCATCCACAGACACATAATCATTGCCTTCCTTTCATTCAGTTCACCACCCACCCTTCTCATCACTCATCATGTATACCTGTGGATCATTTTATGCCTGAAGAGGGTATTGGCTATCAGCAATCCCCTCCTGGCACAAATGTCCACTAAAGCACTGCTATTCTCATCTATCTCAGCAGGCATACCCCACTCACCAACTATTCCATCCACCTTCACATTCCCTACTTTACAATTCATATCACCAATCAAAAACACTTTCTCATTCCTTTCAAATTTTTCCATGCACACTTCCACATTTGTCCAGAACTCTTCTCTCACTCTGCTTGCACGATCTTGCGTTGGCGCATACACTCACACAATCCCCCACATTTGTATTCCAATTTCAATCTTACGCACACAATCCTTGAGCCAATTGATCCATACTCTCTTATGTTCTTCTTCCATCTTTTACTCACAAAAATACACACTCCTTCTTTTGACCTCTCATTCTCACCTACTCCCGCACATATACCCCATCCATACTCCCATTCTCTCACACTCTCTCCCCATTTAGTTTCAGTTACTCCACATACATCCACTTTCCCACCCTCAAGCACCTGGACAATCTTTCACCTCATCATTTGCACCCCTTACATTCCATGTCGCGATCCGTACCAAATATATATATATATATATATATATATATATATATATATATATATATATTGCCTAACTCTTGCTTTTCTACTTCGTAGGTTAGAGGTTTAATATACAGACTTGCACATCAAATAATGAATTCATCCATATTTTTGGGAAACGGTGTAAAATATTTGGAAACAGTCTTTTCTGAAGGGGCTTTGTTTTAGATCATTTGACCCCCACGTTCCGACCATTAAGGTGGGCAGTTTTACTTCGCATTTAGCGACTGATCTTTCCTTGATACATCAGTGGTCGGAGAAAGCCATGGTTCGAATCCACGAATCGGCTGGAAGTGATATAATTTTGTAAGGCACTAAGAGGGACGCTGGGTTACCCTTTCCTCTTGAATGGTATACTGTTGCCTTGCCTCGGGCCCCCCTTATGCAATGGCCCCTCTGTGGACCTCAAAGGGGTCATACGGACCTGACTTTATTTAGGCTACTCTTTCGTATCTCTTGTAATTACACACATGTTTTCTCTCATATGTGATCTTTTTTCAGTCAGCATCTCTAAATTACAGAATACGGCGAATAATAAGTAAATAAGAATAATGTTACATTAGTATGTACGAGGCATTAATCAAATTATTCTTCATTGATTACATAGTAAGTTATCAGTTACCCTGTCCATACTCACCTTCCCGAAAATTGTATAAATTCATTATAATGCTACTTATTTTGTGTTTTGGCTACGGTCAAACAACATAATTATGAGTAGATCGGCCTAGGAATGACGTCTGGTAAAAAAGAGATTAAATTTATCACTTAGTCAGGCACCATGGTCTACCTACCTGTTTTTCCTCCCTGCAGCCATCTAGGCTAATAGAGGCCGTAAGGTATCCTCTGATCTAACGACAACGAGATAACCTGCGGAAAACGCTGTCGTGATCAGGTAAAATGAGTTACTTCATATAATCACAGTCACATGACTTCTTATAGCGTTTAATCAGGGGGCTGAATTTTACTAATCTAGTTTTCATATATATTTGAGACTGGAATATTTGATCGATATCTTTAAAGGATATTTAATGAGACTGAAACCAAGTGGATGCAAGATAGCCTATAACAAAACAGAAGTATGGGTGCAGTTACAAATGTGACCCATCTCTTCAAGGTGTGCTTATTTTTCACTGGCATACGTGTATAACTTTCTCAGTTCTAATTGTTCTTTCTCTAATGTGCCGCATTTTGTTTATTTATTTATTTATTTATCTTAATTCTGTACTCATCCTGCTCCTTTCTTCTTTATGTAGATACTTATACAGGACAGTTGAGGGACCGAATGTGAGGGATTGAGGTTGTTTGCTCTTATTTCTTAGCGATGCCTGACTGGAAAGTACAGTATACACACACACACACACACACACACGTTTTATATATATATATATATATATATATATATATATATATATATATATATGTGTGTATATATATATATATATATATATATATATATATGTATATATGTGTATATATATATATATATATATATATATATATATATATATATATATATCGAAAAACAAATCAGATTAATAAATAAATCCATACACCAGATTACAAGTGTCTTCGATTCATAATAATATGTGACAGTTGGACTTGAACTGCAATAGGCTGAAGTTTGGGGTGAAACTGTTCTGGGCAGGCGAGTTCCAAAGAGATGCAGTTAGGTGAATAAGAGAATTCTGATGGGCAAATGTTCGGAAATATGATAGCGTGACAGTCCAGTCATGAGCACCACCAGATACCCCTGTAGCTTGGGGTAAGGCGTGAAGAGGTGCCACAATGGATGCAGCTTCACGTCAACATTTGCCATAAATCTATCTATCTTTCTATTGCCAGATGTCTTAATCCTTTAAGGGGTGGCCACAAACAAATCGCCTCCATGTCGCCCTGTCTTCAGTCATTTCACTGCCCACCTCCAAGCTCACACATCCTTCTCTAATATACCTCTCCACTCCATCCCTCCATCTCATCCTTGGCCTCCCCCTCCCTCTACCCCCATCCACGTCACTCACATAAACTCTCCTCGTCAGCCTCTCGCTCTCCACCCTCTCCATATGGCCAAACCACCTCAGTGTATTTCTATTAAAGCTTTCTATCACACCCACATCCACACCACAACGTTCCTTCACCTTTTCATTTGTCAGTCTGTTTCTGCATGTGACTCCACACGTTCCTCTCAAATAACTCATTTCCACTGCTCTCCCTCTTGACTTGTGTTCCACCAGCAAAGGTCCAAGCTTCACTTCCATACTTCAGAGTTGGTATCGCAATACTGTCATGCCCTGACCGCTTTGGAGAGAGCTCTAACATACTTGACCTCTTCCTTACAACTAATCCTTCTCCGTACACTCTTAATCTTTCCTCTCCATTTGGCTCCTCTGATCACATCCTTATTACCTTAACCTGTCCTATCGTTCCAGTAAGGCCTGTGGACCCTCCAAAGAAACGTCGTATGTGGCATTTTGGAGCTGCAGATTGGGAGCCCCTCAGGCAGTACTTTTTTTATTTTCCCTGGATTGATTATTGCTTCCATGGCCGGGAGCCATCCGAGTGTGCCTTGCTCATTACGGAGGTTATTCTCTCAGCCATAGAAGCATACAATCCTTTCTCATATACTTTGACTAATGCGAGAAAGCCTTGGTTTAATCACGCTTGTTCTAATGCTGTCCGCAACAAGGAGAGGGCCTATAAAAGGTACCGGAGCCAACCCACCCCTGAATAACATCTTTTTTATGTTTCTGCCCAGAATAATGCTAAGTCTGTTCTTTGCTCTGCCAAAAATAATTTCATCGGTACAAAATGCTCTCAACTCTCCAACTCGAATTCTTCCCGCTCCTTCTGGCACCTTGCCAAAAACCTTTCTAACAACTTTACCTCATCATCGTTCCCTCCTCTTTTCTGTTCTGATGGCTCTGTAGCTATTTCTTCTACTGATAAAGCAGATCTCTTCGCTCAGACTTTCTCCTCCAATTCCACCTTAGACGATTCCGGTGCTGTTCGTTCATCACTTCCCCCTTCTGACTTCCTCATGGCTGACATTAAAATTTCTTCAGCTGATGTATTTTCTGCCATCACAGGCATCAATACAAACAAGGCATATGGGCCTGATGGAGTCCCTCCTATTGTTCTCAAGAACTGTGCTTCTGTGCTTACACCCTGCCTAGATAAAGTCTTTCGCTTTTGTCCATCAATTTGTACCGTTCCTTATTGCTGGAAGTTTGCTCTCATTCAGCCAGTCCCAAAGAAGGGTGACCATTCACAACTCTCAAACTATCATCCAATTGCTTAACATCCTGTATCTCAAAAGTTTTCGAGTCAATTCTTAATAGAAAAATTTTAAAGCATCTTTCTTATCACAACCTTCTTTCTGATTGTCAGTATGGGTTCTGTCAGGGACACTCCACGGGCGATCTTCTCACCTACCTTTCAGACTTATGGTCATCCTCCTTTCAGAACTTCAGTGAAAACTTTGCCATTGCACTTGACATCTCAAAGGCTTTCAATCGAGTCTGGCATAAGTCTTTAATTTCCAAACTGCCCTCTTATGGTTTCTATCCTTCTGTCTTTGCCTTCATCAGTAGCTTCCTTTCTGGTCGTTCTATAGCCACTGTTGTAGACGGCCATTGTTCTTCTAGATCTATCAACAGTGGTGTTCTTCAGGACTCTGTCCTATCACCCACTCTCTTCCTTTTATTCATCAATGACCTTCTAAACTGTACATCTAACCCTATCCATTCGTATGCTGTTGACTCCATGCTTCACCTTTCCATTCGATTCCTGCAACGTCCATCTCAGCAGTTACTTCAACAAACAAGGGATAAGGCTATAGCAACCTAATGTCTGACTTGGCTCGTATCTCTGACTGGGGTAAAAATAATCTTGTTGTTTTTAACGCATCAAAGACTCAGTTCTTACACCTATCAGTGCAACAAATCTTCCACAGGTGTACCCACTAATGTTTAATAATATTCAGCTTAATCCTGCATCATCCTTGAATATGCATGGGGTTTCATTCACTCGGCACTTATCTTGGAAAGATCATAATACATCTCTTGTAAAATCTGTTTCTAAGAGATTAGGTGTGCTAAGCCTTCTCAGTTCCTTCTTTACTCCTGCACAATTGTTGACTCTATACACGGGTTTTATCCGCCCCTGTGTGGAGAACAGCTCTCATGTGTGGGGAAGTTCCCCACATACAGCTCTTCTCAATAGGGTGGAGTCAAAGGTTTTCATCTCATTAACTCTCCTCCTCTTACTGACTCCCTTCAACCTCTGTCTCTGCCGCACTGTTGCATCTTTATCTCTTTTCTATCGCAACTTCAATGGTCATTGCTCCTCTGAACTGTCTGCTTGCATTCCTCCACCTCTGCGATGGGCGCGTTAGCAGCAAACTCTCATCCCTTTTCTGTCCAACTCTCTAATGGAAGAGATAACCGTTATTTCCAGTCCTTCATTTATGCAACAGATCAGCTCTGGAACTGTCCCCTTCTGTCTGTATTTCCTGCTAGCTATGATCTCCAATCTTTCAAACGCAGTGTGTCCAGGCATCTCGAAATGATCGGATCTTGAATTTGGCTCTCTCTTGTATTTTGTTTTTCTCTTGGAGGGAACGATTATTGTAGGCTCATGGCCTTTGGTTCCTTCTCCCCCTGTGGCAGGGGGGACACAATCTGGCCGCACTATGGGGTTGTACTACTACTCTGTGCCCAGGTTGTGTTAGGAAGAATACTGCCACCGTATTCCCTGCGTGTCGTAAAAGGCGACTAAAAGGTGCGGGGTAAGGGGACTAGGGACCCCCTCCTCTGTTTTTTAGTTCCTAAAAAGAGACAGGCCAGAGAAAGGGATGGGGGATGGAGTTATCCCCGTACCCTGAAGATTGGGTCTGTGAATGTGCGTGGATGTAGTACGATTGAGGCTAAAAGGGAGAAGACTGGGAGAATGTTTGTGAGAAGAAAGTTGGATGTGTTAACTTTGAGTGAAACGAAGATGAAAGGGAAGGGTGAGTCTATGTTTGGAAGTGTGAATGGAAGATTGTCAGTGTTGATAGAGGAAGGGCGAAAGAAGGTGTGGCCTTGTTAGTGAGTCAGGAAGTTCAGCAGTGTGTGATTGAATGGAAGGAGGTGTCATCGAGACTGATGTGGGTGAAAGCGAAATTTGAACGTGAGTTGTGGGTGTTTGTGAGTGTATATGGGCCTGGTAGTGAAAGGAATGAAGAAGAGTGTGAGTCTTTCTAGAATGATGTTGATGAGTGTCTGCAGAGTTTTGGAGCGAATGTGAATGTGTTAATGATGTGAGATCTGAATGCTAGAGTGGGAAATGTAGCATTTGAAGTGTAGTTGGTATGCATGGTGTGCCTGGAAGAAATGAAAATGGGGAACGAGTGATAGGGATGTGTATTGAGCGAGAGATGGTGATTGGAAAAACGCTGTTTGAGAAGAAAGATATTATTAAGTATACATGGGTGAGACAGGAGGGTGGAATGGTTGTGGATAAAGCATTGATGGACTATGTGGTTGTGTCTAGGAATGTAATAGGAAGATTGTTGGATGTGAGAGATCTGAGAGGGGAGGGTGGAGGTATGTCTGACCACTACCTGGTGGAGGGAAAGTTAAGAGTAGGTAAGAGATGGGTGAGAGCTAGGAGGGTTAGGTGTGGCAGTGAGGTTTTGAAAATGAGTGAGTTGGATAAAAGAGAGAAAATGATAGAGTATTAGGAGAATTTGAAAGATGAGTGGAACGCAGTGGAAGATCAGGGAAATGGCAGTGTGGAGGAGGAATGGCAGTTGTTTAAGAGTGCTGTGGTGGGGCATGCAGAAGAGGTGTGTGGTGTGAGACTTGTGGGTGGTGGTGTAAGAAAAGGAAGTGAATGGTGGTGCGAAGAAGTAAGTATGGCTGTGGCTGAGAAGAGACGTGCGTATGAAGTGTGGCTGCAGAGGAAGGATGAGGTGTCATATGAGAGGTATAAGGAAAAGAGGAATAGGGCGAGAAGGGCTGTACGTGATGCTAAAGTGGCAGCAGATGAAAGGTGGGATAGGCGACTGACTGAGATTTTTCAACAGAATAAGAAAATGTTCTGGAAGGAGGTGAAAGGGTGCAAAAGGGAGAGTCTGGGAAGGAAGAGTGAGTAAAAGCAGAGGATGGAAGGATGTTAATTGAGATGGATGCAGTAAGGAAGAGATGGGCAGAGTATTTTGAGAGATTATTAAATGTAGAGGAGGAAAGGGTGGCTGAGATTGTGGTGGATGGAAGGGTGCTAGGAGTAAATGTGTTGGGAGTGTTGAATGATTCTTTGATCACAAAGGAGGAAGTGGAGAAGGGAGTAAAGGAGATGAAAACAGGGAAAGCTGCAGGTATGGATGGGTGTGCTGCGGAATGCCTGAAGGGTGGTGGAGTGACTATTGTTGACTGGTTAGTAAGATTGTTGAATGTGTGCTTTGTGAAAGGTATGGTGCCAATTGACTGGGCAAGTGCTTGTGTGGTCCCGTTGTATAAAGGCAAGGGTGATAAGTATGAATGTATTAGCTTTAGGGGTGTAAGTCTGTTGAGTAGAGTGTTAATTATGAGAGTTAGAGAGGGTACAGAGGGAGTGACTGGTGATGAGCAGTGTGGCTTTAGGAGAGGGAGGGGATGCGTGGATCAGGTGTTCGCTGTGAGACAAGTGTGTGAAAAGTATTTAGCGAAAGGCAAGGATGTGTGTTGGGCATTTATGGATTTAGAGAAAGCGTATGATAGAATTGATAGGGAGGCTTTGTGGACTGTTTTAAAATTGTATGGACTTGATGGTAGGTTACTAAAAGGAGTGAAAAATTTTTATGTAAATAGTAGAGCGTGTGTAAGAGTGGGAAATGCTGTGAGTGATTGGTTTCCCGTGAGAGTGGGGTTGCGACAGGGATGTGTGATGTTGCCTTGGTTGTTTAATATTTATGTGGATGGTGTTGTAAGGGAGGTGAATGCAAGAGTGTTAGGTGGAGGTCTGAGTCTGGTGAATGTTGATGATGGAGAGTGGAATTTGAAGCAGGTGCTGTTTGCAGATGATACAGCACTGGTGGCTGATTCAGAGGAGAGATTGAGACAGTTGGTAGAGGAGTTTGGAAGGGTGTGTGAAAGGAGGAAATTGAAAGTAAATGAGAATAAGAGTAAAGTGATGAGTGTACGAGGTTGGTAGATGGTAGGGGGATTAATATAGTTTTGAATGGTGAGTAACTTGAGGAGGTAGAGTGTTTTAAATATTCAGGGTCACATGTTGCTGTGGATGGAAGAATAGATGCAGAAGTGAAGTTTGGCATGAATGAAGTAGGAAAGGTGCTGGGAGAAATGAAAAAAGTGTTTAGATGTCGTTCGCTTAGAATGGATGTAAAGAGAAGGCTTTATGAGGGTGTTGTGGTACCGACTGCGTTATATGGGGCTGAAACATGGAATATGGGTGTAATTTGAATGCAATGGAGATGAGGTGTCTGAGGAGTATGTGTGGAGTGACACGTATGGATCGAGTGAGAAATGATGAAGTGCGAAGGAGAACTGGAGTTGTTCGGGAGATGGCTGGTAGAGTTGAGCAGAGGGTGTTGCGATGATTTGGGCATATGGAGAGAATGGATAATGAGCGATTGGTGAAAAAGATAACTAGATCTGATGTGAGAGGTGTAAGGCTGAGAGGGAGACCACGAATAGGATGGATGGACAGTGTGAAGAGAGCACTGGATGCGAGAGGGATGTCTGTTGAGCAATGAAGAGTGGCTGTACGTGACAGAAATAAATGGAGAGAAATTGTGAATGAATAAATGATGACGCAGCCCTGAGGGGATATTCTCCCGCATTTGGTCTGATCAGGTAGTCAGGTCAGGTGCGGGTAAGGGGATAGGTCTATTATGATGTGGCAGGGGTAAACCAGCTCTGCTGTCTGGCCCTGCTGCGGATGTCACTGATTGCACTGTGCAGTTGACCCTTGTGCTGTGTGATGCCGTGAGGATCTGTCCCTTCTCCCCTTTGGGGCTAAGATGCTAAGATACGAATGAATGTGTTTGAATGGATGAGTAAATGGGGAGTGTGTCGTCCTGTCTTGGCTACCTCCCTTTCCTTGGGGGAAGCAGCCCAGGTATATAGATAGATAGATGTTCGCTTCCCTGTTTCTTATCACTGCTTTCAAAGAACCAGCAACTTTTCTTCCTTATTGTACCCTTTCAAGCAATTCGCCCTCTAAACTTCCATCCTTACTTATCACACTACCCAAGTAATTCAACACACTCACATTTTCCATTTCCTGCTCATCCAGACTCATAGCACATTCAGTGGCTTCATTTCTCTCGAAGTCCATAACCTTAACTCTTCCCTACATTCACCTTTAGATTCCGTTTCTTACACACTCTCCCAAACTCATTCACCAAGCCTTGCAGCTCCCCTTCGTCATCACTTAACAACACAGTATCATCTGCAAACAATAGTACAGGGAGTTTGCAAACACTGCCCTCTCTCATCAGTGACGGTCCAACATCCACTGCCCTACCTTGTATTTCTTTTATAACCCCATCCATATATAGACTGAACAACCATGGAGACATGACACATCCCTGTTTCAATTCAACCTTCAGATAGAAAAATTCATTCAGTTCAGTGTCCATATGCACTGTGGCCTTAGCACCCTCATACATACTCTTCACAGCATTCAGCAACTTCCCATTTACTCCATATATTCTTCATACTTTCCACATTCCTTGTCTATCCACCCAGTCATATGCTTTCTCTAAATCCATGAAGACAGCATGCGACTTCTTTATATTCACTTGAAACTTTTCCACTAAAGACCTAAGAACGAATATCTGAACTACACAACTTCTTCCCTGCGTAAAACCTGCTGTTCTTCGCCAATCAATTCCTCTGTTATTTCCCTAACTTTGTTATTTAGTATCCCACCAAATACTTTTCCATTTACACTAAGAAGACAAATGCCCCTGTGTCTACCACACACTTCTATTTTCCCTTGTCCTTTCTGCAAGGGACAAATTATACCTGACTTCCAATCCTCCAGGATTTTACCTTCCTCCCAGGCCAATCTGCACATGTTGCACATCCAATCTTCTATTATCTCTCCCCCATGCTTCAGCATTTCACCACACACTCCATCAATTCCTGGGGCTTTCCCCATTTTTAATATCTCATTGCTTTCACAGCTTCCATCCTACGGATTTTTTCCTGTCTTCTCACTTCCCTCCTTCTCCCAGCCATTCTCCAGCCACTTATAGACACATTACTTTCATTCTCTGTATTCAACAATTCCTTAAAATGTTGACTCCTTCTGCTCACTTTTCTCCCTTCTCCACTAGCAATCTACCTTCTTTGTCTTTCACTCACCAACTAACTTCTTTATCACCCTGTCTAACTCTCATTATCTCTTTTCAGATTATTTTTTTTTAACGTTCCCTCCACTTTACAAATTCCCTCCAAATTTCTCATCCACTCTCTTCTTACTCCCTCGTGTTAATCTTTTCACCTGTCTCTTCCTCTCTACATCTAACTCTCTCTTCCATCTCTCAACTTCCTCCACGCCTCTGTTTCTCATGCACTCACTATATGCTTTCTTCTTTTGTGCCTCGGCCTGGTTTACCTCTTCATTTCACCATGCCGTTCCTTGCACCCTCTTTCGCCTTCTTTTCATCTCACACACCACCTCACATGCTGCACAGATATTTTCTGTGAATTTCTTGCACACACCTTCCACATCCCCTATTTGCTCCAAATCATATTTACCCAATTGCTTCTCTGCATCTCTCTTATATTCTGCCTTTTTTCCATCCTCTTGCAATCTTTCTACCCTTCATGTTTGAACTATTTCCTCCTGTCCTGCCTCTCTTCTATTCCTCCATTTCATTTGAACCTTGACTTTCACCACCACCACATGGTGGACAAAAAGTCCACTTCTCCAACCTCTGTATGCTCTTGCATATATTACATACCTTCTCAACCTGTCATCCACACACATATAATGAATCATTGTCTTCCGTTCATTCAGTTCACAACCCACCCTTCTCATCATATACCTGTGTATGATTTTCTGTCTAAAGCGGGTATTTGCTGTCACCAACCCCCTCCCGGGACAAATGTCCAGTAGAGCACCGCCATTTCTCATACATTTCTGCAGGCACTCCCCTCTCACCAAGTACTCCACCCACGTTCACATTCTCCACTTTTCCCTTTATATCCAGTCAAAAATACTCTCTCATTCCTTTCAAACTTTTCCATGCACGCTTCCACATTTGTCCAGAACTCTTCCTTAACTCTACTTGCACCATCTTGCATTAGCGCATACACACACACAATTGCCCACACTTGTTGTCCAAGTTTCTGTCTTACCCACGCAATCCTTGAGCTAACTGATCCATACTCTCTTATTATCTCCTTGCATTTCTTGCACAGAACAATATACACTCCTTCTTTTGCTCTCTCATATTTCCAGACTCCCGTACATATACCCCATCCATACTCCCATTCTCTCACTCTCAGCTCCCCATTTAATCTCGGTTATTCCACATACCTCCACTTTTGCCTCTCAGGCACCTGGACAATCTCTTTCTCTTTCACCTCATCATTCGCACCCCTCACATTCCATGTCGCAATCCGCACCATGTGTTTTGTTCGGTCCTTAGTCGTCACCTGTTGATCAGTCCTAGTCCGAGGCTTCTTGTTCGTAATTTTAGTTAGTTGATTTCCGGGGAGGGGCACTAACCTTCCGTCAACCCACTTGTCACGTAGAGAATACGTGTTGGTTGGTTATAAGGCCACCACCCAGAATTGTCAATGATTTCCTGGTTTACAGGAAATCATTTGGCATGCCACTCAGTGTTGAGCTTCCCCAAAACAGAGTACCGCTTCACTAAGTGGGTGGTTAATGGGCACTCCCACTACCACAAATGTAAATGTAAAATAATGCAAAGGAGGCAACACTCTTTCGTACCTGTAGGAGAGGTAGTGCATTTGTAATTGCAGAGTTATTAGTTATCTTTACAGCTTTCCGAATTTTGTCCAGTTGTTTTAGTGCAACTTTTCCGCATCCTCTCCACTAGGGTAAGCAATATTACAGCTGAGACTGCGCGACTTTTGTAAAATTATAGCTAACTGCTTGTCAGCGAAGAAGTTATGGATTCTGTACAATAACCTATGTTTCTTTGAAGTGGTTTTTGCAAGTGATATAACATGAGAGGTCCAGTTGAAAGTATTGTTAAGTGAAACACCGAGAATTTCGATACATTTAGAGACTGTCATATTAGTAGCACTGAAAGTAATATAGAAATCAGGCAACATCTGTCCATTATTAAACCGCATATATTTGGTTTTCCTAGCATTAAATGAGATAATGTAATTTTGTCCCCATTCAGTGATCTTATGTAAGTCTTGATTTATGGAGATTGCTGAGTTGCGGGTTAGAGATATTAAAGTTTGTGTTTAAATGTGAAGGAACTGTGAAGTTTTAAGTCATCCACATATAAGCAAATGGGATTTTAGGTGAAAGATGAGAGGTCATTAATATGAATCAGGATTAGGGTTGGAGCCAGGATTGATCCTTGTAACACACTGACATTAATCGAGTGGAAATTAGAGCATACATCATCTGCTTTTACTCATATCTTTCCGTGGCTGAGGTATGATGAAATCAGTGGAACAAAAGATGATAGGCCATAGCAAGGTCGTTTGGATAGCAGGGAACGGTGCCACGCTCTGTCAAAAGTTTTAAAAATATCAAGGGCTACTGAATAGGTTTCACCATGTTAGTTTATTGTCTAATGGATGATATCAGTCAAGAGATTCAGTATATCAACAGTGGATCTTTCATGGCAAAAACCATACTGTCTGTCACTGATTATGTTGTTGAATTCAAAATGTTCAACAGTGTGCATTGTTAATCATAATCTCAAATACTTTACCAAGATAAGATGTGACAATAATTGATCTGTAATCAGAGAGGTCAAAGGAACTTCCTGTCTTCGGAATTTAGTGGATATTGGCTTCTTTCAAAGAATTAGCGAATGAAGTACGTATGCATAGTTTGAATAGGACCATGTTCTGGGGAACAGTTTTTCAAAACATTTGGAAGAATTCCTTCTGGAACTGGAGATTTATTGGCTGATAAATTGTCTAGAATGGATTTTACGTATCTAGTCTTTGAGTGGAGCAATTTCGGGAGAGTCAAGCTCCATTACAGAGACGTTCTGATTGACTTCCTCTGAGGTAGAATTACTGGCAAACGTACTACAAGGGTGTTCGCTTTTCCACGCTGGTCAGTAAGTAGTGTTTCCATCAGAAGATTTTAGTGAAGGAATGGGTGATGAAGTTATTATTGAATGAACTGAAAATTGACCAGGATATTCTATTGTCACTAAGATAATTTAATAATTTGGATGATTGGTTGCGGAGAAAGTTTGATTTAGCGAGATACATTACTGCTTTTGTATGGTTTCTAGCAATTTCAGTTTGGCTGAGGGATTCAGTTTTTTTTTTTTTATAGTAAAAGCCATAAGCTAAGGCCTTTTGGGTCGCTGCTCTGACGCAAATGCTGTCAAACCATTTTGGGGAGTCCGACCTTTTAGTAAACTGTTGACTGGGTATAAACAATTTATTACCAGCTTGTATTAAGTCATTAATGCAGAACTCAGTAGAGCTGATGTCAGTGGAGAAGAAAGACTGCCATTCAGTATCAACAAGATAATTCCTATTTTCATCCCAGTCAACCCTGTGAAAGTGTCATCTGGTCACCCTGACTGGTTCAGAACGGGGGGGTTTGGGGCATTTTTTTTTTTTTTTAATGTGTCCGACTCTGAACATAGGCTTTACAGCCTGCTCCCAAGGCCCAGTAGTCCAAGTGGTACCTCTATCCAGTATTGATCTGGGTAATTTATCAGGAATAGATCCAAGAGATAGACGCTATGGTCAGGCATCAGGATTATCTGGTATTATCGTTGGTTGCTTTACCAATTGCATGAGATTAAACGATTCTGTAAACAGTTCACATTCTAGATCAGTATCGTCAGTCTTAGCAGAATGCAATAATCATTCTACAGAATTGACGTTGAAACCACCCTAAATGGTAGAATCAGTGGTATTGGTGAGGTAAAAGTTGATTGGCATTGTGGATATGAAGTCATATATGCGGGGTTCTGAAGAAGCATTCAGAGAGCGACTAACTGTGCAGATACATTTGGTAATATTTAGGTAATTTAGTTTACATAATGAATAATCAAAGTTAGCTGAAGCGAAGTGCAAAATAGTATCAACTACAAATTCAAGTTTGATATAACAACAGGTGCCATCCTTGTTACAAAAGATTTGGGATCTTGTGAGGAATTTGACTAGAGAGGATACGGGTTGGTGGAAAAAGTGAACAGAATTCAGACGCTGGATGTTAGTAAATTTTAAGCCCGAACCCGCACTTCTCCGCTGACGAATATGAACTGTGTTTGCCATAACCTCATAGTCGCTTGGTTGCTACCAGTAGCACCCTCAATCGGCAGCCCTACCCTACCGGTGGTAGCAATCCTATGTATTACCGACTTTGCTGAAAACACTGCAGCGGTCATTGCTAAAAGGAGATGGAAATACAAGGTGTGATATCTAATGTGTAGGTAATGTGGAATAGAATGTTGGAGGTAGATGTATTATAAGAGGTTGTTGACCTGCTCCCTGTGTGAATGAAAATACTGAAAATTTTCAGCAAAGGGGGCTGGTCAGATACAGGTCCGTAGGACTAGTAAAACGGGATTTCTCTCTCTCTCTCTCTCTCTCTCTCTCTCTCTCTCTCTCTCCAGCGTGTATATATATATATATATATATATATATATATATATATATATAGGGAGATGGTCAGAAACAGATCCATAGGAGTAGTGAAACGGGATCTCTCTCTCTCTCTCTCTCTCTCTCTCTCTCTCTCTGTATGTATCATCATCATCATTTGCACCTCTTTTCCCACCCTAGGGCAGGGTGAGGAGTATCAATGTCCAGACAGCCCAAATTTGCCGTGTCCAATGGGCCACGCTTCCATTCGCTCACTATTCAAGCCCCCGAAATCCTGGCTCTCTCTCTCTCTCTCTCTCTCTCTCTCTCTCTCTCTCTCTAAAGTGTGTGTGGCACAAGGTGGAGGTGCTCATCATCCGTTTGCTAGATATATAGTGTTGCCTAATTAGTCATTCATTTCTCTCATTCTTTTTCTATTTCTGTCTTCATCTCGTATTTCTGCCATTCTTTTACTTACTTCATTTAGTGTCAGGAGGCTCTACACTGAGTAACTAATCAAATGGTTTCCCGTAACTCAGGAATTCATTTACAACGCTTGGTGGTAACTTACACCCAAATATAGCGGGATGACGTGGAGCCTACATTGGTGACCTCGTTAACTTGGTTGATGTGCAGATGCGGTGTCCACTCGGTAACCAGACTTCCACAGCAATTCTCGTGCATCGCTGTGGCGAAGTGCCGACAACCGCACTGAAAATCGGTTTACTGGAGGAGACGGCCCTTCAGGGGCGGTTGCTGTGGTTGATGGGTCTGCCTGACCAAGCTGACTGGAGTAGCACAACAACAACAACAACAAAAACGTGAGTGTTTCCAAGACCATCTTCTCTGACTATGCTTCCACTGTTTCCGCTTTCCTCTTTCCAGTATTATCCTTTTTAAGTACATACTCCTTCTTCGTAAGTTTTAAATTTTTAGTATATCCCTCTCTTTTTTGCTAGAAAAAAATCTTTCGTTTCTCTTCGCAACACTTAAATTCCATTTCTCTTTTCTTTTCGAGAAGCCCAGCACAAGTAAAAAATTATAAGGCTGTAGGGAAGTGCACCACCCTCCTCCTAGGTCAGGAAGTGTGAGACTGCTGGAGTTCGGATAGACTTTTTACTGCAAATTGCTGAAGAGCCCGAAGTGGTAGACACACACACACACACACACACACACACACACACACAGGCAGAGACAGAAAGACACAGACAGAATTTTAGGTCGTTTCGAGGCCATTCTCCTTTGGCTATGCTGAACAATGTATCATAACTAATATGTAGAACTAACTGCTTTCCTTGCCATTTTCACTACCTCGCTATACTCACTGTGCAGGAAAGGACGCAAGACAAAAGTGACTACTAGTAATTTTCATTAGTGACAAAGATGTAATAGTCAAGCTGGGATAATAAACGATTTGCTATATTCGTGATGTTAAAACAGATTATGTTACACAACATCCACGCATATATCATAAAAAGCGCTAATCCTATCACACCAAAATTAAACATGGAGCCCCTTAAATGTATTTAGTATGTACAAGTCGGCTTCAGAAATTTGTTTACAGGTATTTTACTACCTAGGACAAAATGATCTGGTAACACTGTCAAGAGGGACGGAAACAGACGTACGATAATCACAACTCTCGGGGTCTGGAGCTATCCTGGTAAATGATGCACTTTTTAACTTGTCATCTAATTACACTCCCTTGTCTGTGAATACAAGGGTTATATAATTTGTCATTGCATTAGACACCGAAAAAAACACACATCTCTCACACTGTCTGCTTGGAGGTATCTAGCATTCGATGCTCTCTTTTACATCCTCAGTTTATTACTGTCGCCTTACTGTTGACCAAAATAAGCAAATAATACTCTATCATCCCAGTTTCTCAACAAAGTTTACTAGACATATAACCATCCCACATTCACAATATCCCCTACACAGATCTCTCTCTCTCTCTCTCTCTCTCTCTCTGTTATGTAGCAGTTTCTCTACTGTATTTCGAGTCTTTTCATTTATTAAAAAAATGTAGATCCAGCATTCACACCTGTGGGATCATTGTATTAGTCACCATCGTTACAGTAGCCCATGTCCTAGTTTCTCATTTTATTAGATAAACTATAAGTTTAAACATTCCTTTGTTTCTTCACGTCCCTAGCATTCTGGTCAGTCGCTCGTTCTCTATTCCTCTTCCTCCCTCCCTCCCACTCCCTTTCTGAACGTTGCTTCAATTAGTAATTATAATGACAATAACAGTATAAACACTCGATGACTTTATCATACAAATTAAAGATGATGATCACATCAATCATTTGTTTTCACACCTTATGCACGCGCGACTACATACACGTTAATAATTGTGGTTAGACTACTTCATGGGGCGAAGGAGAGTGATTAGGAGGCAAGGCTGTTCTTGGGTGCAGAATTATTATGGATAGGTTAAACCACCAATATACGAAATACAAATTATTAGTGTGGAGAGAAGGAAAGCGTGGGTGTGGTGGGATGAAGAAGGCTTAGGTGTGTGTGTGTGTGTGTGTGTGTGTGTGTGTGTGACCGGTATATACATTGTTACGGAACAGAGAAGAAAATGTACACTTTAAGTGAGATACTACTACTGTCCCGTAAAGTTCCAGGTTCAAAACAAAAGAGTTAGGTAAAATTACAAGTTAAAGTTTAATGCTCAAACTAACAACAAAACATTCAGGACTCATAAGAATAATGTAATGGCAAAAAACAGGTTAAATATATGGTTAACTGCAATAGCCTCTATTAACACGAAATTAGCAAGAGTAAATTTATCTAAGTCAGCCCTGATAAAATGGGAAAACCGGATAATACTCAGTGAATGCAAGATATATTATTACAGATACAAAATATTATTAATAATGACTGACATAAAAACACATGTATCACAAAAACCTTACTAGGCCTAAGAATTAACACCTTATGCTACACAGTACAAGAAAAAATGCAATAACAGTTATACTCAAATTACACAGCTGCTAGATGGTTGGAGACTTCCTGAGCACTCACAATAATAACAACTGTACAGGGGAGGACAGAGATGTGAACAAAATGAGAAGTAGAACTAAGTGGCCATAATGCAGAGACTGAGCTCATTATATAGGGGCCGGCAGAGCTTGATACAACTTGTAAGAAGGACGCGCAAATGAAGCCATGGGGACAAAGAGTTGACAATCCTGCTCTGAACAACAGAAAGAACGACTTACTCTACTATAAGGGTAGAAGGGGGAGTGAGGTAGAACACGCTCGTGATCAAACATGCAGCATACTGTACGTTAGAATTACACAAAGGATGATGAAATCATAGGCTATGTAACACCTCCCCACAAAGAAAAAGAAATTTACAAAGGAAATTTCTTATTACTCTAAAACAATCTGTCTAAAGTCTAGATAAGCAATCTGCAATAACATTTTCTTTCCCCTTGACATGTTGTATGTCTAATGAATACTCCTGAAGAAGTAGACTCCATCTTGTCAATCTCTGATTTTTATCTTTAAACTTACTAAGGAATTTCAGTGGGTTATGATCGGTATAAATGACTATGGGGTCAAAACCAGAACACAAATAAAATGAAAAATGCTGTAAACCCAAAATCAAGGCCAAAAGCTCTTTCTCAATAGTTGAGTAGTTCTTTTGAGGTGGAATGAACTTCTTACTGTAATAAGATACAGGGTGTTCAATACCCTGATCATCCTCTTGCAGCAAAACAGCCCCAGCTCCTGTTTCACTTGCGTCAACAGCCATCTTAAAAGGCTTAGCAAAATTTGGAGTAGCGAGCACTGGCTGACTTAATAGGATAGCTTTAAGTTTGGTGAAAGAGGATTCACAGTTATCGGTCCAGACAAATTTAACTCCCTTTTTCAGTAGGTCTGTAAGTGGTGATACAAGAATTGAAAAGTTAAGAACAAATCTCCGGTAATAACCTACCATTCCCAAAAATCTTTGTAGCTCTTTCCTACTTTTAGGTCTGGGAAGATCACTTATAACCTGAACCTTAGCTGCTGGTGGTGCAACATGTCCATCACCAATTACATACCCAAGGTACTGAACTTGAGCTTGACCAAACTCACACTTTGATAAATTAGCTACAAGATTAGCCTGAACCAAACGCTCAACAAATTTACTGACATGGCATAGGTGATCTTTCCAGTTGTCACTGAAGATTAATACATCATCAATATAAACAACACACCCTGCCAAACCCTCTGTTACAACATTCATGAGCTTCTGAAATGTGGCTGGTGCATTCTTCATACCATATGGCATTACAGAACATGCAAAAGTCTTTCCTAGTCTTACAAAACATGAGATCTCCCTAGCACGTTCAGTCATAGGTACTTGCCAGTATCCCTTTAACAAATCAAACTTACTTATGTACCTAGCCTTTCCGATCTTGTCTATGCAATCTTCCACGCGAGGGAGAGGGTAAGTGTCTGTTTTGGTTATCTGATTAACACGTCTGTAGTCGATGCAAAGCCGCTGTGACCCACCTGGCTTAGGGACTAGAGTGACAGGAGAACTCCACTCACTCTGACAGGGCTCAATCATCTTGTGGTCCAACAGGTAGCCAAGCTCCTTCTGGATGAGAGGAATTTTCACTGGGTTCACACGGTAAGGAGGCAATTTAATTGGCTTTGCATCTCCAACATCGACATCATGCATCAACACAGTGGTTCTTCCTGGAGTAGCACGGAACACTTGCGGGTACTCCTGCAGTAATGCCGAAAACTCCTGCCTTTCCTCGGGAGGTAGATGAGAAAGCTTAGTCTGGAGATCATTCATGATATCAGGATTCTTCCCTAAACTATCACTCAGGCTCATGCTGCATGGGAGAACTTCACTTGCAGACTCGGGTGGAACAGCTACAGTGCAGACTGGGTTATTTTCGTCCCGCCTGTGATATAACTTTAGCATGTTGATGTGACAAAGTTGCTTGTTCTTTCTACGATCTGGTGTGGCGATGACATAGTTGACATCACTGAGTTTCTTCTCCACGAAATAAGGACCACTAAACTTGGCTTGAAGAGGTTGCCCATGCACTGGTAGCAGAATCAAAACCTGATCTCCTGGCTGAAAGTGGCGTAACCTGGACTTCTTATCATACCAAGTCTTCATCTTCTCCTGAGCAGCTCCTAAATTCTCTCTCGCCAGCTGTAAAGCAGTGGACACCCGTTCTTTGAACTTCATCACATACTCCAGCAGGTTGACGTCATCTTCCTCCGACAGCCAGCATTCCTTGAGTAGCTTACGGGTTCCTCTACTTCATGGCCAAACAGTAGTTCAAAAGGTGAGAAGCCCAGTGATTCATAAGGAGATTCTCTTGCGGCAAATACAACAAATGGAAGACCTTTATCCCAGTCTTTCTGATGTTCCAAACAGTATTTCTTGAGCATCGATTTGAGTGTTTGATGATATCTCTCCAACGCTCCTTGGGTCTGGGGATGGTAAGCTGAAGACGTGATCTGGGTGATGCCCAACTCTTTCAGAGACTGCTTGAAAACATTTGACATGAAATTACTTCCCCGGTCTGACTGTACCTCCTTGGGCAGACCAAACTTTGTGAAGAACCCTAGCATTTCCTTAACCACGTTCTTTGCTGAGATATTTCTAAGTGGAATGGCTTCAGGATAACGAGTAGCCATATCAATCAGGGTCAACACATAAGAAAATCCTGAAGAAGTCTTAGGAAGAGGGCCCACAATATCCACCAACACACGGGTGAATGGCGCCTCAAAAGGAGGAATGGGAACTAGAGGTGCAACCTTTTCGGTCTGATTACACTTCCCCACAACTTGACAGGTGTGACAAGACTTACAATACCAGGAAACATCCCTGAAGATACCTGGCCAGTAGAAGTGTTTCAAAATGCGTGCCACAGTCTTCCTCACTCCAAGGTGTCCTGCCAAACTGGAATCATGAGCCACTCTAATGATATCCTGCCTACAAACACGAGGGATGACAACTTGATGTACAACCTCCCATTCACAGTCAGCTGATGCTGTTGGGGGTCTCCACTTCCTCATAAGTACTCCTGACTTTATATATTAACAAGTAGAAGCACCAGCTGACTCTTCCTCACTGCAAGCAGAGTTAGCTAGACCTTTCAACTCAGGGTCAGCAACCTTCAACTCAAACAACTCTTGACGAGACAAATTATCAACACTATGCGATACTGCCTCATCTGGTGAGTGGTCCAAATTAGCAAGGAAAGTGTCAGCTAGGATAACATCATCATCATCATTATCCTCTAAGTCACCAGTAACTTTAGACTTAGCCCTAGTGACAGCACATGCAGGGAACACATCAGGGACATCACAATCCTGGGCCGCAGCCACTGGCTCACTAGACAACTGAGGAGCTGGACACACTTGACTTCCACCAATATCATTTCCAAGTAAGAAAGTTACACCTGACATTGGGAGTGTCTCAACCAACCCAACCATAACGGAACCATTAACAAAACCAGACTCTAAATTCACTCTGCACAGAGGGACAGAGAAGTAATTATTCCCTACACCTTGTAAGATCACAGTTTCATCAGAGGAATTAACATTAGAGCCTAGAACACTGGTCAGCATAAGGGATTGGCAAGCACCTGTATCACGATATATTTTAACTGATTTCCTGTCATTACTGTCCAGAGGACTGAAAAAACCTTCAGACAGGAAATTAGCACATGAACTCTTGAGAGTGTCACCCACGTTACTGCTCAAAAGAGGAGCTTCATCATGAGAATTTAATTTACCCCTCAAAGCAGGTTCAGTTAACTCAGTTAAAGAATTCTGGGAACTCTCAAGGGTGGACACTAGACCAATTGACTGAATATTTAAAGACTCCTTTTTGTTCACATCACGCTGTCTCCTGAAACATTTCTCCGTAGTATGACCAAGCTTACTACAATAAGTACATTTACTTTTCTGAAATCTAGAGGTGAAGCTGGTATTTACTTCCTGAGAAACATCATCTTTATTCTCTTTCCTGTTACCTGTACTCTGAGTAGAGGCAACGTACTTACTCTCAGCTTTCCCTTTTTCTTTAGAATATCTCTTGTGAGTGAGAACATATTCATCAGCTAAAACTGCAGCATCAGACAAATTATCTATTCTTTTCTCATCAAGATATAGGCTTACATCTTTATTAATACACCTTTTGAAGTCCTCCAGCAAAATCATCTGCTTAAATTTGTCAAAATCAGAATCCACATTCTTAGAATTTAACCACTGCTCTAATAGATCTTCTTTGATTTCTGCATACTCAACATGGGATTGCTTATCTTGCTTATAAGTTGTTCTAAATTTTACTCTATAGGCTTCAGGAACAAGCTCATAGGCCTTAAGAATCAAGCTCTTAACTACATCATAATTATCAGATTGATCCTGAGGCAAAGGTGCATAAGTTACTTGAGCTTTACCGGTGAGAACAGTTTGAAGGAGTACTGGCCAATACTTTTTGGACCAATTAAAACCTGTAGCTACCCTCTCAAACAACTGAAAATACTTTGTTAAATCAGATTCATTAAAAGGAGGGACAAGTTTAACATTTTTAGCCACATCAAAATCATCAGAGATGATCCAGTTCCACCTTGTTTCATGCGATACTCATGGTCTGCCTGAATCCTAGCTAGTTCAATTTGTGCCTGAGCCTGTGCCTGTGCCTCCTGAATACGAGCATTTGCCTGAAATTCAGCCTCCTCAATACGAGCCTGAGACTCCGCCTCCTTAGCCTGAGACTCAGCCTCCTTAGCACGAGCCTGAAACTCAGCCTCCTTAGCACGAGCCTGAAACTCAGCTTCCTTAACACGAGCCTCCTGTAGTGCTAGCTGTAACTTAGCTATTTCAATCTGCGTTTGCTCATTTGGAGGAGTTACATTAAACAAGCTTTTATTAATCATGCCAACAATTTGATCTTTAGAATGATGAGAGTGAACTGCAATTCCCAATTGTTGAGCAACAAGCTTAAGTTCATTCTTTGTTCTGTTTTCTACATCACACACTGTTTGCACATTTGACAAAAAATCTTTGGCTTCATCAAGTGTAGTAATAGTAGACATCATGAATAAATCACAGTCGCAAAATATCAAGCAATATCCTTATGATAATATCCTGAATATCCTGATAAGAGGTCGCCAAATTTATGTTATGGAACAGAGAAAGATAATGTACACTTTAAGTGAGAATACTAAAAATCACTACTGTCCCGTAAAGTTCCAGGTTCAAAACCAAAGAGTTAGGTAAAATTACAAGTTAAAGTTTAATGCTCAAACTAACAACAAAACATTCAGGACTCATAAGAATAATGTAATGGCAAAAAACAGGTTAAATATATGGTTAACTGCAATAGCCTCTATTAACACGAAATTAGCAAGAGTAAATTTATCTAAGTCAGCCCTGATAAAATGGGAAAACCGGATAATACTCAGTGAATGCAAGATATATTATTACAGATACAAAATATTATTAATAATGACTGACATAAAAACACATGTATCACAAAAACCTTACTAGGCCTAAGAATTAACACCTTATGCTACACAGTACAAGAAAAAATGCAATAACAGTTATACCCAAATTACACAGCTGCTAGATGGTTGGAGACTTCCTGAGCACTCACAATAATAACAACTGTACAGGGGAGGACAGAGATGTGAACAAAATGAGGAGTAGATCTAAGTGGCCATAATGCAGAGACTGAGCTCATTATATAGGGGCCGGCAGAGCTTGATACAACTTGTAAGGACGTCGTGCAAATGAAGCCATGGGGACAAAGAGTTGACAATCCTGCTCTGAACAACAGAAAGAACGACTTACTCTACTATAAGGGTAGAAGGGGGGAGTGAGGTAGAACACGCTCGTGATCAAACATGCAGCATACTGTACGTTAGAATTACACAAAGGATGATGAAATCATAGGCTATGTAACAACATATATAAAGGAAATGTCCTTGCATGTGTCTTTTATAACATATATAACGTTATATGTCAATATCGTAGCCATTATCACATGATAATGGCGCTTACACACTCCTATGCTATTGCTATATCCACAAACATCGGAGCCGTGTAAGGATAGTTGCCATTGCAAGATCCCCCGAACTGTGTGAGTTGATGTTACCTCAGTTACTTTCCCAAAACTACGTAGCAGTTTGTTTTGTGGGCGATTGTGTGTGTGTATGCGCCAACGCAAGATCGTGCTAGAAGAGTGAGAGAAGAGTTCTGGACAAATGTAGAAGTGTGCATGGAAAAGTTTGGAAGGAATGAGAGAGTGTTTTTGATCGGTGATATGAATGGTAAAGTTGGGAATGTGAAGGTGGATGGAATAGTTGGTGAGTGGGGTGTGCCTGCTGAGATAGATGAGAATGGGAGTGCGTTAGTGGACATTTGTGCTGGGAGGGGGTTGGTGATAGCCAATACCCAGAGGCATAAAATGATCCACAGGTATACATGGCGAGTGATGAGAAGGGTGGGTGGTGAACTGAATGAAAGGAAGGCAATGATTGATTGTGTGCGTGGATGAAAGGATGCGAAGATGTGTAATGGATGCAAGAGCTTATAGAGGTTGGGGGAGTGGACTTTCTGACCACTACTTGGTGGTGGCCAGAATTAGGATTCAAGAAAGATGGAGGAATAGAAGAAGGGAAAGACGAGAGGAAGGAGTAGTTGCAAGGAGAGTGGAAAGGTTACAAGAGGATGAGAAAAAGGCAGAGTATAAGAGAGAAGTGGAGGAACGATTGGGCAAATATGAATTGGAGCAGATGGGAGACGTGTAAGGTGTGTGTAGGATATTTACAGAAGACGTATGTGCAGCATGTGATGTGGTGTGTGGAAGGAAGAGAAGACGGAGAGGGGTGCAAGGAACAGCATGGTGGACTGAAGAGGTGAGACAGGCTGTGGCACAAAAGAAGAAAGCATACAATGAATGGATGAGAAATAGGGGCGTGGAAGAAGTTGAGAGGCGGAAGAGAGAGTTATATGTAGAAAGAGAGAGGTGAAAAGATTAGTAAGAGAGAGTAAGAAGAGAGTGGATGTGGAATTTGGAAGGAATTTGAGTGTAACGTGGAGGGACAGTAAGAAAATGTTCTGAAAAGAGGTGAAAAGAGTAAGACAGGGTGGAAGTGAAGTTAGCAAGGGAGTGAAAGATAAAAATGGTAGATTACTAGTGGAGAAGGGAGAAAAAGTGAGCAGATGGAGAGAACACTTTAAGGAATTGTTGAACATAGAGGATGGAAGTAATGCGAGTATAAGTGGCTGGGGAATGGCTGGGAGAAGGAGGGAGGTGAGAAGACGGGAAGAAATCAGTAGGATAGAGGTTGTGGAAACAATGAAGAAAGTTAAATCGGGGAAAGCCCCAGGAATTGATGGAGTGTGTGGTGAAATGCTGAAGCATGGGGGAGAGATAGTAGTAGAATGGATGTGGAAGATGTGCAGATTGGCCTGGGAGGAAGGTAGACTCCGGAGGATTGGAAGTCAGGTATAATTATTCCCTTGTACAAAGGAAAAAAGGAAAAAGGAGTGTGTGGTAATCATAGGGGCATTTGTCTTCTTAGTATAATAGGAAAAGTGTATGGTAGGATACTTACTGACAGAGTTAGAGAAAGAACAGATAAATTAGTTGGAGAAGAACAGGGAGGCTTTAGGAAGGGAAGAGGTTGTGTAGATCAGATATTCATTCTTAGATCTTTAGTGGAGAAGTTTCTAGAGAAGGGAAAGAAGTTGTATGCGGCTTTTATGAATTTAGAGAAAGCATATGACAGGGTGGATAGACTAGGATTGTGGAAAGTGTTAAGAATATATGGAGTAGATGGGAAGTTGTTGAATGCTGTGAAGAGTATGTACGATGGTGCGATGGCTGCAGTGCGTGTGGATCGTGAACTAAGTGAATTTTTCTCTTTGAAAGTTGGGTTGAAACAGGGATGTGTCATGTCTCCATGGTTGTTCAATCTGTACATGGATGGGGTAATAAAAGAGGTACAAGGTAGGGTAGTGGATGTTGGAGTGGCCCTGGTGAGAGAGGATAGTGTTTGGAAACTCCCTGTACTGTTGTTTGCAGATAATACTGTGTTGTTGAGTGAAGACGAAGGGGAGCTGCAAGGCTTGGTGGATGAGTTTGGGAGAGTGTGTAAGAAACGGAATCTAAAGGTGAATGTAGGGAAGAGTAAAGTGATGGTCTTTGAGAGAGATGAAGTCAGTGAATGTACAGCGAGGTTGGATGGTGAGGAATTGTAAAATGTGAGTACGTTTAAGTACTTGGGTAGTGTGATGAGTAAGGATGGAGGTTTGGAGGGTGAAGTGCTTGAAAGGGTACAGCAGGGAAGAAAGGTTGCTGTTTCTTTGAATGCAGTGATAAGAAACAGGGAAGTGAGCATGGAAGTGAAAAAGTTACTACATGACAGTATTGTGATACCAACTCTAATGTATGGAAGCGAAGCTTGGACGTTGTTGGAAGGACACAAGTCAAGAGTGAGAGCAGTGGAAATGAGTTTTTTAAGAGGAGCCTGTGGAGTCACATGGAGAGACAGGCTGACGAATGAGGATATAAAGGAGCGTTGTGGTGTGGATGTGGATGTGATAGGAAGCGTTATGAGGAACACACTGAGGTGGTTTGGCCATGTGGAGAGGATGGAGGGTGAAAGACTGACGAAGAGAGTGTATGTGAGTGAGGTGGAGGGGGGAAGAGGGAGGGGGAGGCCGAGTATGAGATGGAGGGATGGGGTGGAGAGGTATATGAGAGAGGGGGGTGTGAGTTGGGAGCAGGGCAGTGAAATGGTGGGGGACAGGGCGACTTGGAGGCGATTTGTTTGTGGCCACCCCAAACGGGATTGAGGCGTCTGGCAATAGATAGATAGATAGACTTTGTTTTAATTGGTCAGTGCTTGTTAATCTCTATTAATAATGAAGATAATATTATATTACGTCATACAAATTCGTAAATGGACAAGTTTTAATGTATGACAATAATATAGCCTCGTGAGTGACTGAATGACTGATGAGTTGTTAGATTATGTTTCGGTTGCATCCATGACTACACAATACAGTTCAGTTTATATTCATTGTTTATTTATTTCGAGGTTTGCACGGAAATTCAGGAGCCTAAACATACAAAGCATTTTCCGGCGAGTGTGGTGAACTACTCAACAGCCGTTGAAGATTAGGATGCCTGGCTGCTTATTACACACCAAGTAGATGATGTGGGTAGCAATCCTGGCGTTCCGTCAGACGAATTCTGCGCTCCATCACGACCACACCATGGACGCCCGTGAACAGAAGATAGCGCTACGAGCACAAATAATAGGATTAAAGGAAGCCGGGTTGTCGATGGCGGACATTGCCAACCATATGGGACTTTCACGGCCTACTGTCCAGAAATGGGTTACAAGATGGGAGGCTGAAGGAACCTTAAACGATCGGCAACGGTCAGGAGCACCCAGAAAAACAACCCAGGTATGACCTTGCGATTTCGCTGTTAAATACGGTTTTTATTTTATACTACTGGTGCCGTCATATGTTTTCTGTCTTATTAGCGTCGCTTCTTAACTGCCATTCGTTTAAATTCTAAGGTTATTGATAAGAGGAAGACATAGAAGTGAGATTGTTAGTTCTTGTAATGGTATTCAGCCATGGATGGTGTTAAAATACACATTCAGTAAATTTAACTTTACAGATTGCTTTGGACATATATCCTTAATATGGATTTTATTTACTAATGAGAAAATGTCTTATTACTGAATGTGTAAATCCTAAGAGTTACTGCTGGTATTGTTGATTTACTATTATTAGTAGAGGTATGAATTGGCTGGTTTCCCTGTGTACTCTGACAATAGCTGCCCTTGAAGCTCCACACCTGTGACACTTCACATGTTGAACTGTGTTTGATACGTTATCAGAGATTATCTTCACACCCACTGTGTAGTCGATAGTGATTACACTGTCGTGTGTATGGTGTCTCTGGTAATAGGCCTAAATGGCGACGGCCACAGAAATGACTGAAGTTGTTGTTAACGGGATAATATCTGACCATTCCCACGCAAACACCTAAGTAGATATAGTTTATCATGAATAATCACATTACTACCATTAGTTATGTGAATCATGATATAGCTACTACTTAGTTTAAATATTAAATTGTAGCCTGATAAAGCAGATATCACAGGCATAATGTGTGGTCGCTGTTAAGTTGTTGTCATGTGTTGCTGTTGTTTTCAGATCAGATAGCTGTCCAGCTATAGGTGACAGAGATTTATGCAGGTAATTAAACACATACGTCTATAAATTCCGTAATGTCTTATTTCATTATTCCAACAGGCTGAGGACCATCGTATTCGAGAAGATATTGCTAACAACTCTCAAAGTAATGCTGTAGCTGTGAGAGATAGGCTGCAGTTGAACGTGTCGGCAGCTACCGTTAGGCGACGCCTGCCTACTGCAGGGATTCACCCCAGAACTCCTGCTACGAAAGAGAAGCTTTCTGAGAGGCACCGTATGGAAAAGTTAAGGTTTGCCCAACAGTATGTTCAAGAAGGTATGGACTTTTGGGGAAGGGTAATCTTTTCAGATGTGAAGACCTTTTGCAGCACAGCACATGGTCATCGACATTACTGGCGCCCTAACAACACACGTTATATGCCTGAAAATATTTGTGAAGATAAGAGGAGCGGACATGTTACTTGTAATGTGTGGGGTTGGGT
This sequence comes from Coenobita brevimanus, assembly GCF_032717465.1. Classification (NCBI taxonomy): domain Eukaryota; kingdom Metazoa; phylum Arthropoda; class Malacostraca; order Decapoda; family Coenobitidae; genus Coenobita; species Coenobita brevimanus. The sequence goes on from NC_137041.1 coordinate 17,601,832, forward strand.
GACCCTCCACGGTGTTGGGGAGTTGACGGACATCCAGGGCCGCTTCACTGCTGACCGCTATATAGAGATTCTCGAGGAGGTAATGTTGCCAACTGTCAGGGCTATAGTTCTCCCTTATCCTGAGAGTATTGCCTTTGTCCAGGTAGGTGAAATGATTTTTCATATCCCTATAAATGCGGTAGCATTTGGCGTAGATTATGCTTACGTTCCCTTATATTTGTAAAGAAAACTGTTATCATATACTATCAACTTAAATGTTACTATTAGCCAATACAAACAATATAACTTTATACTTATTTCATATTATCGCAGCATGCCACATGTCTAACTCTTCACATTGTAAAGTTTCACAAATCATAGCATAAATTTCAAATAGCATATTTTATTCTGACATTAATTTCACATGAAAATTTTAATACGACATAATATTAAGGTAGCATAGTTTAATTTGGCAAAATTTAATGTGCATAATTTTAGCTTGCCATAATATTAAAATATTTTATTGTGGCATACTTTGATCTTATGTGATATATTGACACAGTCCTTCCCGTCCAGGATAGATGTCCTGTTCACACAGCCAGGGTAGTCCAGATGTGGTTTGCCGAACATCCTGACATAAACTTGTTGGACTGGCCTCACAAAGGTTGTGATCTCAACCCAATACAGCACACCTGGTCCATGATTGTCAAAACTTCGGAGCCGGGGGATGAACGCACTTCAGAACAGGTGCTGCAGCATACAGTGCAACAGTGGGAAACATTACAGAGGAAACCACAGTTAATTTATAACCAAGTTTCCTCTATGCCACGCAGGCTGCAGGAGGACATAGAAAAAAATGGAGGGTGGACCAAATATTGAGTATCGTGGGTGTGTGGTATGTAAAATGTAATTTATTTTTTCCTATGAAATTATATTACTATATTAAGAAGCAATGTCCTTGTCCAAATAAAGTATAGATGGTAATGCTTGGCTACGTAATAACCCGGTCCCAAAAGGACCAGCAACACACGTTTATTGCAATATATCTTATTACATGCGGTGCTGAATACATATTACCTGTGGTTGAATTTCTGTCCTTATAAGCGTGTGAAACTACTCTATATGCTACAGGTGTAACATTATGGTTAAATGTGGTGAACTGTCATTGCTGGTGTAAAACAAGATAAACAGTGTGGCCTGCATGATATTTCCACTATGCACTAAGGCATATAACAACTTCTTCAAGGCGAGAGAAAACTTTCAGAACGGACGCTTTCTGATCCCAGCAACATTTTTGAAATACTGAATTGTGCTAAGTGGTCATGGGTGCAACCGACACATACTCTAACAACTCGTCAGTCATATAGTCACTCACAAAGCTATATTCATGTCATACATTCAAACTTGTCCATTTACAGTTTTGCATAACGTATTATACTATTATCTTCATTATTAATAGACATTAACAAACACTCACAAATGAAAACAAAGTGCTACATAGTTTGGGGAAAGTAATTGAGGTAACATCAACTCACCCAGTTCGGGGGATCTTGCAATGGCAATTATCCTTACATGGCTGCAGTGTTTGTGGATATAGCAATAGCATAGGAGTATGTAAGCGCCATTATCATGTGATAATGCCTACGATATTGAGATGTAAAGTTATATAAGACACATGCAAGAACATATCCTTAAATAAAATATATATATATATACTTTACAGTATGCGACACTGGTTCAACCACAGCATTCCTGATGTCCGCCAAGCAGTACGTGGCAAGAAGAACGATCCCAAAGTTTTCTACCCTAGCGGGGCGCGAACCCTCGCTCTCCAGTGTACGAAAACTCACACTCTACCTCCGTACCACAGAGGCTCCGATTTTATATATATATATATATTGTGAGGAAGAAGGAACCAAGGGCTGCGAGCCCACAAAATTGCTGCTTCCAAGAGAAAAATAAAATACAAGAGAGAGTCAAATTCAAGATCTGATCATTTCGAGACGCCTGGACAAACTGCGTTTGAAAAACTGGAGATCATAGGAAGCAGGAAATACAGACAGAGGGAGACAGTTCCAAAGTTGACCTGTTGCATAAATGAAGGACTGGGAGTAACGGTTAACTCTTGTATTAGAGAGTTGGACAGAAAAGGGATGAGAGTTTGCTGCTAGACGGGTGCTACGCGCCCGTCGTAGACATGGAGGAATGCATGCAGACAGTTCAGAGGAGCAGTGACCATTGAAGTGGCGATAGAAAAGAGATAAATATGCAACAGTACGGCGAGGAGACAGAGGTTGAAGGGAGACGGTAAGAGGAGGAGAGTTAATGAGACGAAAAGCCTTTGACTCCACCGTAGTGAGAAGAGCTGTATGTGGGTAGCCTCCCCACACATGAGAGTTGTACTCCACACAGGGGTGGATAAAACCTCTGTATAGAGTCAACAATTGTGCAGGGGTAAAGAAGGAACGGAGTCGTCTTAGCACACCTAATCTCTTGGAAGCAGATTTTACACGAGATGTAATATGATCTTTCCAAGATAAGTCCCGAGTAAATGAAAACCCAAGCATGTTCAAGGATGATGCAGGATTAAACTGAAAATTATTAAACATTAGTGGTATACCTGTGGAAGATTTTGTCGGGTTGATAGGTGTAAAAACTGAGTCTTTGATGCATTAAAAAACAACCAGATTATATTTACCCAAGTCAGAGATACGAGCAAAGTCAGACATTAGATGTGCTATAGTCTCATCCTTTGTTTGTTGAAGTAACTGCTGAGATGGACGTTGCGAGAACCGAATGGAAAGGTGAAGTGTGGAGTCATCAGCGTATGAATGGATAGGGTTAGATGTACAGCTTAGAAGGTCATTGATGAATAAAAGGAAGAGAGTTGGTGATAGGACAGAGCCCTGAGGAACACCACTGTTAATAGATCTAGGAGTAGAACGATGGCCGTCTACAACAGCGGCTATAGAACGACCAGAAAGGAAGCTAGAGATGAAGGCACAGATAGAAGAATAGAAACCGTAAGAGGGCAGTTTGGAAGTTAAAGATTTATGCCAGACTCGATCGAAAGCCTTTGGCATGTCAAGTGCAATGGCAAAGCTTTTGCCAAAGTCCCGAAAGGAGGATGACCAGGAGTCTGAAAGGTAGGTGAGAAGATCGCCAGTGGAGCGTCTCTGAAGGAACCCATACTGACGATCAGAAAGAAGGTTGTGATAGGAAAGATGCTTTTAAATTTTCTATTAAAAATTGACTAAAAAATTTTGAGATACAGGATGTTAAAGCAATTGGACGATAGATAGAGGGTTGGGAATGGTCACCCTTCATTGGGACTGGCTGAATGAGAGCAAACTTCCAGCAAGAATGAAAGGTACAAGTTGACAGACAAAGGCGAAAGTGTTTGCCTAGGTAGGGTGTAAGCACAGAAGCACAGTTCTTGAGAACAGTGCTTCTGTGCTTACAAATATATATAAATATATATATATATATATATATATATATATATATATATATATATATTATAGCCCGACGCCCTAATCCCGCAAAGGGTGGCCGCATACAAAACGCCTCCAAGTCACACTATCACCCACCATTTGACAACCCTCCCCCCAACTCACACCCCCCTCCCTCATATACCTATCAACTCCATCCTTCCACCTCATCCTCGGTTTACCCCTCCCTTCACCTCACCTACATACACCCTCTTAGTCAGTCTTTCATTCTTCGTTCTCTCCACTTGTCCAAACCACCTCAGTGTATTTCTCCTAATCTTGTCAACCACATCCACATTCACCCCACAACGTTCCTTCACTTCTTCATTCGTCAACCTGTCCCTCCATGTCACTCCACATGCTCCTCTCAAAGAACTCATTTCCACTGCTCTCACTCTTGACTTGTTCCCCTCTTGCAAGGTCCACGCCTCGCTTGCATACGTCAGGGTAGGGATCACAATACTATCATGCAGTGACTTCTTAACTTCCATACTCACCTCCCTATTTCTCATCACTGCTTTCAGTGAACCAACAACCTTCCTTCCCTGCTGTACTCTTTTACGCACTTCATCCCGCAAAGTTCCATCCTTACTCATCACACTACCCAGGTACTTGAATGCACTCACACTCTCCATATCCTCACCATCCAACCTCGCTGTACATTCTGTGACTTCATTCCTCTCAAACACCATAACTTTACTCTTGTTTATAATAACTTTCAGATTCCTTTACCTACACACTGTCTCATTTTCATTCACCAAACCTTGCAACTCCCATTCCTCTTCACTCAGCAATACTGTATCATCAGCAAACAGTAACACCGGAATCTTCCAAATTTCACCCTCATTCATTAGAGCCACCCCCATATCCACTGCCCTACTTTGAACCTCCTTTAAAACCCCATCCATGGAGACATCACACAACCCTGTTTCAGTCCCACATTGAGATATAAGAACTCAGCTCACCATCCACTCGCTCCGTAACCCTAGCTCCTTCGTACATACTCTTCACCAAGGTAAAGAGAATGAAAGGTAGTTTCATGGGGGGGTGAGGGGGAGCTAAAATGCGTCTCGGTCTGCGCATGACGTCATAGTTAATACAGACTGCAGCTCATCCTGCTCAGCACACGCCAGTCACACACACACCTGCGTGTGGATAGGTACTCCGTTTTCTTTTTTTAGGGGTGGCTATGGCAATACAGATAATTTTGTGAACATGTCAACAATTTGCATAGTTGGTGGATGCAAATCCATTCATGTGAAAGGTGACAAGAAATACCTTCTCATGCACTGCCGAAAGATGAAGAACTTAGAAAAAAATGGATTGAATTATGTGTCACAGAAAAATCGGTCATCTGGTTTTGTATGCAGCCGTCATTTTGAGAGTACTGCCTTTGAACGCAACCTTAAGTATGAATTGCTTGGTTTACCAGTGCCTCCAGGACAAAGGAAATTCAAGAAAGGAGCAGTGCCTACTCTTCAACTACCGAGTTTAACAAGTAAGTTCCTTTACTGTGTAACAAGTAAACTATGGTGGTCGAGTGTTGCCATTTAACACGTGTGTTTTGTATAGCAAGAGCTTTTTTTATAGGATATTAGTTTTTAGTATCAGCACAACTTTTTTTTCATTTGTTTTTAATGTTTTATTATTGTCTTACAACTTGTATATGATACTTTAATGTACCAAGCACTCGCACTTGTGTCATATAACTAATGTTATTATTATTACAGTATCTTAGAACACATATACCAAAAGGTATCCAGTCCTCTTTGTGGTTTTATGCATAAAGATGTCTTGTGTACCAATATTGTATAAATACAATAAGAGAAAATATTAACATTCTTATCAATAATTAGGATGAAGAGAGACCCTAGAGTATAAAAACTACTGAAATATAAATTTCCTGTGTAGTTAGGTGTTGCTGAAGTCGATTTCGATATTTAAATAAAGCAAAAGTAAAATATTGAATTGATCATTAATTGTGACATGCTTATCCAGTTTCTCTCTTTCTCTCTCATATATATATATATATATATATATATATCATGGGACATTGTAAATGTGTATATTTTAGATCAAGTGAAGGCTATCTGTAGCACAACTGTTAAATAAGGAAAATTCAGGATTGAAATATCATGTGCTTTGTGTACCCACTCAGATATATAAATAATGTCCCACGAATTTTGCAGCTTCCTCTCAGCCAGCAAGTGACGAGCGGCCAGGGGCAACATAGACACTCCCTCCTGAGTATGAGCCACATTATCAAGGTGCGTTGACCCCCCCCCATTGCTGGACTTACAGGTGTCAAAGGTATATAATAACCCTTCACATATATCAAGTTAAAGATTCGTCCTCCATTTAATCTTTCCTTATACCCAAACCATGTCAAAGCAGTTTCCTTTACTCAATAATCCAGTGAATTTCGAACACCACATGATAAATACACATGTAAGGTTTTGTCTTAATAAAATGTTAATTAACTATTGTATCTTGAATTTTACAGCTTCCTCTCAGCCAGCAAGTGACGAGCCGCCAGGGACAACACAGACACTCCCTCCTGGGGATGAGCCACATTATCAAGGTGCAGGCGCACCCTCTGTACCCCAGGAAAACAAGTTGCTTAAGTTCATTCAACGCATGTCTTCCTATAAAAATGATCTTCATAAAAAACTTAGGGCAGTCACTAAAGAGAGAGACTACTTACGTGCCTTAAACATTAAATATCAAGAATTGTTAGATTCCTTAAGGAATGAATTAGAGAATGTTAAAAGCCAATGCCAACAAGATGTTTCCAAAGCTTTGAGTAGAACTTTTATATCAAATCAGACTTAGTATTTTTTATCATCTAACCACGTAGGAAAGTGGCAGGAAGAGGACATTAGTAAAGTTCTGACTCTAAGAACCTTAAGTCCTAAAGCCTGTCGTTTTTTAAGGGAACAGTGGAAATTTCCTCTGCCTTCTTCTGCCACAATCAGCCGGAGGGTGTCCAAATTTGCTGTGGAGCCAGGAATTTTGTTTTCTGTAATTAACTTTTTGCATCATCAAGCTTCTACTATGTCTGAGTATGAGCGACTATGTGTTCTTTCTTTTGATGAGACTGCAGTTGCTCAGGACTGGTCATATGACATTGGAAATGACACTTTATTTGCCCCAAAATGTAGTGTCCAATGTGCCATGATTAGAGGACTGATAAAGCCATGGAAATAGCTTGTGTTTTATGAATTTGACTGTGACATGACAAGGGACATTTTATTTAACATAATTCTTGAAGTAGAGGCAGCTGGATTTGTTGTTGTGGCTATTGTTAGTGATCTAGGACCCACAAATGTAAGGTTGTGGAAAACACTGGATATTAATGTGAATAACACATCTTTCCCAAACCCATGTGCCTCTAATCGGCCAATTTTTGTGTTCGCTGATGCACCCGACCTATTAAAGCTCATCAGGAATAATCTTTTGATCATGGGTTCACTTTGCATGGAAATTCAAAGCCAACTGTGACAAACAGTAGTGTTAGAGAAATAATCATCAAAAGTGAATATTTAAAGACAAGTCACCGTTTGTCACACAAACACATAGATGTAGAAGGAGTAAAAAGGATGAACGTTAGACTAGCTGCACAGTTACTTTCAGAAACAACTGCAAAATCAATTAGATACTTTGGAAAGCAAGAACTTCTAAAGAGCAAGGACTGGGAGGATACACGTAACTTCATAGCATTAGTAGATGCATGGTTTGATGTTTTGAACTCAAAAAGACCTAATGCAGAAAAAGTCCAGGTCAGGTTTTGGTATTCACTAGAAAACACAAACAGATGTTTTAAACAGCATGTTGCAAACTATCAGGGACATGAAAGTTGGGGGCAGAGAGAGTCTGTATCCATTTCAAAAAGGAATAATTGTATCCTCCCAGTCCTTGCTTAGACTGTATGAATTCCTACAAAATAGTTTGGAGTTGGCTATATTTTAATGTACAGGTTAAACCAAGACTGCCTAGAACACATGTTTGGTTATCTGAGGCAAATGGGAGCCTCTTATCAGCACCCATCTGCACTTCAGGTGAAGTATAGGATAAGATCATACCTTCTTGGTAGAAACTGTGAATTGGTCGGGAGCAGATATATTATTATTAAGGAAAATGAAGATAACTCTTTGTCAGAGGGGTCAATTTCTGTGAAGGATGTTGGTGACTCAGCAAAATGACATGTCTGACACAGAAACATTTGAGTCAGAATTTCTTCTTTCAGCAGTGCTTTTCTCTTCTGACCCACGGTATGATACTGGAGGCAAGAATGATAGTACAGTATCCTCCACTGTCCAAAAAGGGGAATTAGAGGAATGCATGGAAACAGAAGGCCTAAGGTATGTTGGTGGGTTTATTGCCCACAAATTTCAAAAATATTCATACCTTGGAACAAATGTTAAACCTGATGATAGGACCTGGATAGGAGAGGTTTGTAGGAATAAAAGCAAGCTGATGACACCATCAAATGAATTGTTTGAACAGCTGAAAATAATGGAAAAAATATTTGAATCTTATCATGGGAAGAAATCACTTACATCTGGAAGGAAATGCATGAAAAACTTAACCAGATTAATATGTAAACATGTTAATTTGTCTGAAGATGTTGTACACTACTTTGTTAGATGCAGATTATATTTTAGAATAAGGATTCTGAATAGAGAGGTTCAGAAGTGTAAAAAATTGAAATCCAAACTAAGAAAGCATGTCAGGTAAGGGATACAAGTATTATAAATAAAGAATAAGACATTATGTGAATTACTGTACTTATATTTTTCCCCTTAACTGATTGCAAGGCACTAAAAATGATATTGGTATGTTTTGGTGAATGTAAGCTTGTGAGAGATGCAAGTGTACTATCTCCACCCAACAGTTAAGGTATAAAATTAAGGGCTACAAGTAACAGCCGCACTTGAGGTGGGAATCTTAAGTCTCCCTATACAGGGAAATCACAAAGGGAAAAAAATGAAAACATTCTTGCAAAGCCTTCAGGTGTCTCCTCAGGATTGGGCTCCGATTCTGCTTCCTGGTTCTTGTGTAATTTTCAGCTCTGGATATTTTCCATAATCATCTTCCTGCTCAAGCTATATTTACTTCCTATCCCTTTTGATATATTATCATTATGTAGTTTACCTATTATAACTATAGATCAATGAAACAAAATTTTCGTAATTCTCCTCCAGTCACATATCCCAGATAATGATGACGTGAGGAATATACATAGGTTGTGAGTGTGTTGAGTAGCGACCCGTGTGAACATTCATAATACAAAAGCATACCATACATACAGATGGTTTTCTGTCAAGCTCCCGTTTTCTTCCACCACCCCCCCCTCACTCTCTCTCTCTCTCTCTCTCTCTCTCTCTCTCATTAACTTTGACGTCACAGAATCTGCGCGGCTCGGGGGTGCTGTACTTACCTCTCAGTATACTCTTCTCTTTACCTTGCTCTTCACAACACTCAACAATTTCCCCTCCACTCCATATATATTCTTAATACCTTCCACATAGGCTACCTTGCATAAATATTCTGTCATAAGCTTTCTCCAAGTCCATGAAGGCAGCATACACTTTCTTTCCCTTCACTAGATACTTCTCCATATATCTTTCCCTTCTCTAGATACTTCTCCATATATATATATATATATATATATATATATATATATATATATATATATATATATATATATAATCACACACACACTTAAGCCTTCATCACACCATACCCACGCCGTATATTCGTGGTTTAGCCTATCCTTAAAAATTCTGCACCCAAGAACAGCCTTGCCTCCTAATCACTCTCCTTCGCCCCATGAAGTAGTCTAACCACAATTATTAACGTGTATGTAGTCGTGCGTGCATAAGGTATGAAAACAAATGAATGATGTGATCATCAACTTTAATTTGTATGATAGTCATCGATTGTTGATACTGTTAATGTCATTATAATTGGTAATTGAAGCAACGTTCAGAAAGGGAGTGGGAGCGAGGGAGGAAGAGGAAGAGAGAAAGAGCGACTGACCAGAATGCTAGGGACGTGAAGAAACAAAGGAATGTTTAAACTTATAGTTTGTCTAATAAAATGAGAAACTAGGACATGGGCTACTGTAACGATGGTGACTAATACAATGATCCCACAGGTGTGAATGTTGGATCTGCATTTTTTTTTTTTTTTATATAAATGAAAAGACTTGAAATACAGTAGAGAAGCTGCTACATAAGAGAGAGAGAGAGAGAGAGAGAGAGAGAGATCTGTGTAGGGGATATTGTGAATGTGGGATGGTTATATGTCTAGTAAACTTTGTTGAGAAACTGGGATGATAGAGTATTATTTGCTTGTTTTGGTCAACAGTAAAGCGACAGTAATAAACTGTGGATGTAAAAGAGAGCATCGAATGCTAGATACCTCCAAGCAGACAGTGTGAGAGATGTGTGTTTTTTTCGGTGTCTAATGTAATAACAAATTATATAACCCTTGTATTCACAGACAAGGGAGTGTAAATAAATGACAAGTTAAAAAGTGCATCATTTACAAGGATAGCTCCAGACCCCGAGAGTTGTGATTATCGTACGTCTGCTTCCCTTCCTCTTGACAGTATTACCAGATCATTTTGTCCCAGGTAGTAAAATACCTGTAAACGAATTTCTGAAGCCGACTGTACAGTCAGTGAAAGTTCCGCATTACCCACCGCCTGAAGCACTGGTGTGAGCAGGGTGTGAGACGGGTGAATATGAAGCGGCAGCCAGACCTCTTGTGTCTGGTAACGGTGGGTGTGAAGGAGGGGAAGGTGGGGGATTGGGGGCAGAGGAGAGTTTGGTGCTAGGTTGGGAATCACGTGTGGATGTGCAGTGTGTGACTTGGACGGTGTGTTTGAGTTAATTTAGTAAGGATAGCTGACAATATGATGCTAGGATTTTATTTGAAAAGTTACGTAGTTGTCTGTAGAGTTAGCGTTGTCTGGAAAGGTATGAAAGTTTGCTGGGTTCGGACAGAGGTATAAATGCTTTCATTCCCGCTCGACTTTACATGAGACTTTTCTCCAGGAGATATTCATAATGATACAACATTACTTTATTTTGTGTTGAAAAGAACACAAAGCCACTATATATATATATATATATATATATATATATATATATATATATATATATATATATATATATATATCATCAGCCTTTTGAGTGTCCACTGCAGGACCGGCCTATCCTGACCGAAATGGGGACGATACAGCCAATGTATCTCTACCAAGTTGCTTAGGCTGTCTGGTAGAGATTGTACGTAGGGTGAGAAGTGCTTGTAAGTGTAATGATAGTGTTGGAGTGGCTTTGGATGTATGTGTAGTCTGTGAACCAAGTGTAATCGGCCCGCACAGGTCGACTGGGTGCAAGCATACTTTATAGTATGCGACACAGGTTCAACCACAGCACCACTTGTGTCCGCCAAGCAGTACGTGGCCAGAAGAACGCTCCCAAAGTTTATTACCCTGGCGGGGCGTGAACCCTCGTTCCTCAGTGTACGAAAATGCACGCTTTACCACTGCACCACAGAGGCTCCATATATATATATATATATATATATATATATATATATATATATATATATATATATATATATATATATATATTGTGTGCTCGACTCTGGGCATACTGTAGGCTTCACAGCCCGCTCCCAAGGCCCAGTAGTCCTCCTACATACCATACACCTCTACATGTCACCAATTCAATGCTAACACCCACCATCCATATTGAATACATGCTAGAGCTGTCTCATACAAGACTGGTGTATTGGTATCAGTGGGGGTATTTTTACATGTCTGTGGGTCTTCCGGTAGATCGGTAAAGTCTGCTTTTTTATGAAATTCAAATCTTTAAACTGTTCCCTGCCCCAGAGGGAATATATATTGTTACGGTGGCGCCAGCCCGGGGCTATTACAAAAAAGACAACAAGTCAGCCTTAGATGATCGGCCTCCACTGCGTTGCAAAAATAACGCAGACCCCGGCACTGACACTCCGCAAACTAGAGAAAAACTGCGCAACGGAAAGGTACTTACTTAAGAACGCAACACTCTGTACTTTGATAATAAAACGGAACAGCCTACCTATAGATCCAGCCTACTATCGTCACTACCGGAAGTAATACCGCCCGAGACAGTATACAGGAACACCTCCCACTTACTTCCGGTGGTGACGACTTTCTACTTAACCCGTGTCCAAGGGGGAACGCAGTTAATAGCTCACGATGGTTCTCACTAGCCTTGTGCAAAGAGATGGGATTAAACAGTGTAGGGGTTAGGGGTGTGTGTGTATGTACGTGTGTTGGGGGAACGTTAATTAAGGCAGCGAGAAACTACGGTGAGCCAGACTGGCCCTCCAAAGACAACAAGGTCACAAAAACAAAATAAAATAACTACTTCCCTCAGTCAGCAACAAAAGAATAAAAATAAACTTAAATGAAAACGCCAGCTCGGCATAAAAAATGAATTGGGAGAGAGAGAGTGTGCACACACGCACGATACGGAAGCTAGCTGGGAAGAGACTGCCTCTGATCAAGGCTCGCGCACGGCCAAGCGCGAACGCATAATCAAATTAATTAATAAGAACTTATATTCGTGCCCCTCTCTCTCTCTACAATAAACTGGTACTTCTAATGCAAGCAAAATCATTAAATATACTGGTAGCTCACATAAGACAATCAAAATAATCAAATGCATACTCAGCATGGTATTAAATAAAATTGCCCTCAGTGGCGGGAACGAAAGAAACAAAAGAATTTGTAGCACTCGCTAATATAAACTCCGCGAATGACGCGGATACATACTGCATAATCCCCCTAGCCCAGCTGTAACGGCTGCACCCGTGGGAACGGAAAGGCGGACAACGTAACACGCCCTTCCCCAAGGGAAAATTTTGAGCCCTGGATCAAAATTTTCGAATCAAGACCCTGACCCCTCCCTGGATAAACAATCAGCAATTACGTTATCAGTCCCCTTAATATGCCTAACTTCTAAATTGTACTCTTGCAAAAGCAAACTCCAGCGGGTCAAACGCTGGTTCTTAAATTTAAACTTGTTCAAAAACTGCAGGGGATGATGGTCTGAATAAATCTTGATCACAGGGCCAAAAGGGGGCAGGTAGACAGCAAAGTGTTGCAGGGCCAGGATAATCGCTAATAACTCCTGCTCTATGACGGAATAGTTCTTCTGGGCTCTATTAAACTTCTTTGAGAAGTATGATATGGGATGTTCAACCTGGCCCTCATCTGGCTGCATCAACACTGCTCCTACCCCTACTCGGCTAGCATCAACTGCCAGCACAAAAGGTTTGTCAAAATCTGGTGCACGCAATATAGGGTGGTGGCACAGCAGAGACTTAACCGTAATAAAGCTTGCTCACACTCGGCTGTCCACTGCCACTTCTTATCCTTGCGCAATAAGTCAGTAAGAGGGGCAAGCACTGTGGAGTAATTCCCAATGAATCTTCGGTAATAGCCGATCATGCCCAAAAATCGCTGGAGGGCACGGCGACACTGGGGTGCTGCAAAGTTGGAAATGGCATCCACCTTAGCCCGAGGTGGAGCCACTTGCCCATGTCCCACAACAAATCCAAGGTACTGGACCTTAGCACGTACGAACTCGCACTTGTCTAAGTTGACTACTAAGCCAGCTTCCTCCAACCGCTTAATGAGCATTTCCACATGATCAAGGTGCTCCTCCCACTTGGTGTCATACACAATGACATCATCGATGTAAACAACACAATTGGGTATGCCATCCACCACTTTATCCATAAGCCTCTGGAAAGTGGCTGGAGCATTCTTCAATCCATAAGGCATCACCTGGCACTGATATACTGCACCACTGACAACAAAGCTAGCCACTTGTTTAGCCCGTTCCGTCAGCGGGACCTGCCAGTATCCTTTTACTAAGTCAAGTTTGGTGATATAAGTGGCATTTCCCACCTTGTCCACGGAGTCATCGACCCGAGGTAAAGGATAAGCATTGGTCTTAGAGAGTGAATTAACTTTCCGGAAGTCCACACACAACCTAACCTTCCCATCTGGCTTCGGCTGCAAGGTAACTGGTGAACTCCACTCACTGAAACTCCTCTTGATCAATCCATGGTCCAACATATACTTGATCTCATTATCGAGAGCTTTCTGTCTGATAGGGTTGATGCGGTAAGGAGCTAATTTTACAGGCTTACTATCCCCAACGTCAATGTCATGAGTAGCCCAAGTTGTCAATCCCGGTGAATCTCCAAAAACTTTCGGATGTTTCCATAATCTGTTGCACAGCTCTTCTCGCTTTACTGGCTCAAGGTGTCGCAATTTCTCCACCAGAGCCGCATAACCATTGCCCTCCCATAGGTCAGCTGGTAACATCTCACCACGACTAAGCACTTCCTCCTGCTCCTCCAACTCACTACCAACCGCCAAAACTACAGGAGCGCTCTTATCCCTGGTTCCCTCAACGTCCACTCCAAAGTCACCTTCCAGGGACTGTGGCTGTAACCCTGGTCCACTACTCACATTACCGGCACCAACAGCTCCCTCCACAGCACGTTCCCTTGATGCCACGTCCTCCCTTCCCCGTCCTTCACATCCCAGGTGAGAGACATCAGCAGTCATCCCACAATGAGAATCAACTGGGCGGTAGTATGGCTTCAACATATTAATGTGGCACAACTGAGTACTCTTCCGCCTATCTGGGGTAACAATTAGATAGTCAAGTTCCCCAACTCTCTTCTTCACAATATAAGGACCACTGAATCTAGCCGCCTGAGGTTTTCCTTGCATGGGCAGCAGTGCCAAAACTTCATCTCCTTGCTTAAACTCACGACTTCTGACCTTCTTATCGTAATGAGCCTTCATTTTCGCTTGAGCCCCGATTAGATTGTCACGGGCAAGCTCTAAAGCGCAATGCAGTCTCTCCCGAGTGCTGCAGACATAGTCAAGCAGGGATTCCTGGTTGCCAGATTTGTTGTTACTCCAGGCCTCTCGCACCACATCCAAGGGACCACGAACTCTGTGCCCAAACACTAACTCATTGGGTGAAAACCCTAACGACTCAGTTGGTACCTCTCTCACTGCAAATTTAACAAAGGGTACCACTAGGTCCCAATCCTTTCCACTATCATAGCAGAAGGTGCGCAGCATTGTCTTTAAGGTCTGATGATGCCTCTCCAGGGCACCTTGTGACTGCGGATGGTAGGCACTGGACAAAATGTGTTTGATGCCCAACTCTCATTGTCTGCTTAAACAAATTAGATGTAAAATTCACTCCACGGTCTGACTGCAACTCCTTGGGCAGGCCAAAATGAGTAAAGAACAGGATAAGTTGCTTGACTACTGACTTCGCCTGCATGCTTCTGATTGGTATAGCCTCTGGGTATCGCGTTGTAACATCCATTATGGTTAACAAATACTTGTTTCCAGCAGAAGTAGGAAGTAAAGGGCCCACAATATCAATGATTACCCGGGTAAACGGAGGTTCAACTGCAGGATTGGGAGTCAAAGGGGCCACAGGAAGAACTTGATTAGGCTTGCCCACTATCTGACACGTGTGACAGCTCTTGATGTACGCAGCAACTTGTCCCGGCATACTTGGCCACCAAAAGTTATATCTTAAGCGCTGCACTGTCTTTCTGTTTCCCAAGTGACCTGCTAAAGGTCCCTCATGTGCTAACTGTATTAACGGCACCCTATACTGCACAGGCACCACCACCTGCACTAACTCACCCACTCCTCCATCCACCGTGGCGCCAGTGGGCGTCCATCGGCGATGTAAAACATTGTCTTTAATCAGGAACTCCTCCTTACCACACTCCATACTTCTTTCTTCCCCTACTCGAGCAAACAAGGGCTTTAATGTTACATCCTCCTGTTGCTTCACCCTCAATTCTGCTGGCCCAACACCCGCCAGCTCTACTGAGGACTGAGATAAGGGACTGGTCGGGACACTGGATTGCGAAGGGCGATCAATCTCAGCGTCACCTCTAGTACACTCGACAGGGGGAGGAATGTCAGACTCCACACTGACATCATCATCACCTCTACCCTCAACAGTGACACTCTGTTCCTCAGGCGCGTTTGACGGTGGTCCTGCATCCCTGCAGTCGACCCCAGCGTCCTGAAATTCTAATTCAGTCGATGGGCTGGGTTCAGTCTCCACACAGACACACTCAGCACCACCTCTAGTGTCCTGAGTGGGAAGTGGGGCGGCACCCATGCACGCATTCCCACTCTCCTCACCCACTACAGCAACACTCTGCTCACTAGGTTCCTCCATTGGTGGCCCTGCCTCACCACAGTCGACCCCAAGAACCTGTGACTTCACCAGTTCTTCCTCCCAGGCTGCAACCTGTGCCATAGATCGTGTAATTGCACAGACCGGGAACATGGCTTCCACTTCTGCATCAACTTCAATACCAATTTCTGGGGCGTCAAAACACTTCTCTGCCACAACAACTGGTGGGGGAAGAGATGGAAATACTTTCTCCCCAGCCAGGTCGTTCCCCAGCAGAAAATCAATCCCCTCTAGTGGCATTACATCAGCAACAGCTACTTGAGCTGCAGCCTGAACAATGGGGCAATCGAGTTCCACATGAACATAATCATAGTATTCATCTGAGTTCATGCCTCTACACAGCACATACTTCCCTGAGTTTACAGGCCCTCCAGTCACGTTTCTGCACAGAGACTGTTGTGCACAGGTATCACGAGCCACAGTAACTGGATAACTGATCCCATGAATTTTCACTGTGCCGTGACATATAAAAGGTTTACACCAGTCTAGAGACGATTTCTGAGGCAGTTCATCCGGAGGTGGCGTAGCATGTTGGGTAACCTTTTCAGCCTGAGCTGGCAATGAGCACAGCCGGCTGCACTCCAGCTTTCCACAGACTTCTCCCTCACCGTTACCACTCTCCCAACTCCTCTCGTTCACCTGACTCGAACCTACAATTAGTGCCACTGGTTTGGCATTTTGGGAGGCCTTCCACTTAGGGCAGTTAGGCTTGATGTGCCCACTCTGTTTGCAAAAGTAACAAACTAGCTTCGAACTGGATACAGGGCTCTTTCTCCCTGAATTCTTTTTCTCCTCTGAACTTCCCTTGGACTGATTCACGGGAGATTTATCCCAGGCAGGGCCACTCACAGTCCTCTCCCTGGAATACTGAAAATTAGCATACTTGACCCCCATACTCCGCAAGGCAAACACCCGGTCATCAGCCCACGTCGCTGCTTCCTTCAAGGTCTTGAATCTCTTCTCCCTAATTTTAACACCAATTTCTTTGTCAGCCATGTTGGTAAAATGTTCCATCAAAAGCAGTTCACGCACCTCGTTATACGAAGTGGCGCTCTCACTCAGCAACCACTCGTCTAACCTCTCCTCCAGATACCTAGCGTAGGCCATATAGGTGTCAGCAGGCCTTTTCCGAGCACCACGGAACAACAACCGATAAGCCTCTGGTCTAAGTTCATATGCCTTCAGGATGGCTGTTTTAAATTCATCATAATCATCTACATCCTCAGGGCTCAACCTATTATACACTTCCAAGGCTTTTCCCTTCAGCACATTAGATACCAACCCCACCCAGCGCTGCCTTGGCCACTCAAACTCCCTAGCCTTCTTCTCAAACCTGACAAACCATTCTGTCACCTTCAACTCATCAAATGCTGGCACTAATTTTAGACTCCTTGAGAACCAACTCTCCCTATCCTCTGCACGGCCTGAGGTTTGGGTATCTGAAGTTGGTCTATTAGCAGTCACCTCCAAGCGAGTCTTCTCCAGCTCAAATCGCATTTTTTCACGCTGCAACTCCATCTCCTCTCTTGCACGCTGCATCTCCATCTCCCTCTCTTCTTTTGCACGCTGCATCTCCATCTTTTTTAACTCCAACTGCAACTGAGCCTCCGGTGACAAGACTCCAGGGTATATGGGAGTGGAATGAACAGCTCCAGGGAAAGCACCAGACATACCCGGGGGAACTGCTCTAAACTGGCTCGGCGGCATCATAGATGGTAATAGTGGGGTAGCGAAACGAGGCAACTCAGCACCATAGTCAAACTCAGGGCTCACACGGGGAGTACCTTTGCTATGTGCCTCTCGTTGTTCCATATTTTCCATATCCACAGGTGACTCAGCACGTACGCGATCTGGTGTAGACACGCGTGACTCCATGGCGACAAATCAATGGCAGTACTGAATAATGAAATACTAATGCTGACTGAGAAACTACAAACACATCAATTTCACCTCAAAGCACAGAGAACGCCAAGGTAACGATATCCTAGCAAAAGGCACTGTTAGGATATCCTGATGCGAGGTCGCCACTGTTACGGTGGCGCCAGCCCGGGGCTATTACAAAAAAGACAACAAGTCAGCCTTAGATGATCGGCCTCCACTGCGTTGCAAAAATAACGCAGACCCCGGCACTGACACTCCGCAAACTAGAGAAAAACTGCGCAACGGAAAGGTACTTACTTAAGAACGCAACACTCTGTACTTTGATAATAAAACGGAACAGCCTACCTATAGATCCAGCCTACTATCGTCACTACCGGAAGTAATACCGCCCGAGACAGTATACAGGAACACCTCCCACTTACTTCCGGTGGTGACGACTTTCTACTTAACCCGTGTCCAAGGGGGAACGCAGTTAATAGCTCACGATGGTTCTCACTAGCCTTGTGCAAAGAGATGGGATTAAACAGTGTAGGGGTTAGGGGTGTGTGTGTATGTACGTGTGTTGGGGGAACGTTAATTAAGGCAGCGAGAAACTACGGTGAGCCAGACTGGCCCTCCAAAGACAACAAGGTCACAAAAACAAAATAAAATAACTACTTCCCTCAGTCAGCAACAAAAGAATAAAAATAAACTTAAATGAAAACGCCAGCTCGGCAGAAAAAAATGACTGGGGAGAGAGAGAGTGTGCACACACGCACGATACGGAAGCTAGCTGGGAAGAGACTGCCTCTGATCAAGGCTCGCGCACGGCCAAGCGCGAACGCATAATCAAATTAATTAATAAGAACTTATATTCGTGCCCTTCTCTCTCTCTACAATAAACTGGTACTTCTAATGCAAGCAAAATCATTAAATATACTGGTAGCTCTCATAAGACAATCAAAATAATCAAATGCATACTCAGCATGGTATTAAATAAAATTGCCCTCAGTGGCGGGAACGAAAGAAACAAAAGAATTTGTAGCACTCGCTAATATAAACTCCGCGAATGACGCGGATACATACTGCATAATCCCCCTAGCCCAGCTGTAACGGCTGCATCCGTGGGAACGGAAAGGCGGACAACGTAACAATATATATATATATATATATATATATATATATATATGACACCTCTCTACCGATAAAGCCACCGGTTCCCCCATATATATATATATATATATATATATATATATATATATATATATATACATATATATATATATATATATATATATATATGTATATATATATATATATATATACATATATATATATATATGTATATGTATATATATATATATATATATATATATATATATATATATATATATATATATATATATATGTATGTATGTATTGCCAGACGCCTCAATCCTATTTGGGGTGGCCATAAACGAATCGCCTCCACGTCGCCCTGTCCCCCGCCATTTCACTGCCCTGCTCCCAACTCACACCTCCCTCTCTCATATACCTCTCCACCTCATCCCTCCATCTCATCCTCGGCCTCCCCCTCCCTCTTCCCCCCTCCACCTCACTCACATACACTCTCTTCGTCAGTCTTTCACCCTCCATCCTCTCCACATGGCCAAACCACCTCAGTGTGTTCCTCATAACACTTCCTATCACATCCACATCCACACCACAATGCTTCTTTATATCCTCATTCGTCAGCCTGTCTCTCCATGTGACTCCCAAGGTTCCTCTTAAGTAACTCATTTCCACTGCTCTCACTCTTGACTTGTGTCCTTCCAACAACGTCCAAGCTTCACTTCCATACGTTAGAGTTGGTATCACAATACTGTTATGTAGTAACTTTTTCACTTCCATGCTCACTTCCCTGTTTCTTATCACTGCTTTCAAGAGCCAGGAACCTTTCTTCCCTGCTGTACCCTTTCAAGCACTTCACCCTCCAAACCTCCATCCTTACTCATCACACTACCCAAGTACTTAACCCTAGAATACATACGCGGGCGTATCACACCTGACACGTACCCGAGTTCACGTGATCACCGAGTGGGTTATTGTCTGAGACGGCTGGGCACCCAGATACCCTCCTTCCATGTGTTGCCCTAGTAGGGAGAGGTAATGTTGCTCCGCTCTCTTTGAAGGAAATTTCCATATCGGCGCCCTTGGGTATCTTACACCCATCGTATGTACTCCTGTACATATGTGACACAGAGTTTGTCATATCCAGCAAGTAGTTTGAGTATGATTTCTAAAGTACTTTTCCTTGCAGGAAGTGAATATTTCTTAGAACACAGATATTTCTTTGTGAACTGTGAAATCAAGTCCCACCATTTTTTGAGTGATGAAGAACTTGATAAAATAATGAACACCACTGGGTGCTAAGAATCAGAGTCCACCTGTCCAGTGCCGGGAGTGCCCTGTTCGGACTGACAGGAAGACATGTTTCCGGTGGACCAAATGTCAGAAGGCTGTATGCCCCTTATTACCCTGTCTGTGATGATTGTTTGTGAGTCCAAGTAAGTGCTCATGATTTTGAGAATTGTCAAGGAAAATTCGAACAAATTATTTTTTTTCACGGCCATAAATACACCACAAATGACAAATCGCAACTATTTTGGATTGCATATCACTGTGTTTTGCAATTATGAGGTTTCAGTAGTAAAATAATAACATTCACTACTCAAGAAATGACATTTCCTGATAATTGTAAGTTCTATCTTAGTTACCTCCTAAAACAAGGTTGTGGGGGTGGGTGGGTGGTCAAAATCACTGGGTAAAGCCTTAGAGAGGTCCAAATACCATATAGTGTTCAATTTCAAGGGTCTGGGATTGCATGAAAAATTGCCAATCTTCGTACTCCATTTTTTTACTCTAAAAAAAATACCCCATTTTTTGTCTACCTCCACCACGGCCCACCGTGAGTCTGTAAGGATTAGAGTGCTATGTGCTGCAGCGCCCATGACCCAGGAGTGTGTGTGCAAGTGCAGAAGTCTGCAGCTCCTGTTTCAAGTTTTCCACATATTTTTTTTTAGTTATATCAGAATTTTTCCCCATTTTTTATACTTTTTTCAAGTTACCACTTAACCTTTACGATATCATACAAACTCATTTACATAAGGTTCAGGTGAAAGTACAAAGCTTGTATTTTTTATGTATGTACTTGGTTTTACTAAATTTGGATTTTCACATAGGTGTATGACTTTCCGAAAAATGGGTTTATCAAACCCAGTGTATGTATTAAGATGCAGTAAAATTAGCGTATGTATTCTAGGGTAACGTACTCACATTTTCCAATTCCTCACCATCCAACCTTACTGTACATTCACTGACTTCACCTCTCTCAAAGACCATCACTTTACTCTTCCCTACATTCACCTTTAGATTCCGTTTCTTACACACTCTCCCAAACTCATCCACCAAGCCTTGCAGCTCCCCTTCGTCTTCACTCAACAACACAGTATCATCTACAAACAACAGTACAGGGAGTTTCCAAACACTATCCTCTCTTACCAGGGCCACTCCAACATCCACTACCCTCCCTTGTACCTCTTTTATTACCCCATCCATGAACAGATTGACCAGCCATGGAGACATGACACATCCCTGTTTCAACCTAACCTCCAAAGAGAAAAATTCACTTAGTTCACCATCCACATGCACTGCAGCCTTAGTACCATCATACATACTCTTCACAGCATTCAGCAACTTTCCATCTACTCCATATATTCTTAATACTTTCCACAATCCTTGTCTATCCACCCTGTCATATGCTTTCTCCAAATCCATGAAAGCCGCATACAACTTCGTTCCCTTCTCTAGAAACTTTTCCACTAAAGATCTAAGAATGAATATCTGATCTACACAACCTCTTCCCTTCCTAAAGCCTCCCTGTCCTTCTCCAACTAATTCCTCTGTTCTTTCTCTAACTCTGTCAATAAGTATCCTACCATACACTTTTCCTATTATACTAAGAAGACAAATGCCCCTGTGATTACCACACACTTCTTTTTCCCCTTTTCCTTTGTACAAGGGAATAATTATACCTGACTTCCAATCCTCCGGGACTCTACCTTCCTCCCAGGCCAATCTGCACATCTTCCACATCCATTCTACTACTATCTCTCCCCCATGCTTCAGCATTTCACCACACACACCATCAATTCCTGGGGCTTTCCCCATTATAACTTTCTTCATTGCTTCCACAGCTTCTATCCTACTGATTTCTTCCTGTCTTGTCACCTCCCTCCTTCTCCCAGCCATTCCCCAGCCACTTATACTCGCATTACTTCCATCCTGTATGTACAACAATTCCTTAACCCGTCACGTCCCGAGGTTTTCCGCACATCCGACATCCCCCAGTCCCGAGGTATTTTCGATTTTTTTTTTTTGGCTAAAACCTTCGCTTTTGGTGAGAAACATTGAAAATTCATAGAGAAATCGCTCACCTGAGGTTTAAAGTGCCCAATCCAGGTAGGAGTTCCTCCTTACCTGAGTGGGTTTTCTAACATGCTGGCACCAAAGAAAACGAGTTCTATGGGAAGGTAACTATTTTATCCACTCATAAACCGTATTTATTTATTTACTTGGTACGAATGTATATGTAGTATGTGAGTATATTGGTTTTCAAGCAGTAATAAAGCCATTATAAGCATTGTTTCACTCACTAACTAATCACCATACCTGACCTTTTTTTGCCACATTACCTGATCATTATTTCTGGCTGTTTCTTCTTCTAATGCTATGTAAACATTGTCCTCCACATTGTCATCGATTGGGGAATCATTCTGGCCCTGAATATCTTTACTAGGCAGGTCACTGGTAACAGGTCCTTTGCCAAGACAATGGCGTGAGGGGGGGAGGGGGGAGGTTATGCAGTGTAAGGCATTGTCCCTGCTTGGCATCTTGTAGATGAATAGAGGAATGTGTCCCATGTATACATACGAAAAATCACGTGCGAAAATTGAAAATTGTGCAAATTAGGGACTTTGCAATTGCACGACGTACTGGTACATCGCCAGGACTGGCAAATGCAAATCGTTGCAACGTACCCATACGTCGACGGGATGGGGCGGGTTAAAGTGTTCTCTCCATCTGCTCACTTTTTCTCCCTTCTCCACTAGTAATCTACCATTTTTGTCTTTCACTCCCCTGCTAACCTCACTTCCACCCTGTCTGACTCTTTTTACCTCATTCCAGAACATTTTCTTACAGTCCCTCCACTTTACACTCAAATTCCTTCCAAACTCCTCATTCACTCTCTTCTTTCTCTTACTAATCTCTTCACCTCCCTTTTTCTTTCTACATATAACTCTCTCTTCCGCCTCTAAATTTCTTCCACGCCCCTATTTCTCATCCATTCATTGTATGCTTTCTTCTTTTGTGCCACAGCCTGTCTCACCTCTTCAGTCCA
The DNA here is from genome assembly GCF_032717465.1 of Coenobita brevimanus. Taxonomy (NCBI): domain Eukaryota; kingdom Metazoa; phylum Arthropoda; class Malacostraca; order Decapoda; family Coenobitidae; genus Coenobita; species Coenobita brevimanus. Next base: position 17,624,928 of record NC_137041.1, read on the forward strand.
CCATGCTGTTCCTTCACCCCCTTCCGTCTTCTCTTCCTCCCACACACCATATCACAAGCTGCACATTTTTCTTCTGTAAATATCCTGCATATATATATATATATATATATATATATATATTAGGGGTAGGCAGCCCCGCCCAGGGAAGCACTACCACCAAGGTAACGGGAGACTCAGGGAATAACCTGGATTCCATTTTCTCTCCCAGGCCTTGGTAGCTGGTTACACATCTTTCTGCCTCAAATATCAGAGGGCATCAGGCTGCCCTCTTTACGCAACACACAAATCCACATTATATCACATTGCATTAAACAAGCTAACCTTGCTTCATAAAACACCGATCTTGTCATTACATATCATACACATTCCACAACACATCCATGCTCTCCCCCCCATAAAAAGAACCATGGCTGCTGCTATACTGGGAATTAGTGCGGTGGTTTCTTGGGTGACCACCACCGGCAGGGCTGGGTCGTCTGCACAGGGCCCTCCCGTTCGTCATCAAACGACTGTGCCACCTGCAATGTTGCGGCGCCCTAAATCTGCTCGTTAATGCAGTAAAATTTTCTTTTGCAATATTAGGGGACTTCACTCCAACATCAACTCCATTCAAAATTTCCTCCAGTTTGAATCCCCTGATCTGCTATTTTTGACAGAGACACAAGTAAGATCCACCTCTGATTTAGCTAAATTTAATTTTCCTGGTTATATCTTGACTCAAAATATCAGACCCAAAGGAGGCGTATGTTGCCTTGCTAAATCAGAAATTGCCCTGGAGGAGATTACTAAATTTAATTGTTCTTATATCGACTATTCTATATACAAATTAAATTCTTTTGGTGAAGTTAAGTATTTCTGTGGTGTTTATCGTTCTCCTAATGCCCCTCCAGAGCCGAGTTTATTTGACTCTCTGTCTTTACAGCTAAGTGTCCTCAGCATTAATACTGCATGATAAATTACTATTCTGGGTGATTTTAATGTCCATAATGTTGAATGGCTCACTTATTCAACCAGAACTGATGACTCTGGTCTTGAATGTGAGCTATTTGCAGACTTATTTAATCTCACCTAGTTAGTCAGTCAACCCACCCGTGTACCAGACAACCCCAATCAAAATCCCCACCTATTGGACTTGTTTCTAACGACCAATTCAGATAATTATAATGTTGAAGTGAAGTCCCCCTCGATCCTCGGATCATTGTCTGATTCAAGCCACCAGTTTAACACCTACCACACCCTCCTGCTCTGAACCTGTCGTGGTGACTAAATGGCACTACGACAGGGCAGACTGGGAGGGACTCCATAATTTTTTCATGGATATTACTTGGACCTCCTTTTTCTCCCAAGATGCAAATCCCACATTGGGCTACATACAGGATTTCATTAAAGGTGACATGTAAACATTCATTCCCCATCATAGTTACAGAAAAAGATGTATTTCTCCTAAATGGTTTGACCACAATTGTGCTAGAGTAACAAAACATAAAACAATAACCAATAACACTTATAGAAGGACCAAAACCAAAGAAGCCTTTAACTATTATAGAAATATCAGAAACCATGCCAAAACTATTATCAATCTTTCTAAATCAAACTTTCTACATAGACAGGCTAACAAACTACTAAACAACCCAAGTGATAACAAAATATTCTGGTCAACCCTTAATTCATTCAAAACTAACTTCACTACCACCTCCTCCATTCCACCTTTACAGTCCCCCAATGGAAATTTAGTAAGTGACCCACGTGGAAAAGCCAAACTTCTTGTTGACATTTTTTCAACAAACTGAACCCTAAATACAGAAAATCACAATATTCCTGTACGTGATTTTGATTCCCCTCAAATACCTCCTTTCATGATTCACACCAGATCCGTACAAGCTGTATTACAGAATCTCTCAGCAGACAAAGCTACTGGTCCAGATGAAATTCCTTCAATAGTATTTAAAAATTGCTCTTCAGTGTTGGCTCCTGTATTGGCAAAAATTTTCTGCTTATGCATCCGTATCCTAAGTTTTCCAGCCTCTTGGAAAAAAGCAAATATCCATCCTGTTCCAGAAAAGGGGGCAACTCCTGATCCATCAAACCAATTGCAATAACTTCCATTCTCAGTAAAGTTTTTGAGACACTAATTAACAAACACATAATCAAGCATCTAGAAATCAATAAATTAATCAATGATCGGCGGTATGGATTTACACAAGAACGTTCAACTGCAGACATTCTTTGCCTTCTTACCCATCAGATTAACAAAACAATAGACCAACAATAAACACACACAATAACACTCGATATATCAAAAGCATTTGACAGAGTATGGCACCGGGCCTTATTGTCTAAGATGTCACACTATGGCCTTGCATTACTGGTTCATCTAATTTCTTCTTACCTTCATAATAGAAAAATAAAGGTCATGGTAAATGGAATTTATTCTCAGTTTCATTCCATAAATGCTGGCGTGCCTCAGGGATCAGTTTTCGCGCCAACCCTCTTTCTCATTCATATAAATGACCTCCTATCTGTCACTCACAACCCAATGCACTCTTATGCTGATGACTTGACCCTTCATGGTACTTTCACATTTAGTACCTCCATTACACAATTTGATATTATAAATTTCCAAATAGACACAGCAATTTCACTGAACCGGGACCTTTCTAAAATTAATCAATGGGGACAAATAAAAATGGTCTCATGTAATGCTCAGAAAACTAAATACATTAATTTCTCCAACAGAAAGAATCCCTCAGACTCTCACATAGTTTTAAATGATGTCAGTATTCCCATATCCACTACAGTGGACATCCTAGGTGTTACTCTAAACCCCAAACTATGTTGGACAGCTTATGTTAAGTCCTTTGCTAAAAATGCTTCCAAAAAATTGGGACTTATGTACAGAGTTCGTGAGTTCTTCACTGACGAGTAGATGGCCACAATATACAAGTCATGTGCGTTCTAAGATCGAATACTGTTCACCACTGTGGAGTGGATGTGGAGCGGTTGCATTGAGGCAGTTGGACAAAATTCAAAATAAACCCATTAGATTAATCAATAATCCTGCCATCATGCAGGACCTTCCTCCATTATCAGTACATAGAGATGTTGCTTCTATAGCATTATTTTATCCATATTTTTACGGTAAGTGCTCTGACGAACTGGCTTCAGTTGTGCCTCCCCTTCACATTTTCTCCCAAAATACTCGGGCAGCTGGGAGCGCCCATGCACTCACACTCTCTCCCTCGCAATGCAGAACCTCTGCTTATCAAAATTCATTTATCCCCAGAAGTACTACTCTCTGGAATTCACTTCCTGAGAGTTCATTCCCACAAACATTTAATCCACTTCAATTTAAATCAAATTGTTATAAATATTTCATGAATGTAGGATGCCTTTACACACATGGATTTATTTTTTTTTCCTTTGTCTTTCCTTCCTCCATTCATTATGTAAAGTATATATATATATATATATATATATATATATATATATATATATATATATATATACATATATATATATATATATATATATATATATATATATTGTCTTTAATGCATCTAAGACTCAGTTCTTACACCTTTCAACCCGACAAAATCTTCCACAGGTATACCCACTAATGTTTAATAATATTCAGCTTAATCCTACATCATCCTTGAACATGCTTGGGGTTTCATTTACTCGGGACTTATCTTGGAAAGATCATATTACATCTCTTGTAAAATCTGCTTCCAAGAGATTGGGCGTGCTAAGCCGACTCCGCTCTTTCTTTACCCCTGCGCAATTGTTGACTCTATACAGGGGTTTTATCCGCCCCTGTGTGGAGTACAACTCTCATGTGTGGGGAGGCTCCCCTCATACAGCTCTTCTCAATAGGGTGGAGTCAAAGGCTTTTCGTCTCATTAACTCTCCTCCTCTTACTGACTCCCTTCAACCTCTGTCTCTTTGCCGCACTGTTGCATCTTTATCTCTTTTCTATCGCTACTTTAATGGTCACTGCTCCTCTGAACTGTCTGCTTGCATTCCTCCACCTCTACGACGGGCGCGTAGCACCCGTCTGGCAACAGACTCTCATCCTTTTTCTGTCCAACTCTCTAATGCAAGAATTAACCGTTACTCCCAGGCTTTCATTTATACAACAGGTCAACTCTGGAACTGTCTCCCTCTGTCTGTATTTCCTGCTGCCTATGATCTCCAGTCTTTCAAACGCAGTGTGTCCAGGCATCTCAAAATGATCGGATCTTGAATTTGGCTCTATATTGTATTTTGTTTTTCTCTAGGAGGGAACTGTTACTGCGGGCTCATGGCCTTTGGTTCCTTCTTCCTCGCATAAAAAAAAAAAAAAAAATATCACGTTACATATGATTGAATTACATATATATATATATATATATATATATATATATATATATATATATATATATATATATATATATTTATATATATATATATACATATAGATATAGATATAGATAGATAGATAGATAGATCTAGATCTATCTATCTATCTATCTATATATATGTATATATATATATATATATATATATATATATCACATTGTTACATATGATTCAATTACATATATATATATATATATATATATATATATATATATATATATATATATATATATATATATATATATATATATATATATATATATATATATATATATATATATATATATATATATATATATATATATATATATATATATATATATCTATAGATAGATAGATAGATATAGATAGATAGATCTAGATCTATCTATCGGATCTATCTATCTATCTATATATATATATGTATATACATATATATTTCTATATCTATATATCTCTATCTATCTATATATATATATATATATATATATATATATATATATATATTGAGGAAGCCAGCCAGAATGTCCCAGCACTAGAACTTGACTCTCCCGACATTGTTCCACTTAAAATACAGAGAAGGTACATGGCATCCATCCTAGACAATTTACCTACCAACAAAGCTCCAGGCCCAGATGGAATTCCGCCTATTGTTTTGAAAAAGTGTTCCCCAGAACTTGCCTCTGTTCTTACAAAATTATTCAGACTATGCATACGTACTTCTTCATTCCCTAATTCATGGAAAGAAGCCAATATCCACCCAATTCCAAAGAAAGGAAGTTCCTCTGACCCTTTTGATTACAGACCAATAGCTGTCACATCTTCTCTTGGTAAGGTTTTTGAAACTGTAATTAATAAGCACATAGTTAAACATCTTGAATCCAACAACTTAATTAGTGACAGACAATATGGTTTTCACCAAGAAAGAGCCACCATTGACATACTCAATCTCCTGACTCATACCATCCATCAATCAGTTGACCTACATGGTGAAACTCATGCAGTAGCCCTGGATATTTCTAAAGCTTTCGACAGAGTGTGGCACTGTTCCCTGTTGTCCAAACTCCCTTGCTATGGACTAAACTCTTTTGTTCCTTTGATTTCCTCATATCTCAGCAATAGAAAAATAAGAGTAAAAGAAGATGATGTATATTCCACTTTCCACTCAGTTAACGCCGGCGTGCCGCAGGGATCAGTTCTAGCCCCAACCCTGTTCCTCGTTCATATTAATGATCTCTTATCTGTCACCCACAACCCCATCCATTCATATGCAGATGACTCAACACTTCATAGTTCATTCACACTCAGACATCCATTTACAAATTCCGATATCTCTAACTCTCAACTCAGTACAGCCATCTCTTTAAAAAAAGACTTATCCACGATCAGTGAATTGGGACAAAATAACCTTGTCTCAATTAACGCTAGTAAAACTAAATATATACAATTTACTAATAGACAGGTATTGCCAGAATCGTATATTACCTTCAGTGCTACAAATATTCCCATTTCCAAAAGTATTGAAATTCTTGGCGTCTCGCTTAATAATGCCCTTAGCTGGACCTCTCATGTTCGATCACTTGCTAAAACCGTCTCAAAGAAACTTGGATTATTGTACAGAGTCCATTACTTCTTCACTGACGAGCAGTTTGTTATCATTTATAAGAGTCATGTGCGCTTTCAGCTTGAATACTGCTCACCCTTATGGAGTGGATGTGGAGAGGTTGCATTAAAACAAGTAGACGAAATTCAGAACAAAGCTGTTAGAATTATTAATAACCCTGCTATTACTAATAAACTACCTCGCCTACAAGTAAGAAGGAATGTTGCCTCCCTTGCGTTATTTTACAGATATTTCTATAGCAAATGCTCAGACGAAGTTGCGTCCATGGTGCCATCTCTCCATGCCTTCCCTCGTGCTACACGGGCAGCTGGCAGCGCTCATGACTGGAATGTCACTCAGCCATACAGCAGAACTTCTGCCTATCAGAATTCTTCCATTCCCCGAACTGGATCTCTCTGGAACTCGCTTCCCCAGAGTTGTTTCCCTCCAAACTTCAACCTACTACTGTTCAAGTCTAACTGTTACAGATATTTTATGAACAGAGGACACCGGTAATCTGGTGCACGGATTTTTTTTTTTTTTATTCATTTGTTTTTCCTTCCTCTGTTCTGTTATTAAAAAAAAATTATCTATCTATCTATCTATCTATATCTATCTATCTATCTATCTGTCTATCAATCAATCAATCTATCTATCTATCTATCTATCTTTGTGTGTGTGTGTGTGTGTGTGTGTGTGTGTGTGTGTGTGTGTGTGTGAATAACTTGCAACCAGAACTATATCAGAAAGTAAGGAAGGCCAAAAAAAAAAAAAAAGGATAGAGAAAGGATTATGGTAACTGACAGTGTGGATACAATATGGAAATGAGCATGGTAAAGTCTTCACCCAGTACTTTCCTTGGCAGCTGATGGAATAGTCTCTTCTGTGAGGATTATGTCCCATGTTTTTCTATCGTTCGTTTGGTCTTTGAGGTGGGATCGATGATTTCGAAGGCTTGCGTGATAAAAGAGTTGATATCCTGTGTACACCATTTCGCTGGGCACTCTGTAGATAATTCTCGTAATTTTGTGCTTTCATACGAGTGTTCGTATGTCTGGGTCATTCCAAGCTTATCTGTCAAGTAATGGATTGCCTTTGGCTCAAGGTAATGACTTTACGAGAGTGAGATGATTGTTTGAAATTGATCAATAATGAATTTGTGGGATAAAATGTGAAAACATCTATTGAAAGATGACGTGTTGTGGCTAGGGGGAGCAATACACATAATGCAGCATTGTCTATTGTCCAGTCAAGTCCTCCTCTTTACTTTTTATCATTCTCCATACGTACCTGTGAAACATTTTGTCCTTTGAGAAGGTTCAAAGTATCTCCAAGTCTATCCCAGCACAAATATCCATAGACAGTCCAATTTCCAACGATGTCAGTGGGTACACCTTACTGACCAACTACCAGTTTTATTCTTGCTTTCCCCACTTTACTATTCACGTCTCCAAAAAGAAACATTCTCACTTCCATCAAACTTAAGTAAGCATGGTTTTACATTCACCCAAAATTTCACTTTCACTGTAGCCATGTAATACTTCATCATATCATACTCATACAGTCGCAAACGTTTGTATTCTTATTTTTAGTCTTACTAATACAGTCCTTGATCCAGCCAGTCGATACTCCCTTATAGTTTCTTCAAATCTCTTACCTACAGCAGTAGAAGCAACTTTCATTTTCCTTTAATATTCTTTCACTTTACCATAAACGCCCAAGCCACACTAACAAACTGTAACACATTTACCCTCTCATGTGATCTCAGTTAGCTTATATAATACATGCACTAATTCTACACGCACCTGGACATTCCGCTTCTACTTAGTTTCATTCCTCACGCTTCTAGTATTCGAAGTCGACATTCGTAGGCAGTTCGTCGTCTGGTCCATGCCATGATCACCAATTGTTGGTCCGTTAAGATCCCCCCTCCCCACTCAGATATTTTGTCTCTAACTCCCCCCCCCCCCGCAAATCCTTAGGGAACTCGAAGGGGCCACTTGGGTAGCATTGTTTTCCCCTCTCCAGTGGAATGCACTTAAGCAGGCTCAGCTTGGACCTTCTTTACATGTGGTTGAATTCCCCGTGAGGCAGTCATGAGTGCGGGCAAATACTGGACTTTTGACCCTACCACTCCGATGATATAGTTCTTTCACCTTAACCTGAGCCCAGATTTTCGTCCGTTTGTCGCTTATTTCACATAACTTAGTGGCAGAAAATCAAAATGCTACTTTCGTCAGCACTTCTTCGTGACTGGCATCATATTCTAGTGTTAATCTGGTGTTTTATTGTTGTAACGCAGCATTCAGAATGAAGGGAAGAAAATATAGAAAAAACAATATGGTACATGCCAAGGACGGTGATCTCCAACCGTCTCTCTAACCCGACTCATTATATACTAAAAGAAAGATCATCTAAGACATACACACACACAAAACCTTTGTCTCATCTTAAGTATATCAGTTGGCAGATGAAAGTGAGCAGCAGAAGAAGTGAAATATTAATTAAACCTTTGTCCCCGACTGCACACAACAGTCAATTTACAGGCATTGTTGCTCCGGCTAATAACTGGATTCAAGGGTGAATTTTGATAGAGTAACACTGAATAGCATGGAAAGCCTTTCGCTCATGCATATTTCTATCTTAAGCTAGTAGGTAAGATACACGAGGATATTATTACATGCTGCAGTTGGTGTGTGGGGAGAGGACGAGTGAGGCAAGAGGGACTAGGTGACAGAGTGTGCATATATCTTCCCAGCTGGTGGGCGAGGATATACGCCCCTCCCGAGAACACATTTTCCCTGGCTAATATTTCACTTAATGGCCATCGACTTCAAGCACGAGCGCTGCAAAGAAGGAAGGGTGGAGAGGGGCTGATGTTGAAGTTTGGACATTAGTATGAGGTGCGATAAAATGTGTGAGAAATGAAGCCATTTGTTGAGGGGAGATGCAGGTGCTACCACCATCGTCAGTATGATATGTGGACACTTAGCTTCGGACTAGAGCTGTTTATCGTTAAGACTCTAAATAATGGGCTGTAGACAGCAGCTGGGTAGTGAAGGTGGGAATGGCAAATGACCGTATCGCCATTCTGGGTAATCTTATACACGAAGTGGCTATCATGGCAAGGTCGTCATCCCTATAATAAGAGAATGTCATCTGTATATTATTCTTAGTGTCTCTTTCTCTTCAGTTTCAGAATGACATCTAGCAAAGAAGTGGCAAATAAACACTATCCAAGCCATCCACTTCGAAAAGCCTTATCTAAGGTAACGAAAATCGTATGCAGAAAGCAGGAATAAAAATAACCATTGGATTAGAGGGCTAACCATTAGATGACAAGGGGCCAATCCAAATCTCAATGAAATTATCTGTAGGAAAAAAGAAACAGTTTAGGTATCTTGCTGGCTTAATGTGTTCGGCAGTTCGAATCTTATGTTATGGAAAATGGGTAAAACTAGTTTTTGAAACTTAAAATAGCAAGATAACCCACTGGGCAGTTACATGTTTAGAGTACCGGCAATACGTGAATTAATCACGCTTTGAACGTGCTGCGATTTGTTACAGTCTTGCCGAAACTTCTGTATCTTCTCAATAAACACAAGTTTATCATCACTGATATAACATTATACAAACGTATGTGAAGTCTGTCGAGCAATGATATAGAATAATTCAGTTATGATTACAAATGCAATAAACATAATTATAACATTACTTCTTTCAAATACACGAACGGTTTGAGGTGAAGCATGATTATTAATGGTATACTTTAGCTAATTGACAAATTACGAAGTGTCCGAGGTGATAAAAAAAAAAAAAACATTAAAATCCGGGACACGAATTTACAAGGGACGATATTAAACGCTTACGTGAACAAGATTAATTCACACTGCATCCCAGTTATATAATACATTACCATAGCAGAACACGTAAGAATGTTAGGGTTTGCTTTCCCCTTTCCGATTTCAGAGAAATAGTGTGGCCCAAAGACAAACAAAATTTCATTCCAGCACTCTGTTAGATGGGGCTCTTAAGGTTTGTCCTGTACGATCACATCTACTTCCAGGTACTTCTGGGAGTATTGTACTTCTGGCAGTAGTGTGTTGGACGATGATGTGATACAGCGTTTTTGTTTACGTCGCACGTCTGTTGAGTTCGAGCAACCACCTTACAGTGCCTATAACACAAGAACCCATTCATGTGTGTGTGCAATATATATATATATATATATATATATATATATATATATATATATATATATATATATATATATACCATGGCTGCTGCTATACTGTATTGGAAATTAGTGCGGTGGTTTCTCGGGTGACCACCATCGGCAGGGCTGGTTCGCCTGCACAGGGCCCTCCCGGTCGTCATCAAGCAACTGTGCCACCTCCAGTGTTGTGGCGCCCTAAATCTGCTCGTCAGTGCAGTAAAATTTTCTTTTGCAATATTAGGGGACTTCACTCCTACATCAACTTCATTCAAAATTTCCTCCAGTTTGAATCCCCTGATCTGCTATTTTTGATAGAGACACAAGAAAGATCCACCTCTGATTTTGCTAGATTTAATTTTCCTGGTTATATCTTGATTCAAAATTTCAGACCCAAAGGAGGTGTATATTGACTTGCTAAATCAGAAATTGCCCTGGAGGAGATTACTAAATTTAATTGTCCTTATTTCGACTATTCTATATATAAATTAAATTCTTTTGGTAAAGTTAAGTATTTCTGTGGTGTTTATCGTTCTCCTAATGCCCCTCCAGAGCCGAGTTTATTTGACTCTGTCTTCACAGCTAAGTGTCCTCAGCATTAATACTGCATGATAAATTACTATTCTGGGTGATTTTAATGTCCATAATGTTGAATGGCTCACTTATTCAGCCAGAACTGATGACTCTGGTCTTGAATGTGAGCTATTTGCAAACTTATTTAATCTCACCCAGTTAGTCAGTCAACCCACCCGTGTACCAGACAACCCCAATCAAAATCTCCACCTATTGGACTTGTTTCTAACAACCAATTCAGATAATTATAATGTTGAAGTGAAGTCCCCCTCGGATCCTTGGATCATTGTCTGATTCAAGCCACCAGTTTAACACCTACCACACCCTCCTGCTCTGAACCTGTCGTGGTGACTAAATGGCACTACGACAGGGCAGACTGGGAGGGACTCCATAATTTTTTCATGGATGTTACTTGAACTCCTTTTTCTCCCAAGATGCAAATCCCACATTGGGCTACATACAGGATTTCATTAAAGGTGACATGGAAACATTCATTTCCCATCATAGTTACAGAAAAAGATGTAATTCTCCTAAATGGTTTGACCAAAAATGTGCTAGAGTAACAAAACATAAAACAATAGCCTATAACACTTATAGAAGGACCAAAACCAAAGAAGCCTTTAACTATTATAGAAATATCAGAAACCATGCCAAAACTATTATCAATATTTCTAAAACAAACTTTCTTCATAGACAGGCTAAGAAACTACTAAACAACCCAAATGATAACAAAATATTCGGTCAGCCCTTAATTCATTCAAAACTAACTTCACTACCACCTCCTCCATTCCACCTTTACAGTCCCCCAATGGAAATTTAGTAAGTGACCCACGTGGAAAAGCCAAACTTCTTGTTGACATTTTTTCAACAAACTGAACCCTAAATACAGAAAATCACAATATTCCTGTACGTGATTTTGATTCCCCTCAAATACCTCCTTTCATGATTCACACCAGATCCGTACAAGCTGTGTTACAGAATCTCTCAGCAGACAAAGCTACTGGTCCAGACGAAATTCCTTCAATAGTACTTTAAAAGTTGCTCCTCAGTGTTGGCTCCTGTATTGGCAAAATTTTTCCACTGATGCATCCATACCTCAAGTTTTCCAGCCTCTTGGAAAGAAGCAAATATCCACCCCGTTTCTAAAAAGGGGGCAACTCCTGATCCATCAAACCAGTTGCCTAACTTCCATTCTCAGTAAAGTTTTTGAGACACTAATTAACAAACACATAATCAAGCATCTAGAAAAAAATAAATTAATCAATGTTCGGCAGTATGGATTTAAAGAACGTTCAACTGTAGACATTCTATGCCTTCTTACCTATCAAATTAACAAAATAATAGACCAACACGATGAAACACACAATTGCACTTGATATATCAAAAGCATTTGAGAGAGTATGGCACCGGGCCTTACTGTCTAAGATGTCACACTAGGCCTTGCATCAGTGGTTCCTCTAATTTCTTCTTACCTTCATAACAGAAAAATACAGGTCATGGTAGATGGAATTTATTCTTAGTTTCAACCCATAAATGCTGGTGTACCTCAGGGATCAGTTTTGGCGCCAACCCTCTTTCTCATTCATACAAATGACCTCTTATCTGTCACTCACAACCCAATATATCTTATGCTGATGACTCGACCCTTCATAGTTCTTTCACATTTAGTACGTCCTTTACACAATTTGATATTATAAATTCCCAAATAAACACAGCAATTTCTCTGAACCGGGACCTTTCCAAAATTAATCAATGGGGACAAACAAATCTGGTGTCATTTAATGCTCAGAAAACTAAATACATTAATTTCTTCAACAAATAGAATCCCTCTGACTCTCACATAATTTTAAATGATGTCAGTATTCCCATATCCACTACAGTTGATATCCTAGATGTTACTCTAAACCCAAACCAAAGCTGGACAGCTTATGTTAAATCCCTTGCTAAAAATACTTCCAAAAAAATGGAACCCATGTACAGAGTTCGTGAGTTCTTCACTGATGAGAGATGGCCACAATATACAAAAGTCATGTGCGTTCTCAGATCGAATACTGTTCACCACTGTGCAGTGGATGTGGAGTGGTTGCATTGAGGCAGTTGGACAAAATTCAAAATAAAGCCATTAGATTAATAAATAATCCTGCCATTACGCAGGACCTTCCTCCATTCTCAGTACATAGAGATGTTCCTTCTTTAGGATTATTTTATCGATAGTTTTACCGTAAGTGCTTTAACGAACTGGCTTTAATTGTGCCTCCCCTTCACATTTTCTCCCGAAATACTAGGGCAGCTGGGAGCGCCCATGGACTCACACTCTCTCCCCCGCAATGCAGAACCTCTGCTTATCAAAATTCATTTATCCCCAGAAGTACTACTCTCTGGAATTCACTTCCTGGGACTTGTTTCCCACAAACATTTAATCCACCTCAATTTAAATCAAATTATTATAAATATTTTTTGAATGGAGGATGGTTTTAGTCACATGGACTTATTTTTTTTCCTTTGTTTTTCATTCCTCCATCCATTATATATATATATATATATATATATATATATATATATATATATATTGTTACGGAACAGAGAGAGATAATGAACACTTCAAGTGAGAATACTAAAATCAATACTGTCCCGCAAATTTCCAGGTTCAAAACAAAAGAGTTAGGTAAAATTACAAGTTAAAGTTTAGTGCTCAAACTAACAACTAAACATTCAGGACTCATAAGGATAGTGTAATGGCAAAAAACAGGTTAAATATATGGTTAACTGCAATAGCCTCTATTAACACAAAATTAGCAAGAGTAAATTTATCTAAGTCAGCCCTGATAAAATGAGAAAACCGGATAATGCTCAGTTAATGCAATATATATTATTACAGATACAAAATATAATTAATAATGGCTGACATCAAAAACTCCACATGAATCACAAAAACCTTACCAGGCCTACGAATTAACACCTTATGCTATACAGTACAAGAAAAAAAATGTAATAGCACTTATACTCAAATTACACAGCAGCTAGATGGTTGGAGACTTCCTGAGCACTCACAAAAATAATAACAACTGTACAGGGGAGGACAGAGATGTGAACATAATGAGGAGTAGATCTAAGTGCCAATTAATGCAGAGACTGAGCTGATTATATAGGGGCCGGCAGAGCTTGATACAACTTGTAAGAAGGACGCGCAAATGAAGCCATAGGGGACAAAGAGTTGACACTCCTGCTCTGAACAACAGAAAGAATGACTTACTCTACTATAAGGGAGGAGAAGGGGGGAGTGAGGTAGAACACGGAAACTTAGTCACTATGGAAGCCACGAGGCGAATCGTGATCAAACATGCAGCATACTATACGTTAGAATTATACAAAGGATGATGAAATCATAGGCTATGTAACACCTCCCCACAAAAAAAAAAAAAAAAAAAAAATTACAAAGGAAATTTCTTATTACTCTAAAACAATCTGTCTAAAGTCTAAATAAGCAATCTGCAATAACATTTTCTTTCCCCTTGACATGTTGTATGTCTAATGAATACTCCTGAAGAAGTAGACTCCATCTTGTCAATCTCTGATTTTTATCTTTAAACTTACGAAGGAATTTCAGTGGGTTATGATCGGTATAAATGACTATGGGGTCAAAACCAGAACACAAATATAATGAAAAATGCTGTAAACCCAAAATCAAGGCCAAAATTTCTTTCTCAATAGTTGAGTAGTTCTTTTGAGGTGAAGTGAACTTCTTACTGTAATAAGATACAGGGTGTTCAATACCCTGATCATCCTCTTGCAGCAAAACAGCCCCAGCTCCTGTATCACTTTCGTCAACAGCCATCTTAAAAGGCTAAGCAAAATTTGGAGTAGCGAGCACTGGCTGACTTAATAGGATAGCTTTAAGTTTGCTGAAAGAGGATTCACAGTTATCGGTCCAGACAAATTTAACTCCCTTTTTCAGTAGGTCTGTAAGTGGTGATACAAGAATTGAAAAGTTAAGAACAAATCTCCGGTAATAACCTACCATTCCCAAAAATCTTTGTAGCTCTTTCCTACTTTTAGGTCTGGGAAGATCACTTATAACCTGAACTTTAGCTCCTGGTGGTGCAACATGTCCATCACCAATTACGTACCCAAGGTACTGAACTTTAGCTTGACCAAACTCACACTTTGATAAATTAGCTACAAGATTAGCCTGAACCAAAAGCTCAAGAAATTTACTGGCATGGCATAGGTGATCTTTCCAGCTGTCACTGAAGATTAATACATCATCAATATAAACAACACACCCTGCCAAACCCTCTGTTACAACATTCATGAGCTTCTGATAAGTGGCTGGTGCATTCTTCATACCATATGGCATTACAGAACATGCAAAAGTCTTTCCTAGTGTTACAAAACATGAGATCTCCCTAGCACGTTCAGTCATAGGTACTTGCCAGTATCCCTTTAACAAATCAAACTTACTTATGTACCTAGCCTTTCCGATCTTGTCTATGCAATCTTCCACGCGAGGGAGAGGGTAAGTGTCTGTTTTGGTTATCTGATTAACACGTCTGTAGTCGATGCAAAGCCGCTGTGACCCACCTGGCTTAGGGACTAGAGTGACAGGAGATCTCCACTCGCTCTGACAGGGCTCAATCATCATGTGGTCCAACAGGTAGCCAAGCTCCTTCTGGATGAGAGGAACTTTCACTGGGTTCACACGGTAAGGAGGCAATTTAATTGGCTTTGCGTCTCCAACATCAACATCATGCATCAACACAGTGGTTCTTCCTGGAGTAGCACAGAACACTTGTGGGTACTCCTGCAGTAATGCCGAAAACTCCTGCCTTTCCTTGGGAGGTAGATGAGAAAGCTTAGTCTGGAGATCATTCATGATATCAGGATTCTTCCCCGAACTCTCACTCAGGCTTATCCTGCATGGGAGAACTTCACTTGCAGACTCGGGTGGAACAGCTACAGTGCAGACTGGGTTATTTTCGTCCCGACTGTGATATAACTTTAGCATGTTGATGTGACAAAGTTGCTTGTTCTTTCTACGATCTGGTGTGGCGATGACATAGTTGACATCACTGAGTTTCTTCTCCACGAAATAAGGACCACTAAACTTGGCTTGAAGAGGTTGCCCATGCACCGGTAGCAGAATCAAAACCCGATCTCCTGGCTGAAAGTGGCGTAACCTGGACTTCTTATCATACCAAGTCTTCATCTTCTCCTGAGCAGCTCCTAAATTCTCTCTCGCCAGCTGTAAAGCAGTGGACAGCCATTCTTTGAACTTCAACACATACTCCAGCAGGTTGACGTCATCTTCCTCCGACAGCCAGCATTCCTTGATAGCTTAAGGGGTCCTCTTACTTCATGGCCAAACAGTAGTTGAAAGGGTGAGAAGCCTAGTGATTCATTTGGAGATTCTCTTGCGGCAAATACAACGAATGGAAGACCTTTATCCCAGTCTTTCTGATGTTCCAAACAGTATTTCTTGAGCATCGATTTGAGTGTTTGATGATATCTCTCCAACGCTCCTTGGGTCTGAGGATGGTAAGCTGAAGACGTGATTTGGGTGATGCCCAACTCTTTCAGTGACTGCTTGAAAACATTTGACATGAAATTACTTCCCTGGTCTGACTGTACCTCCTTGGGTAGGCCAAACTTGGTGAAGAACCCTAGCATTTACTTAACCACGTTCTTTGCTGAGATATTTCTAAGTGGAATGGCTTCAGGATAATGAGTAGCCATATCAATCAGGGTCAACACATAAGAAAATCCTGAAGAAGTCTTAGGAACAGGGCCCACAATATCCACCAACACACGGGTGAATGGCGCCTCAAAAGGAGGAATGGGAACTAGAGTTGCAACCTTTTCGGTCTGATTACACTTCCCCACAACTTGACAGGTGTGACCAGGAAACATCTCTGAAGATACCTGGCCAGTAGAAGTGTTTCAAAATGCGTGCCACAGTCTTCCTCACTCCAAGGTGTCCTGCCAAACTGGAATCATGAGCCACTCTAATGATATCCTGCCTACAAACACGAGGGATGACAACTTGATGTACAACCTCCCATTCACAGTCGGCTGATGCTGTTGGGGGTCTCCACTTTCTCATAAGTACTCCTGACTTTATATAATAACAAGTAGAAGCACCAGCGAACTCTTCCTCACTGCAAGCAGAGTTAGCTAGACCTTTCAACTCAGGGTCAGCAACCTGCAACTCAACCAACTCTTGACGAGACAAATTATCAACACTACGGGGTACTGCCTCATCTGGTGAGTGGTCCAAATTAGCAAGAAAAGTGTCAGCTAGGATAACATCATTATCATCGTTATCCTCTAAGTCACCAGTAACTTTAGACTTAGCCCTAGTGACAGTACATGCAGAGAACACATCAGGGACATCACAATCCTGGGTCGCAGTCACTGGTTCACTAGACAACTGAGGAGCTGGACACACTTGAATTCCACCAATATCATTTCCAAGTAAGAAAGTTACACCTGACATTGGGAGTGTCTCAACCAACCCAACCATAACGGAACCATTATCAAAACCAGACTCTAAATTCACTCTGCACAGAGGGACAGAGAAGTAGTTATTCCCTACACCTTGTAAGATTACAGTTTCATTAGAGGAATTAACATTAGAGCCTAGAACACTGGTCAGCATAAGGGATTGGTAAGCACCTGTATCACGATATATTTTAACTTATTTCCTGTCATTACTGTCCAGAGGACTGACAAAACCATCAGACAGGAAATTAGCACATGAAATCTTGAGAGTGTCACCCACGTTACTGCTCAAAAGAGGAGCTTCATCATAAGAATTTAAATTACCCCTCAAAGCAGGTTCAATTAACTCGGTTAAAGAATTCTGGGAACTCTCAAGGGTGGACACTAGACCAATTGACTGAATATTTAAAGACTCCTTTTTGTTCACATCACGCTATCTCCTGAAACATTTCTCCGTAGTATGACCAAGATTACTACAATATGTACATTTACTTTTCTGAAATCTAGAGGTGGAGCTGGTATTTACTTCCTGAGAAACATCATCTTTATTCTCTTTCCTGTTACCTGTACTCTGAGTAGAGGCAATGTACTTACTCTCAGCTTTCCTTTTTTCTTTAGAATATCTCTTGTGGGTGAGAACATATTCATCAGCTAAAACTGCAGCATCAGACAAATTATCTGTTCTTTTCTCATCAAGATATAGGCTTACATCTTTATTAATACACCTTTTGAAGTCCTCCAGCAAAATCATCTGCTTAAATTTGTCAAAATCAGAATCCACACTCTTAGAATTTAACCACTGCTCTAATAGATCTTCTTTGATTTTTGCATACTCAACGTAGGATTGCTTATCTTGCTTATAAGTTGTCCTAAATTTTACTCTATAGGCTTCAGGAACAAGCTCATAGGCCTTAAGAATCAAGCTCTTAACTACATCATAATTATCAGATTGATCCTGAGGCAAAGATGCATAAGTTACTTGAGCTTTACCGGTGAGAACAGTTTGAAGGAGTACTGGCCAATACTTTTTGGGCCAATTAAAACCTGTAGCTACCCTCTCAAACAACTGAAAATACTTTGTGAAATCAGATTCATTAAAAGGAGGGACAAGTTTAACATTTTTAGCCACATCAAAATCATCAGAGCTAGATGATCCAGTTCCACCTTGTTTCATGCGATACTCATGGTCTGCCTGAATCCTAGCAAGTTCAATTTGTGCCTGTGCCTGTGCCTCCTGAATACGAGCCTGAGACTCAGCCTCCTTAGACCGTGCCTGAAACTCAGCCTCCTTAGCACGAGCCTCCTGCAGGGCTAGCTGTAACTTAGCTATTTCAATCTGCGTTTGCTCATCTGGACGAGTTACATTAAACAAGCTTTCATTAATCAAGCCAACAATTTGATCTTTAGAATGATGAGAGCGAACAGCAATTCCCAATTGTTGAGCAACAAGCTTAAGTTCATTCTTTGTTCTGTTTTCTACATCACACACTGTTTGCACACTTGACAAAAAATCTTTGGCTTCATCAAGCGTAGTAATAGTAGACATCATGAATAAATCACAGGCACAAAATATCAAGCAATATCCTTACGATAATATCCTGAATATCCTGATAAGAGGTGGCCAAATTTATGTTACGGAACAGAGAAAGATAATGAACACTTCAAGTGACAATACTAAAATCACTACTGTCCCACAAATTTCCAGGTTCAAAACAAAAGAGGTAAAATTACAAGTTAAAGTCTAATGCTCAAACTAACAACCAAACATTCAGGACTCATAACGATAATGTAATGACAAAAAAACAGGTTAAATATATGGTTAACTGTGATAGTCTCTATTAACACGAAATTAGCAAGAGTAAATTTATCTAAGTCAGCCCTGATAAAATGAGAAAACCGGATAATGCTCAGTTAATGCAATATATATTATTACAGATACAAAATATTATTAATAATGGCTGACATCAAAAACTCCACATGAATCACAAAAACCTTACCAGGCCAACGAATTAACACCTTATGCTATACAGTACAAGAAAAAAAATGTAATAACACTTATACTCAAATTACACAGCAGCTAGATGGTTGGAGACTTCCTGAGCACTCACAAAAATAATAACAACTGTACAGGGGAGGACAGAGATGTGAACAAAATGAGGAGTAGATCTAAGTGGCAATTAATGCAGAGACTGAGCTCATTATATAGGGGCCGGCAGAGCTTAATACAACTTGTAAGAAGGACGCGCAAATGAAGCCATAGGGGACAAAGAGTTGACACTCCTGCTCTGAACAACAGAAAGAACGACTTACTCTACTATAAGGGAGGAGAAAGGGGGAGTGAGGTAGAACACGGAAACTTAGTCACTGTGGAAGCCACGAGGCGAATCGTGATCAAACATGCAGCATATTGTACATTAGAATTATACAAAGGATGATGAAATCATAGGCTATGTAACAATATATATATATATATATATATATATATATATATATATATATATATATATATATATCCAGTGGAACCACTGTCTGACTCACTTCTTCATTTCTGCAACATTCTCGGCCTTTCCTATAACTTTCGCTCTGTTGAGCACCACCTCTCCTCCTCTAAACCTCACCTTCTTTTCCTAACTGAAACTCACCTGTCTGAGGGAACTGACAGCAAACCCTTTTCTGTTTCCTCCTACTTTCTCTATACTCATTTCATAGCCAAAGGTGGCTGTTGTGTATATATAGGCAACGAATTATCTTGCTCGTCTTCCTGAAATCGATTCTTCTGAATTGTCAACTCTCTGGGTTTGGCTTTCATGTCATTCTCTGACTAATTATATCTGCACTGTTTACTTATCCCCTAATTCTACTGACTATAGAAAATTCTTCGACTATTTTACTTCTGTGATGGAACACATTCTATCCATTTCTCCTTTCTCTGAAATCTCCATTCTAGGAGATTTCAATGTTCACCACCACCTTTGGCTCTCCTCTCCATTCACTGATCCACCTGGTGAACAAGCCTACATCTTTTCTATCTTTAATGACCTAGAGCAGCTTGTACAGCACCCTACCCGTATCCCTGACCGCCTTTGAGAAAGCTCCAACATACTTGACCTCTTCCTTACAACTAATCCTTCTGCTTACACTTTTAATCTTTCCTCTCCGTTGGGCTCCTCCGATCATAACCTCATTACCTTAACCTGTCCTATTGCTCCGGTATGGCCTGTGGACCCTCCAAAGACACGTCGTCTGTGGCACTTTGGAGCTGCAGACTGGGAGGCCCTCAGGCAGTACTTCTGTGATTTTCCCTGGAATGATTATTGCTTCCATGGCCGGGAGCCATTTGATTGTGCCTTGTGCATTACGGAGGTTATTCCCTCGGCCATGGAAGCATGCATTCCTTTCTCATATCTTTGGCTAATGCAAGAAAGCCTTGGTTTAATTACACTTGTTCTAATGCTGTCTGCAACAATGAGAGGGCCTATAAAAGGTATTGGAGCCAACCCACCCCTGAATCACATCTTTTTTATGTTTCTGCGTGGAATTGTGCTAAGTCCGTTCTTCGCTCTGCTAAAAATAATTTCATCCGTACTAAATGCTCTCAACTCTCCAACTCGAATTCTTCCCACTCCTTCTGGCACCTTGCCAAAAAACTTTCTAACAACCTTACCTCATCATCCTTCCCTCCTCTTTACTGCTCTGATGGTTCTGTAGCTATTTCATCTACTGATAAAGCAGATCTCTTCCCTCAGACTTTCTCCTCTAATTCCACCTTAGATGATTCCTGTGCTATTCTTCCATCACTTCCCCCCTCTGACTCCTCATGCCTGACTTTAAAATTTCTTCAGCTGATGTATTTTCTGCCATCACTGGCCTCAATACTAACAAGGCAGGTGGGCCAGATGGAGTCCCTCCTGTTGTCCTCAAGAGCTGTGCTTCTGTGCTTACATCCTGCCTAGGTAAACTCTTTTGCCTTTGTCTATCAACTTGTACCTTTCCTTCTTGCTGGAAGTTTGCTCTCATTCAGCCAGTCCCAAAGAAGGGTGACCATTCCCAGCCCTCTAAGTATCGTCCAATTGCTTTAACATCCTGTATCTTAAAAGTTTTTGAGTCAATTCTTAATAGAAAAATTTAAAGCATCTTTCCTATCATAACCTTCTTTCTGATCATCAGTATGGGTTCCGTGAGGGCGCTCCACTGGTGATCTTCTCACCTACCTTTCGGACTCCTGGTCATCCTCCTTTCGGGACTTTGGCGAAAGCTTTGGCATTGCACTTGACATCTCAAAGGCTTTCAATCATTTCTGGCATAACTCTTCAGTTTCCAAACTGCCCTCTTATGGTTTCTATCCTTCTATCTGTGCCTTCATCCCTAGCTTCCTTTCTGGTCGTTCAGTAGCTGCTGTTGTAGACGGCCATCGTTCTTCTCCTAGATCTATCAACAGTGGTCCTCAGAGCTCTGTCCTATCACCAATTCCCTTCCTTTTGTTCGTCAATGACCTTCTAAGGTGTACATCTAACGCTGTCAACTCGTATGCTGCTGACTTCACCCTTCACCTTTCCCTTTGATTCCTGGTACGTCCATCTCAGCAGTTACTTCAACAAACAAGGGATGAGGCTATGGCACACCTAATGTCTGACTTGGTTCATATCTCTGACTGGGGTAAAAATAATCTTGTTGTTTTTAATGCATCAGAGACTCAGTTCTTACACCTATCAACTCTACAAAATCTTCCACAGGTGTACCCAGTAATGTTTAATAATATTCAGCATACCCCGCTATGGGCGGGCAGCATATCAATAATACGACCGTGTGGGACGGCAAATTTTCGGAAAAATAAAGTATCAAGGAATAAGCCTAAACATGCATAAACGGATGAAAATGGATGAAAAACGAAGTCAAGAGGTGTTACATGCATGGTAATACATCTCTGCTGGCTGTGGGAGGAGGAGGGGAGCAGTGAGGGAGGAGCGCAGGCAGGCAGCCTGGGGCAAGGCTAGCAAACTATTCACTGATTTGCTTTTTCTTCACCACTGAATACCATATTTATCATTTATGCATTATTTTCACTATTCATTGTCTTCAAAATCTTGAGTATGTGTTTTCTATTTTACTTGAACACTTGTAACAATAAAACTTATGTACGTATATACTATTTTACTTGAACAGCTGTAACACTACAGCTTATATAAATATGCATACTCTATTTTACTTGTTTCAAGGCTTGGGAGAGTAGAGGGCAGGACAATAGGTGACAAGGATGCCTTATCACCCAATTTCACTAATAATTAGGATCGAAAATGGGCGGACGTTACGTAACATCGCCCGCCTCCTCACGCATGGACGTTATGTAACGTTGCCCACCTTTTAGGGGTCCTGCATCATCCTTGAACGTGCATGAGGTTTCATTCACTCGGGACTTACCTTGGAAAGATCATATTACATATCTTGTAAAATCTGCTTCCAAGAGGTTACGTGTGCTAAGCAATCTCCGTTCCTTCTTTACCCCTGCACAATTGTTGACTCAGTACACTGGTTTTATCCGTCCCTGCGTAGAGCACAACTCTCAGGTGTTGGGGAAGCTCCCCATATACAGCTCTTCTCAAGAAGTTGGAATCAAAGGCTTTTCATCTCATTAACTCTCCTCCTCTTACTGGCCCCCTTCAACCTCTGTCTCTTCGCCGCACTGTAGCATCTTTATCACTTTTGTATCGCTGCTTCAATGGTCACTGCTCCTCTGAACTGTCTGCTTGCATTCCTCCACCTCCACGACGGGCACGTAGCACCCGTCAAGGAGCAAGCTCTCATCCTTTTTCTGTTCAACTCTCTAATGCTAGAGTTAACCGTTACTCCCAGTCCTTCATTTATGCAACAGGTCAGCTCTGGAACTGTCTCCCTCTGTCTGTATTTCCTGCTAGCTATGATCTCCAGTCTTTCAAACATAGTGTGTCCAGGCATCTTGAAATAATCGGATCTTGAATTTGACTCTCTCTTGTATTTTGTTTTTCTCTTGGAAGGAACAGTTATTACAGGCTCGTGGCCTTTGGTTCGTTCCTAGCATAATATATATATATATATATATATATATATATATTGTCACGGAACAGAGAAAGATAATGTACACTTTAAGTGAGAATACTAAAAATCACTACTGTCCCGTAAAGTTCCAGGTTCAAAACAAAAGAGTTAGGTAAAATTACAAGTTAAAGTTTAATGGCCAAACTAACAACAAAACATTCAGGACTCATAAGGATAATGTAATGGCGAAAAACAGGTTATATATATGGTTAACTGCAATAGCCTCTATTAACACGAAATTAGCATGAGTAAAATTATCTAAGTCAGCCCTGATAGAATGAGACTACCAGACAATACTCAGTGAATGCAAGATATATTATTATAGATACAAAATATTATTAATAAGGGCTGACACCCAAAACACATGAATCACAAAAACCTTACTAGGCCTAAGAATTAACACCTTACGCTACACAGTACAAGAAAAAATGCAACAACAGTTATACTCAAATTACACAGCTGCTAGATGGTTGGAGACTTCCTGAGCACTGACAATAATAACAACTGTACAGGGGAGGACAGAGATGTGAACCAAATGAGGAGTAGATCTAAGTGGCAATAATGCAGAGACTGAGCTCATTATATAGGGGCCGGCAGAGCTTGATACAACTTGTAAGAAGGACGCGTAAATGAAGCCATGGGGACAAAGAGTTGACAATCCTGCTCTGAACAACAGAAAGAACGACTTACTTTACTATAAGGGTAGAAGGGGGGAGTGAGGTAGAACACGCTCGTGATCAAACATGCAGCATACTGTACGTTAGAATTACACAAAGGATGATGAAATCATAGGCTATGTAACACATCCCCACAAAGAAAAAGAAATTTCGAAAGGAAATTTCTTATTACTCTAAAACAATCTGTCTAAAGTCTAGATAAGCAATCTGCAATAACATTTTCTATCCCCTTGACATGTTGTATGTCTAATGAATACTCCTGAAGAAGTAGACTCCATCTTGTCAATCTCTGATTTTTATCTTTAAACTTACTAAGGAATTTCAGTGGGTTATGATCGGTATAAATGACTATGGGGTCAAAACCAGAACACAAATAAAATGAAAAATGCTGTAAACCCAATATCAAGGCCAAAAGCTCTTTCTCAATAGTTGAGTAGTTCTTTTGAGGTGAAGTGAACTTCTTACTATAATAAGATACAGGGTGTTCAATACCCTGATCATCCTCTTGCAGCAAAACAGCCCCAGCTCTTGTATCACTTGCGTCAACAGCCATCTTAAAAGGCTTAGCAAAATTTGGAGTAGTGAGCACTGGCTGACTTAATAGGATAGCTTTAAGTTTGCTGAAAGAGGATTCACAGTTATCGGTCCAGACAAATTTAACTCCCTTTTTCAGTAGGTCTGTAAGTGGTGATACAAGAATTGAAAAGTTAAGAACAAATCTCCGGTAATAACCTACCATTCCCAAAAATCTTTGTAGCTCTTTCCTACTTTTAGGTCTGGAAAGATCACTTATAACCTGAACCCTAGCTGCTGGTGGTGCAATATGTCCATCACCAATTACGTACCCAAGGTACTGAACTTTAGCTTGACCAAACTCACACTTTGACAAATTAGCTACAAGATTAGGCTGAACCAAACGCTCAAGAAATTTACTGACATGGCATAGGTGATCTTTCCAGTTGTCACTGAAGATTAATACATCATCAATATAAACAACACACCCTGCCAAACCCTCTGTTACAACATTCATGAGCTTCTGAAATGTGGCTGGTGCATTCTTCATACCATATGGCATTACAGAACATGCAAAAGTCTTTCCTAGTGTTACAAAACATGAGATCTCCCTAGCACGTTCAGTCATAGGTACTTGCCAGTATCCCTTTAACAAATCAAACTTACTTATGTACCTAGCCTTTCCGATCTTGTCTATGCAATCTTCCACGTGAGGGAGAGGGTAAGTGTCTGTTTTGGTTATCTGATTAACACGTCTGTAGTCGATGCAAAGCTGCTATGACCCACCTGGCTTAGGGACTAGAGTGACAGGAGATCTCCACTCGCTCTGACAGGGCTCAATCATCTTGTGGTCCAACAGGTAGCCAAGTTCCTTATGGATGAGAGGAACTTTCACTGGGTTCACACGGTAAAGAGGCAATTTAATTGCCTTTGCGTCTCCAACATCGACATCATGCATCAATACAGTGGTTCTTCCTGGAGTGGCACGGAACACTTGCGGGTACTCCTGCAGTAATGCCGAAAACTCCTGCCTTTCCTCGGGAGGTAGATGAGAAAGCTTAGTCTGGAGATCATTCATGATATCAGGATTCTTCCCCAAACTATCACTCAGGCTCATGCTGCATGGGAGAGCTTCACTTGCAGCCTCTTGTGGAACAGCTACAGTGCAGACTGGGTTATTTTCGTCCCGCCTGTGATATAACTTTAGCATGTTGATGTGACAAAGTTGCTTGTTCTTTCTACGATCTGGTGTGGCGATGACATAGTTGACATCACTGAGTTTCTTCTCCACGAAATAAGGACCACTAAACTTGGCTTGAAGAGGTTGCCCATGCACCGGTAGCAGAATCAAAACCTGATCTCCTGGCTGAAAGTGGCGTAACCTGGACTTCTTATCATACCAAGTCTTCATCTTCTCCTGAGCAGCTCCTAAATTCTCTCTCGCCAGCTGTAAAGCAGTGGACAGCCGTTCTTTGAAATTCATCACATACTCCAGCAGGTTGACGTCATCTTCCTCCGACAGCCAGCATTCCTTGAGTAGCTTAAGGGGTCCTCTTACTTCATGGCCAAACAGTAGTTCAAAAGGTGAGAAGCCCAGTGATTCATTTGGAGATTCTCTTGCGGCAAATACAACAAATGGGAGACCTTTATCCCAGTCTTTCTGATGTTCCAAACGGTATTTCTTGAGCATCGATTTGAGTGTTTGATGATATCTTTCCAACGCTCCTTGGGTCTGGGGATGGTAAGCTGAAGACGTGATCTGGGTGATGCCCAACTCTTTCAGAGACTGCTTGAAAACATTTGACATGAAATTACTTCTCCGGTCTGACTGTACCTCCTTGGGAAGACCAAACTTTGTGAAGAACCCTAGCATTTCCTTAACCCCTACACCGCGGGCTTGTTTACCAATGACTTGCGTGTGCCGCGGGGTTATTTGGGCTCCGACAGACTCAAAAAATATTTGCCAAAAATCAGTTATTAGTCCTAGAATAATAAAATTATATATGCTTATGGCACATACCTTCAGCTTTCTCCTGGAATGATTGGTGAGCCTTCGTCTGTTACCGTAGGACTTGTGGAGACCTCTGAAGTAGGGTAACGAAGTCTCCACTTTACACTTCCCGACAACCCGTAATATGATTACCACAGCCAGATACAAACACTATAAACACTATTCTACAATTTTCAAGTAGTTTGGGATCCATACTAAAAAAAAAAAACACTGTGAAAGCAATGGAAATTACGAGCGCGTCTGATCGTCGCACTGGCACTAGTTCGCTCATGGTAGTCTGTCATTTATTATTCATAAAACCCCTCACACTTTATATTTCTATTACAATATAACACTTATATATATCTACAGTCTTTATCCATAAGTTTCCTTCAGTAGTATTAGTTTATTGTCACTGTAGGGATTCAATTTCTTTCAGTAAAATACGTAGCATTCACTTTCTCGTCCTGTATACTGGCATTGAGAGTGAATGTCACTTTCATCTTCACTCTCATAACTCATAGCATTCAGACATGCTAGAGTGAAACTTTCACTTTCATTACTCCTAGGATATATACTCGTATTCTTATAATACTACTCATTTACATTTCTATTTATGTTCTCTATTTTATTTATGTTATATACATTTCTATTTTATTTACACTGTGTTGTGCACTGTCACTTGAAATAACTTATAAAACTATTTTCCATTGTTCACGTATATTTACATTCATTACTTTCACTTGCTGTTTACACATTATTTACACATTATTTACAATTCCACTTGCACTGTTTTACTCAATAGAAAGATCGTAGTCACTCTTTTATCAATTGTCAGCCCTTTACCTCTTTCCACACGAGGTTTAGTAGGGGGTAAAGGTCACAGAGCCATTTGCATGGGGGTGAAAAAAGGCCTTGAAGTCAGCAAGATGAAACATACGTCCTCTCACTTCGGAAGATGAGACTACAATGATAACGCAGGGGCAGCCTAGAGGCCTGCTTTAGGGGTTATTCAGAGTTACCAATATTACTTCTTGAAACAGCTAAGTCTAGCACTGATATGATTGGCAGGAAATCTAGACAATACATTATAAATTTGGTAGTTCCAGGTGAATGTAAATATCATTTAGGCTTCTCCCTTCCCTCCTTACATGTATATTTATTACGAAAATAGATTAGAGGCCTACTTAGGAGATATATAATCAGAGCTACCAATGTTAAATCTTGAAACAGCTTTGTGTAGCACTGATATGATTGGCAGGAAATCTAGACAATACATTATAAATTAGGTAGTTCCAGGTGAATGTAAATATCACTTAGGCTTCTCCCTTCTCTCCTTACATGTATATTTATTACGAAAATAGATTATACGGCATATTTCAAGGGGAAAAAAACAGCGAAAATTAGCGAACGAGTGCACGTGAGGTGTTGTCAGGTGATAATTAGCCAATTCCAGGTGTATGGCACTCTCACTTACCTGATTTCTTTCTTGTATATATTATTTGGTATAAGAATACGACATAGGGCTTATTTCAATGGATGAAATCAGTGAAAAATTCCAGGGAAGATTTACTTAGTGTAGCATGGCCGGGCAGGCGAGAGGATAGGGTAATGGAGGGGGGGTAGGGAGGGGAGTCAAGAACGGGGAGAAATGGCTAAATTGTCAACAATGGATGGGAGTACAGATGAGATTAGGAGTGCTGACTAGTGTTGGACATTGTCAGTACTGATAGATGATACAAGCCCCCACTTGAAAGCCTGGGTGAATTCAAAATAACACAGAATCACAAAAGCGACGCCCCGCGGTATGATCCCTTGCTCCCAAGCATCACGAAAGTGACGCCCCGCGGTTAAGGGGTTAACCACGTTCTTTGCTGAGATATTTCTAAGTGGAATGGCTTCAGGATAACAAGTAACCATATCAATCAGGGTCAACACATAAGAAAATCCTGAAGAAGTCTTAGGAAGAGGGCCCACAATATCCACCAACACACGGGTGAATGGCGCCTCAAAAGGAGGAATGGGAACTAGAGGTGCAACCTTTTCGGTCTGATTGCACTTCCCCACAACTTGACAGGTGTGACAAGACTTACAATACCAGGAAACATCCCTGAAGATACCTGGCCAGTAGAAGTGTTTCAAAATGCGTGCCACAGTCTTCCTCACTCCAAGGTGTCCTGCCAAACTGGAATCTTGAGCCACTTTAATGATATTCTGCCTACAAACACGAGGGATGACAACTTGATGTACAACCTCCCATTCACACTCGGCTGATGCTGTTGGGGGTCTCCACTTCCTCATAAGTACTCCTGACTTTATATAATAACAAGTAGAAGCACCAGCTGACTCTTCCTCACTGCAAGCAGAGTTAGCTAGACCTTTCAACTCAGGGTCAGCAACCTGCAACTCAACCAACTCTTGACGAGACAAATTATCAACACTACGCGGTACTGCCTCATCTGGTGAGTGGTCCAAATTAGCAAGAAAAGTGTCAGCTAGGATAACATCATCATCATCATTATCCTCTAAGTCACAAGTAACTTTAGACTTAGCCCTAGTGACAGCACATGCAGGGAACACATCAGGGACATCACAATCCTGGGCCGCAGCCACTGGCTCACCAGACAACTGAGGAGCTGGACACACTTCACTTCCACCAATATCATTTCCAAGTAAGAAGTTACACCTGACATTGGGAGTGTCTCAACCAACACAACCATAACGGAACCATTAACAAAACCAGACTCTAAATTCACTCTGCACAGAGGGACAGAGAAGTAATTATTCCCTACACCTTGTAAGATTACAGTTTCATCAGAGGAATTAACATTAGAGCCTAGAACACTGGTCAGCATAAGGGATTGGCAAGCACCTGTATCACGATATATTTCAACTGATTTCCTGTCATTACTGTCCAGAGGACTGACAAAACCATCAGACAGGAAATTAGCACATGAACTCTTGAGAGTGTCACCCACGTTACTGCTCAAAAGAGGAGCTTCATCATGAGGATTTAATTTACCCCTCAAAGCAGGTTCAGTTAACTCAGTTAAAGAATTCTGGGAACTCTCAAGGGTGGACACTAGACCAAATGACTGAATATTTAAAGACTCCTTTTTGTTCACATCACGCGCTCTCCTGAAACATTTCTCCGTAGTATGACCAAGCTTACTACAATAAGTACATTTACTTTTCTGAAATCTAGAGGTGGAGCTGGTATCTACTTCCTGAGAAACATCATCTTTATTCTCTTTCCTGTTACCTGTACTCTTCATCACCTAAAACAGCAGCATCAGACAAATTTCTTTCCTCATCAAGATATAGGCTTACATCTTTGTTAATACACCTTTTGAAGTCCTCCAGCAAAATCATCTGCTTAAATTTGTCAAAATCAGAATCCACATTCTTAGAATTTAACCACTGCTCTAACAGATCTTCTTTGATTTTTGTATACTCAACATGGGATTGCTTATCTTGCTTATAAGTTGTCCTAAATTTTACTCTATAGGCTTCAGGAACAAGCTCATAGGCCTTAAGAATGAAGCTCTTAACTACATCATAATTATCAGATTGATCCTGAGGCAAAGATGCATAAGTTACTTGAGCTTTACCAGTGAGAACAGTTTGAAGGAGTACTGGCCAATACTTTTTGGGCCAATTAAAACCTGTAGCTACCCTCTCAAACAACTGAAAATACTTTGTTAAATCAGATTCATTAAAAGGAGGGACAAGTTTAACATTTTTAGCCACATCAAAATCATCAGAGCTAGATGATCCAGTTCCACCTTGTTTCATGCGATACTCATGGTCTGCCTGAATCCTAGCTAGTTCAATTTGTGCCTGAGCCTCTGCCTGTGCTTCCTGAATAGGAGCATTTGCCTGAAATTCAGCCTCCTGAATACGAGCCTGAGACTCCGCCTCCTTAGCCTGAGACTCAGCCTCCTTAGCACGAGCCTGAAACTCAGCTTCCTTAACATGAGCCTCCTGCAGAGCCAGCTGTAACTTAGCTATTTCAATCTGCGTTTGCTCATTTGGAGGAGTTACATTAAACAAGCTTTTATTAATCATGCCAACAATTTGATCTTTAGAATGATGAGAGTGAACTGCAATTCCCAATTGTTGGGCAACAAGCTGAAGTTCATTCTTTGTTCTGTTTTCTACATCACACACTGTTTGCACATTTCACAAAAAATCTTTGGCTTCATCAAGCGTAGTAATAGTAGACATCATGAATAAATCACAGTCGCAAAATATCAAGCAATATCCTTATGATAATATCCTGAATATCCTGATAAGAGGTCGCCAAATTTATGTTACGGAAGAGAGAAAGATAATGTACACTTTAAGTGAGAATACTGTAAATCACTACTGTCCCGGAAAGTTCCAGGTTCAAAACAAAAGAGTTAGGTAAAAATACAAGTTAAAGTTTAATGCTCAAACTAACAACAAAACATTCAGGACTCATAAGGATAATGTAGTGGCAAAAAACAGGTTAAATATATGGTTAACTGCAAAAGCCTCTATTAACCCGAAATTAGCATGAGTAAATTTATCTAAGTCAGCCCTGATAAAATGAAAATACCAGATAATACTCAGTGAATGCAAGATATATTATTACAGATACAAAATATTATTAATAAGGGCTGACACCCAACACACATGAATCACAAAAACCTTACTAGGCCTAAGAATTAACCCCTTACGCTACACAGTACAAGAAAAAATGCAATAACAGTTATACTCAAATTACACAGCTGCTAATGGTTGGAGACTTCCTGAGCACTCACAATAATAACAACTGTACGGGGGAGGACAGAGATGTGAACAAAATGAGGAGTAGATCTAAGTGGCAATAATGCAGAGACTGAGCTCATTATATAGGGGCCGGCAGAGCTTGATACAACTTGTAAGAAGGACGCGCAAATGAAGCCATGGGGACAAAGAGTTGACAATCCTGCTCTGAACAACAGAAAGAACGACTTACTTTACTATAAGGGTTGGGGGGAGTGAGGTAGAACACGCTCGTGATCAAACATGCAGCATACTGTACGTTAGAATTACACAAAGGATGATGAAATCATAGGCTATGTAACAATATATATATATATATATATATATATATATATATATATATATTCGGTGGAGCCCTATATATCTGTAGGAGGTCCCATGGTCCACGCTGTCTAAGACGGTACCTCGTATGTCTACAAGGCCTTCCCCTACCCGCCACCCGGGGACATGCCAGGTAGCAGTGGGATTCTGTCCTAGGTATATATATATATATATATATATATATATTAAGAAGTGATATTTGCCATCTAAGTGCTTAAGAAGTTTCTCAGCGTTTTTTGTACAGTAGTTCCAGTATCGGTACGAATCAGAGTTGCCAGTTAGCCTGATGTTTCTGAGCGTAGTTGTTTCGTAAGTTATCCATTAATTTTTCTGCTCTTTTCTTTAAATTTTTTATTTATTTAAGTGATTGCCTGTTAAATCATGTAATTTAAGTTCGGATGGTAAATGATTTAGGGTGTTATATAACGTAAGAAAACTCTAGCATGTTTCGATGTCTCCTAGTTGGTAACTGTTGTTGGGGGCAAGTACAGGACCAGCACATCCGAGGATGTTTGAAAAGTCTCTCTAGAACAATGCAAGTTTATATAAGCATTGATAAGAGACTAGAACGAGTTCAGTCAGTTTTCAGTTCAGTTTGAGTGAAGTTCAGTTGGATTTCAGGTCAGTTTGAGTTAAGTTCAGTCAGTTTTGTCTCAGTTTGAGTGTAGTGCCGTTAGTGAAGTTTGTGAAGAGTTGCTGGCAATTATTAACTGTACTTACTGTCAGTGAAGATTATTTTCATTACTTGTGTAATAAGTGAAGTGTTGGCAAGCATTAAGTATACTACCAGTGAAGTGTTGTTAAGCATTAGGTGTAATAGCAGTTAGTAAAGTGTGTATAGCTCCAGTGCTTGTGAGAACAATGAAGTTGGAAAGCATTAAGTGGAATTACTTGGAAAATGAAGACAGTGAGCATTAAGGAGCCAGTGTTTATTGTCACCTCAGGTGATCTTCTGTACTGCACACCTAAAGGCTGACCATAGGAAAAACAACTCGCTGGGCAACGTCCTTCCAGTACTGTACTACTGCTGTTGGAGCTTGTGGCAGTGTGGGGTGAGGACGTAACACTGGTGTCAGGAGTGGGATTATTAAGGGCTGCAGTGAGCCTAACTTTCGACATGGAAGCAAAAGGTGTGAAGACAAGGTCTCTAGCCGGGCAGGAGGAAGAAATTTCCCTGGCGACAATTGTGAAGCTAATACAAGCACAAAGTTTTCAAATTCAAGCACAGAGTGAAAAACTAGAGGCACAACATGAAGAACAAAAAGAACAATTACAGGCGCACACAAAAAATCTCAGAGAGCAAACTAAAGGACTCAAAGAACAATTACAGGCACAGAAGAAAGAAATCAAAGAACAGTTGCAGCCACAGAACAAAGAACAGAAAGAACGACATGAATAGCTTCAGGAGGCATTACAGGAGCAACGGAGGGAACAAATGAGGATGCAGGGACAGCTAGATGCTTTCATGGGGGAAATGAAGGAAGAACAGGAACAACTGAAGAAGGAGGTATACGCTGAGCTACGGCAGCAGAAGTATGAGGTAAGCAGTAATGTGACTGAGTGTAAACAACATGTAGACGACCAGCTGAAGACAATTAGTGAGGAAATAGTGACGGAGTGCAGACAGCATGTAGATAACCAGTTGAAGCATGTAGCTGACCATGTTAAGATATTTCAATGAGAAAATTGAGGCTGTAGAGAAATATTGCACTGCTGAGCCTCAGGTTAATGTACAGGGAGCATATGAAAGGAATGGACAGCGTATGGTGAATCTTGACGGATCCCAAGCATCTAAAGGTAGCAGATTTAAGTCCTGGTCTTAGTTATGATGCCCCAGTTTTCAGGCCCCAAACCAGTGAGTGCGTGGCTATAATGGGGGTCCAGTTAAAAAGAAATCTCAGGAATTTGATGGTAGAGTATTTTGGGAAGCTTACCATGCACAGTTTGAGTTACTTGCTGATCCGAATGGTTGGGATGAAAGGCAGAGGGCAGTGCAGCTTGCTACTAGCTTTAAGGGTGCCACAATGGAAATTCTGGGTCAGATGTCAGTGATGGAGAGGAACCGCTATCAGTCCCTAGTAAACGTGCTGTAGCACAGATGTGGAACCATTTACCAGACTGAGGTGTACAGAGCAAAATTCAGGGGCTGTGTATGGGCTCGAGGAGAATCCCTACAGCAGCTTTCTCATGACCTGGAGAGTATGGCGTACAAGGCATACCCAAGAGCAGCACTTAACCTGTTGGCTCTTCTACTGAGGGACCAGTTCATCGATGCTCTTGATAGTGCAGGGTTGAAAGTCCAAGTGAAGCAGGCACAACCAAGAAGCATGCAAGAAGCACTAGCCAGAGCCCGAGAATTTGAGTTCTATGTCAGGTCCAGTACAATCATCTCTCAGCCAGGTCGTAATGCAGGATTCAAGGCAAGAAAGGGACAGGTATGTGATAAGGAAAAATTTGAGGGAAGTTGCTGGTACTGTGAAAAGCCAGGACACAGAAAAGAGGACTGCTGCAAGTGGAAGAGGAAACAGGAGAAGACTGGAGGAGGCTGCTGGTTCTGCAGGAAGTCAGGGCACAAGAAGGAGGATTGTCACAAATGGAAGGAGCAAGAACAGAACAGTGTAAGGAAATCTTCAGCTGTAACAAGAGTGCGTTGGGCATGTAGTGAGGTTGGACACTTCAGTTCCGAGTGTCCAAAAAAGAAAAATGATGATAAAAAGGTTGCAGAAGACCAGAAAGAAGCGGGAAACTATTGGAGGCTAGTGTGAAGGGGCAACCACCAACCAGATCTTCCCAAGTAGCCCCACCTCCGAGAAAATGCAAGAGGATGGCAATCGATAGTGTGTGAACAGACGGAAGGATAGATGGAAAGAAGTGTTCCCTGGTGGTTGATTCGGCCTCAGAGGAGACTTTTGTGAGGCCTGATGTGTTACATCATCGGTATCTGCCTGAGTCATCAGAACAACTGTGTGACATAACTGCGCACTGTGCGGAACTGATGGGACCCCTTGATGTCCGGATTGAAGTGGCAGGGCAAGAGGCTACTCTACCAGTCTACATGGCCGACATGGAGGATCCTTGCCTTCTGGATCTGGACTACCTTGTGTCCATGGGATGTGAGCTGGACTTCTGCACCATGAAGATGCAGGTTCGGGGAAGGTCGGTTCCTGTCACAGCAGTGAAACGTACCAGTTCTGGTGGCGAGGTGAGGGCGCTCCATACTACAGTGATACCCCCAAAATCAGAACTGTTTCTCCAGTGTAAGGTGAATAGCTCCTTTGACAGCTGTATAGGGGTAGTGGAGCCTGATGTATGGTGCACGATGAAGGCCGGGGTGATGGTGGGGAGAACGCTGGTGGAAACAGGTGCAGATGAAGTGCAGGTTGTGGTGGCCAGTTTCTCCCATAAGCCACAGAAGATCAAGGTGGGAGAAATTGTGGGACTATGCCAGGCTGTGGACCCTGAGTGGCATCGGAGGAAGGCCTGTAAAAGGAGCATAGTCAAGGAAGACGGGTACGTGCCGGACCACCTACAAGACCTCTTCTCAAGGCATTGTCAATGTATGGATGGTTCACAAGTGCTAAAGTTGAGGCAGTTGCTGACGTAATATGCTGATGTCGTTTCCATGGGAGACCTAGACCTGGGGCACACTGATCTGGTGGAACATAGTATAGACACCGGGGATCATCGCCCAATTAAACAGCCAGCACAGAGGATGGCGCCAGCCCAATGGCAAGAAATGGAGAAATTGATGAAGAATCTCCAGTGTCAAGGAGTAATAGAGAAGTCCAATAGTCCTTGGGCATCAGCAGTAGTTCTAGTGAAGAAAAAGGATAAGCTCAGTAAGGTGCCATATAGACTATCGAGCCTTGAATGAAGTGAGAGTGAAGGATGCATACCCCTTGCCAAGAATTGATGACACCCTGGATGCTATGTCAGGTACTAAGTGGTTCTCCACCCTAGACATGAAAGGCAGGATACCACCAGGTCAAGGTTGCAGAGAAGGACAAAGAGAAGACAGCCTTTTCATACGGATGGGGTTTATGGCAGTTTAAAGCGATGCCATTTGGCCTATGCAATGCCCCAGGTACTTTTGAATGCCTCATGGACCACATACTTGAAAGCCTGCACTGGCAGACGGCTCTGATCTATCTGGACAATGTAACTGTGTTTGGACAGACTTTTGACCAGGAACTGGAGAGGCTGTCGGAGGTGTTGAACAGGATCCATGCAGCGCACCTCAAGCTGAACCCCAAGAAATGCTACTTGTTTCAGAAGGAAGTAAAGTACCTGGGACACATTGTAGGTGAGAGCAGCGTCCATACTGAGACAGAGAAGGTGGCAGCGGTGGAAAACTGGCCAATTCCAACTTGTGTGAGGGAGCTATGGAGTTTCCTGGGTTTGTGCACCTACTACCGGCATTTTGTCAAGGACTTTGCAATGATAGCTGCACCTCTTCACAAGCTGTTGGGGAAGAGGCAGAAATTTGCATGGACAGCACAGACTCAGAAAGCCTTCAATGAACTCAAGCATGCATTGGCAAGCTCTCCAGTATTGCCGTACCCAGACCAGAATCAGCCATTTATTTTGGACTGTGATGCTAGGGACCATGGTATTGGTGGAGTCCTGTCACAGCAGAAGGATGACAAGAAGTATGTGGTTGCATATTACAGCAAGAAGCTCAGCCCACCAGAGTGGAACTACTGTGTGACCCATAAGGAGCTCTTGGCAGTGATGAAGAGCCTTGATTTCTTCCATCCCTACCTGTATGGGTCAAACTTCATCATCAGGATGGACCATGCAGCACTCAAGTGGTTGAAAACACTAAAGAATCTGGAAGGACAACTGGCACGCTGGCTTGGGAAGCTAGACCAGCACAATTATGAGGTGCAACACCGTCCTGGGAGGGTACATGGCAATGCTGACAGCCTGAGTCGTCGGCCTTGTGATCTGGAGTGCTGGCAGTGTAGTAAAATGGAAGATCATGGTAAGAAATGCAGCCATACTGAAATGACAGGGCCAGCGTCAGATGAAGACCTGAAGAGGATGCAGATGGAGGATGCAGATTTACAACCAGTGCTAGAGTGGCTGCAGCAGAGTACAGTGTGACCCTCTTGGGAAGAAGTTTCCAGGTTAAGCCCTGCGACCAAGAGCTACTGGAGTCAGTGGGACCTTCTTCATTTGAACAATGGACTACTGGAGCATCAGCGTGAGACACCAGATGACCTCAGCAAGCATTGGCAACTGGTGGTTCCAAAGAAGATGAGGTTCGAGATCATGGATGAGTCCCATAACCAGATCACAAGTGGGCACCTGGGAGTGAAGAAATCTTTAAGCCAGCTGCGGCAGAGGTTCGTTCTACTGTTTTGGCATGCGGCAGGATGCTGAAGAGTGGTGTCAGGCCTGTGATGTGTGCTGTGCCAAGAAGGGACCCAAGAAATGTGGTTGCACCCCTCTTCAGCTGTACCAAGTGGGTGCACCGATGGATAGAGTCACGGTGGACATTGCTGGACCTTTGCCACTCACTGTAAGAGGAAACCAGTATATATGTGTCGCCATGGACTACTTCACAAAGTGGCCAGAAGCCTATGCCATCCCCAATCAAGAGGCTGTGACTGTTGCTCAGGTGTTGGTTGATTAGTTTTTCTGTCATTTTGGGATGCCGCAAGAGTTACATTCGGACCAGGGTAGAAACTTCGAGTCTGCTGTGTTCCGTGAGTGCTGCAAGTTATTGGGGATCAAGAAGACCAGGATGACCCCACTAAGGCCACAGTCAGATAGGATGGTGGAGAGGTTCAACTGGACCCTTGGACAAGAACTGGCCAAGTACTGCCAGAATGGCAGTACTTGGCCAGAAGTTACCTGCATTGGTGATGGAATATCGGTCTGCATCCCATGAGTCTACTGGCTACACTCCTGCAAAACTGACATTGGGCCGCGAGTTACGCTTACCCATTGATTTGTTAATGGGAAGACCACCTTGTGAAGAGCTGCCTACAGACACCACTGGCTATGCAAAGCACCTTCAGGAAAGGCTGGCTGAGGTACATCATCAAGTGCGAGGAGACCTCAAGTTTTCAGGAGAGGTGATGAAGTGTAAGTATGATGCCAAGGCAAGTGAGGTGAGCTTCAAGGATGGTGTCCAAGTTTGGTTATACAATCCTCTGCATAAGGAGGGACAGTTACCAAAGCTGCAAAGCCCATGGGAGGGGCCTTACACTGTGTTGGACCACCCATCAGATGTAATGTATCGGATTCAGGGAGGCAGGGAGTCTCGCCCAAAGGTGGTACACGTGAACCGTCTGCGGTAGTACCATGGGCCAGGAAAGTACAACTGGGACGTCTCCAAGGAACTGTGCTCACCCGCAGTTGAGGATGTTCGGGAGGACCAAGGAGATGAAGTGCAAGAGGATGGTAGTTCCTCAAGAGTAGAAGTGCATCAAGAAGAGGACCAAGACTTTCCTGGAGGAGTGGACTGTGTGGAGGAGCAAGGACATTGTCAGAAGGGGCATAGAAGAAGACATGATAAGTTGAAGGATTATTTTGTGTATGGTTAGATGTTCCATTAAGATTAAGGTTTGTGTTTTCATATACTGTGTAGTTTTGTCGGGATGAGAAAGAACTAGGGAGGGGGTAGTGTTAAGAAGTGAGATTTACCAGCTAGGTGCTGGAGAAGTTTCTTGGCGTTTTGTGTACAGTAGTTCCGGTATCGGTACGAGTCACAGTTGCCAGTTAGCCTGGTGTTTCTGAGCGTAGTTATTTCGTAAGTTATACATTATTTTACTGCTCTTTTCTTTAAAATTTTATATTTACGCGATTGCCTGTTAAATTATGTAATTTAAGTTCGGATGGTAAATGATTTAGGGTGTTATATAATGTAGGAAAACTCTAGCATGTTTCGATGTTTCCTAGTTGGTAACTGTTGTTGGGGGCAAGTACAGGACCAGCACATCCGAGAATGTTTGAGAAGTAAGTCTTTCTAGAACAATGCAAGTTTATATAAGGATGGATAAGAGACTAGAACAAGTTCAGTCAGTTTTCAGTTCAGTTTGAGTGAAGTTCAGTTGGGTTTCAGGTCAGTTTGAATGAAGTTCAGTCGGCTTTGGTTCAGTTTGAGTGTAGCACTGTTAGTGAAGTTTGTCAAGAGTTGCTGGCAAGCATTAACCCTCTCGCGCATGATAAGTTTCAGTAAGTTTTCCAGTGCACGAATTTTTCTGCGAGGCTGTCCGGCCTGGCTGCCTGCACACGACAAATAACACGTATTCTCGCCACCCAAACATCAATAAACTGCCATGAAACCTATCTCATCTTATTCGTCGATGTTCGTTCTAGCTGATAAGCACCACAAAAACAAGGAAAACATGAATAAAACAACATTAGGCGGCCGTGAATAAACATTTTGCTACATCACGTTCACTTCCCAACATCACCATTCGAATGTTTTCCATCATACAGGAAAATGGTATATTAGAAGTTTTGAAAGAGAATTTCATCAGCTTTCTAAAGAGAGAAATTTGGTTGTGATACGATTTGTAGTTTTCGAGAAAATAGCCAAAACCTGATAGCCATTTTTTTTTTTAATTTAAGGAGTTCTAATTCTGAACTTTTCTTGCACATCTTATGTTTTTATTTCATAATATCATTCAGAATTTCACCAGCTTTCTAATGAGTAAAAATGGTCTCGATACGCCTCATACTTTTCGAGTAAATCGCCAAAAACGACTTGGAACTCACTGTCCGTGCGTCACTTTCGTGATGTGCGCATAGCATACACAATATTCCCGCCTACGTAACAACGAATTCTTATCATAGATATTACATTGTTATGTCTTGTACTTATGTAGAATTTACTGCTCTTTATCATGGTTCTTACAGGAAATCGATACGTCCAATAGTTTTCAAGTAACTGGGCAACCAAGTGAAATTATTCCTCAGAGCACTTGTGACTTTTACCTCAAGAGAGGGGAAAAAAACATAGTCTGTTCCCCTGCCTTTTCCTACAAAAAAAAAAGGCTCCCAAAGGCTTATATTCTGGTAATGAACATTACATAGAATTTACTGCTCTTTATTTTGGTTCTTACAGGAAATCGATACGTCCAATAGTTTTTGAGTAATTGGCCGACTAAGTGAGATTATCCCTCGGAGCGCTTTCGACTTTTACCTCAAGTGAGGAAAAGAACATAGTCTGTTTCCCCGCGTTTTCCTACAAAAAAATGCTCCCAAAGGCTTATATTCTGGTAATGAACATACGTAGAATTTACTGCTCTTTATTTTGGTTCTTACAGGAATTGATACGTCCAGTAGTTTTCGAGTAATTGGCCGACCAAGTGAGATTATTCCTCGGAGCGCTTTCGACTTTTACCTCAAGCGAGGAAAAAAACCGTCTGTTTCCCTGCCTTTTCCTACAAAAAAATGCTCCCAAAGGCTTATATTCTGGTAATGAACATACGTAGAATTTACTGCTCTTTATCATGGTTCTTACGGGAAATCGATACGTCCAACAGTTTTGGAGTAATTGGATGACAAACATAGAATACTCCTCCTCACCCGCATGCGAGATAAAAAAACATTTTTCCCTGCCTCACCCAGGCGTACATATTTTCGCTCATTACGTTTTATTATTTTCTTTTTTTACTCTAAGTATACAAGTAAAATATCATCAGGTTTTTGATAGTGCTCTCAGAAACTCGAAATGACCACTAGTCTTTTTGTTAGGTACTGATACTGAAGCTGAACTTTCTTCCTTAACTCATAACCGGTTATTGAATGAGGAGTTTGACTGGGACATGGATGGTTTGGAGCCAGCAGATCCAGTTGTTAGAATGATTATATTTGTAGTCGCCACGCTGTCAGTGCAAAATTTAAGTCGTGTGTGTGTGTAATTCACCGGGTCGGTCAGGATCACTTGATGGTCGTGATCGTCAGCTTTTTACCCTCCCGGAAGGGAGCTGAGAGCTCATATAGTGTGTGTGTGTGTGTAAGGCTGTGACCTTCACACACGCACACACCCGTTCACTTGCTCAAGGGGGACAGTAACCACCCACTTCGTCAGTGAAACTTTTCGCAAGCTGAGCGAGGTGCGAACTCCCGTCCACCAGTTGGCAAGCGAGAACGTTACCACTGCACCAGCGAGCGGTGTGTGTGTGTGTGTGTGTGTGTGTGTGTGTGTGTGCAGTTTATAAGCCAGCTACCCAGCTATGTGAAGTGGAACGGTCACTCTAATAAAAATTACGAATATTTATCTGGTGTTCTCTTTTGAACTTGGCACACTAATGAGAAATACACAATATATATATATATATATATATATATATATATATATATATATATATATATATATATATATATATATATATAAATTAGCTTTCCATAAATCTGACCTAAGTGTGTGTGATATATGTTGCCTGCACACGATATACGAAGGATTTGCGGTGACTGTATAACTGACTGCTGATCAGGCCATTTACGGTGGGGGAGGGGAGGGGTGCGAGGCGGGGCAGACTTGAGACAAAGAACGAGAGAGAAGGGGGAGAGGGAGAGAAGCAAAGAGAAAGTTATATAAATGTAAAAAGAAAGTGAGTGGGACACAAGTAAATTCACATTAGAGAGAGAGAGAGAGAGAGAGAGAGAGAGAGAGAGAGAGAGCTGGGGGAAGTGAAAAGGAAAGCACTGGAGCCCAGAATTGTGCAGCTGACGACACTGGATTACAATGATGGTGAATATTTTCAATTTGAGAATGCAGTTCAATACGGTAATAATTTATTCTAAAAATATAGTCCAACTCTTGGCCGTTGAAAGCGTGTGCGACGACAGTTTAGTCATGTTTACAGGACATGAGAAAATTTGCGTCTAATCAGTAACTGGCAGCTGGAGGTGGAGGGTGGGGGAGTTGGGGGCAGAAGGCGGGGTAGACTTGTTCGCGATTCCCCCCTTCCCTCTGTCCAGGGTAGAGGGGGGAAGGAAGGGGTAAACCCTGAGCAGAAATTAGTACGCGTGACTGTACAAACAGTGAAGTGTTGTTAACATTAAGAGTAATAGCAGATAGTAAAGTGTGTATGGCTCCAGTGCTTGTAAGAGTGGTGAAGTTGGAAAGCATTAAGTGGAATTACTTGGAAAATAAAGACAGTGAACTTTAAGGAGCCAGTGTTTATTGTCACCTCAGGTGATCATGTGCACTGCACACCTAAAGGCTGACCATAGGAAGAACAACTCACTGGGCAACATCCTTCCTGTACTGTAGCCTACTACTGCTGTTGGAGCCTGTGGCAGTGTGGGGTGAGGGCGTAACGATTTATATATATATATATATATATATATATATATATATATATATATATATATATATATATATATATATATATATATATATATATGCCTCTGCGGTACAGTGTTAAAGTGTATGTTTTTGTACACTGAAGGACGAGGGTTCGTGCCCTGCCAGGGTAATAAACTCTTGGAGCATTCTTCAGGTCACATACTGCACTGGCGGACATAAGGGGTGCTGTGGTTGAACCAGTGTTGCATACTATAAAGTATGCTTACACCCAGTCAGCCTGTGTTGACCGATTACACTTGGTTCACAGACTACACACACACACACACACATCATTTACAAGCACTTCTCATCCTACATTCAATCTCTACTAGACAGCCTAAGCTGAACAGTAGATACATTGGCTGTATTGTCCCCACTTCGGTCGGGATAGGCCGGTCCTGCAGTAGACACTCAAACAGCTGATGAGATGAAATTATATATATATATATATATATATATATATATATATATATATATATATATATATATATATATATATATATATATATATATATATATATATATAAAACCCTAAGCATGGGGCAATTTAGACCACAACTAAAAAAAAAACTCTGTTTCAAGTAAATGGGAGGTACCTTTCATCATATTTGCTGTACTGTACACTTAGCAAACGACAAGTCTACAACTTGGACACAATAAGTCCACTACTGATCTCACATTAAGCCTACAAGTCAGATAACAATAAAGATTTTTCTTGTCAAATAAAATTAAATGCCCTTTCATCATCATGTTTGCTGTGTTGTGCTGTATTATTAACACTTAACCAAGTGCACATTAAGCCCACCACTTAGCCCACAAAACTTAGTGCACTGTAAGTCCCTGAAATGTATAATTTGTTACAACTTTATTCCTTATCTCATCATGAATTTTTACCCTCTGCACAATTCTGTCGACAGCTATAACGTCCTCATCTTCAGTCTCTAGCAACTTGAAGATCACACAACCCAGTTTACACTTATTTGTCTTAGCGTTGTCTGTTAAGTTTGTCTCATCATAATTGATGATATTGGCCGGAGGTTTGAAAGTACTTATAAACTTCATTTTCTGAGAGACCTACACGTTTCCTGCTTATATTCTGGTACATCTGGTGTGTCAGAATATTTGAGTGCCTGCTAAGAAACCCATGTCCCCAGTCTTCTCCCGGTAAATTGTCCTTGAAGTGTTCAACATGTTAGTGTTGACGATCCAAGTGGCCTTTTGCAAATTTGCGTAGGTGGAACATGTCAACCGCAAGGCCAAAATCCCCATGGGTAGCAGTGTTTTGAGCAATAGATTCCTCTTCAAACTGCAGCAGGGATGTCTTCTGTCCTACCCTCCCAGGTTCCTTAGATCTCCCTGACATGACATGTTGTAATGATGTCTTGGGGATACAAAACTTCTTGGCTGCCTGACGTTGGCTCATTCCATCCCTTACTGCAGCAACAGCCCATGTCATGGTCTCAAGAGTGTATTGGACCTTGGGGGATGTCTCTTTTTTCTTATAATGATGCACCATTCAGAAACAAACTGAAAGTACATAAGTTAAGCAATGGTCTCAGTTACTCCGAGATGGTGGTCTCAATTACCCCATGTTATATAAACATTGATACTGAGTTAACATTGATGTCGATCATTACCAAATTGGTTGTACAAATACATGGGATATAAGGCTACATATCATTTGAATGTGAACTGGCTGAGGGATACGGCCTGGCTGCAGCACACCTTAGCATTCACAATTGAAATTTCCAGTCATATTAATACAAAAACATTTTTTGGATTTAGGGGTACTTCTGGGATAAGTGGAATAATATGCTTTACATATATTAATAGTGCATACCATACCTACATAATCATACCAAGAGCATCTTCTTAAATTTATTCGTTCTACCTAGGAATCATCTTAAGTAAAATTGTCTTAAGGTGGTCTCAGTTGCCCCGGGTGGTGTCAATAGCCCCTCTCTACGGTAAATATATACTCGTATTAGAGTGTTCGGGAAATATCGGACCTTCAGGAACTTGAAGGGCAAAGTGCTTATTCAGTTCCACTACTAGTGGAAACTACACCATACTTTGCAATTTTTCTTTGGCCTTCTCAAACCCATGCCTCATTTCAACACAAGTTGCAATGCAAGTGATAACTGCCGCCTTGATCGCAGCAGGGCTTGATGTGGGGGAACTCACGTTGTCTGTCGGATCTCTCCACTCTGTTCAGAAGGAAGTAAGGACTGAGACTGCTGAAAATATCAAATAAGAATTCCAGCCACAAACACCCTTGATTCTCCATTTTGATGGAAAGCTTTTGCCCAACATCTATGGTGGCAGCCACAGTGATCGCCTGGCGATTGTTGTTACAGGGATTGGTACGG
Organism: Coenobita brevimanus; assembly: GCF_032717465.1. Taxonomy (NCBI): domain Eukaryota; kingdom Metazoa; phylum Arthropoda; class Malacostraca; order Decapoda; family Coenobitidae; genus Coenobita; species Coenobita brevimanus. Next base: position 17,669,237 of record NC_137041.1, read on the forward strand.
AGAAGATCCTGGCGATCCCTAAGACCCCTGCTGGAACGGGCGAAGCAATGGGAGCAGCAGTGCTAAGGACTCTAGATGAATGGCAGGAAGTGAAGCCCTGGATTGCTGGGCTCTGTTTTGATACTACAGCATCTAACACCGGAGTTCACAGCGGGGCATGCTTTGTCAATGAAAGAGGTCTCCAAGTCCTGCTGTTGTTCTTTGCATGCAGGCACCACATGTGTGATCTCATAGTGACAGGGATCTTTGACCTCTTTTTCTCTTCTTCTGATCCTGAAATTCCTCTCTTCAGTCGATTTAACCCTTTAACCGCGGGCATTGTTTTGCCCCGACTGGCCTCTCCCGCGGGGGTTCCAGCCAAAATGTAAACAAACTTTAAACCTTTATAACTCTGCACAGAATAAATCTAGAGCGAAAAATAAGGTACCATTAGAAAGTACTAACCTTCGGCTTTGCATTGATGTAGGTTTCATGATTTCGTTGACTATCACTGGATGGGCAGTGCCGTTAGAAGTGAGCGATCTAAAATCACTATTTTTCGCTCACACACCATTACCTTCGCTCACACACCATTACCTTCACTCACACACTATTACCAAATGCCAATCTCATTCTGATAATAATACTATAAACATATATGAACACTGCACATACGATAAACACCCACTCTGTGTTCACTGAGGCAGGTAAAAGGCACTGTAATTGCCCTCACTTCACTGCCACATCAGCGGTGTTGTAATCACTATTTTTCGCTCACACACCATTACCAAATGCCAACCTCATTCTGTAATAATACTATAAACATATATGAACACTGCACATACGATAAACACCCACTCTGTGTTCACTGAGGCAGGTAAAAGGCACTGTAATTGCCCTCACTTCACTGCCACATCAGCGGTGTTGTAATCACTATTTTTCGCTCACACACCATTACCAAATGCCAACCTCATTCTGATAATAATACTATAAACATATATGAACACTGCACATACGATAAACACCCACTCTGTGTTCACTGAGGCTGGTAAAAGGCACTGTAATTGCCCTCACTTCACTGCCACATCAGCGATGTTGTCACTTACACAGCTGGACAGATACTGATGCGTGTTGGTCAGGGGTGGGGTGGGGGGCCTGGGGGGTGGGAGGTGGGGGCCCGGGGGGTGGGAGGAGGGAGGTGGAGGTCGGCTGGAGTGAAAGAACTTAATAGCTACTCTCCCTTGAAACAATTGGCGCACGGAAAAAACGCGGGGTATTCAAAATATTCACAAACATTCGAGAATGACACCCGCGGTTTGGTCCAGTTTTTGCAATGTCATTCTGGAATGACACCCGCAGTTAAAGGGTTAATGAGTTCTGGAACAAAATTGACAGATTCCTTCGATCCCTACAATAATGACCTAGATGAAAAATCTCATTCGTGGATTGCCAACAGAGCCGAGGACATTGAACACTTCATACTCAGCCACATGGGTCGTGTGAAACCCTGTGATGACTACCTTGAGCTCCTCCAGCTGTCTTTGGCTTTCCTTGGCAAGAAGCCAGCTCGGATGACCTTTCACCGTCCAGGTGCCTATCACAGAGCACATTGGATAGCCAAAGGCCTTTAGTTCCTCAAGATCTTCCTTTTCAGAAATCAGCTGAAGGATGCAGCCTCCTACCCCTTCACATAACATCAAAAGGAGGCCATCAAACGCATCTGTGTCTTCCTCGTCACCATCATTGGTTTGAAACCCCAAATACTGTCAACACTCCAATCAATGACCTCAATCTCCTGAAGAAGACTGAAGAATTCAAAGAGGTGGATCCTGCTGTGGCAAAGAAGGTACTGGACAAAGTCAAAAGCCACCTCTAGTACCTCAGTGAGGACCTGGCTCCACCATGTATTCTGACAAAGTCTTTGCTGAGAAAAAGCAGGAAATGCTGAAAAATATTACCACAGCACTGCTGAGGAGGAAGGGTCTGCACCGATTGAACATGAAGACGATTGATAAGGCATCAGATCTGAGAATCTCTAAGTTTGTCACCCAGAAGTCGAAATACCTCTTCCAGTATTCGAAGCTGGATACTCTGACAAGCATCAATGACCTCTGCCCCATTCCTGATGTCATGGCCCACTTGAAAGTGGTCAGTGACACTGCTGAGCGGGCGGTCAAACTGGCAATGGACTACAACAGTGGTCTGATGAAGAATGAAAAACGACAGCTGATCTTCCATGTTGTGCAGCACGACAGAGCCCTCTACGATTCGACCAAAAAATCCCACGTGTAATAAACTGATTATGCTTGTTGTATAGCCCAAAAATATTGTTTCTTTTTGTACCACATTGTTTATTTTTACCTTTCTTCACCATACCCTTCACGTACTCAGAATCATTTAGAGTTACAAAATGCATTGGTAGTGAGGCACGACTTTGCATAGATTAAAAAAAAACAAAATTTGTGCTTGGATGCTTTGTTTGTAAAGTGGAAACGATTGCATACTTTGCCCACCTAAATATCCAAATTTCTTTTTCTCCCCTATAAGTGCTGAACACCCTAACTCCTACAGTATATATATATATATATATATATATATATATATATATATATGGAGCCTCTGTGGTACAGTGGTAGAGTGTGTGTTTCGTACACGGGTGAACCAGGGTTCACGCCCCGCCAGGGTAATAAACTTTGGGAGTGTTCACCCCGCCACGTACTGCATTGGCGGATACAAGGGGTGCTGTGGTTGAACCAGTGTCGCTTACTATAAAGTATGCTTGCACCCAGTCAGCTTGCGCAGGCCGATTACACTTGGTTCACAGACTACACACACATCCAAAGCCACTTCAACACTACAGTTACACTTACAAGCACTTCTTACCATACATACAGTCTCTACCAGACAGCCTAAGCCACTTGGTAGAGATACACTGGCTGTATCGTCCCGACTTCGGTCCTGCAGTGGATACTCAAACGGCTGATGATGATGATGATCTATCTATCTATCTATTGCCAGACGCCTCAATCCCGTTTGGGGTGGCCACAAACAAATCGCCTCCAAGTCGCCCTGTCCCCCGCCATTTCATTGCCCTGCTCCCAACTCACACCCCCCTCTCTCATATACCTCTCCACCCCATCCCTCCATCTCATCCTCGGCCTCCCCCTCCCTCTTCCCCCCTCCACCTCACTCACATACACTCTCTTCGTCAGTCTTTCGCCCTCCATGATGATGATGATGATATATATATATATATATATATATATATTTACACACACAAGGAGGTCTGCATATTGCGTTCCCCAGTCTTCTGTGTTGATGTAATGGCTCACTTTGCTTTTGTGAGACGCTGCTCATACATTCTACCTGCTACATGACGTTACTACTCAAGCGATAGACGGGGGCACCCATCATCCACTCACTCGATGTTGTGACAATTAACTAAATGAAGAACCTAATGATTTTCTGTAACCCAAGAAATTATTTACAACTATAGGTAGTAAAAATAATTATAACCAAATAACAGGGTGGTGTGGAGCCAACTATGGTGCCCCAGTTAACTGAGCGGACAGAAGCAAATGAGGTGTCCATACGGGAACCAAAACTACCCACCCTCCCCCGTGTGCCTCGCTGTCTGCCGGAAGGAAATATCGGTTAGCAGCACAGGACAGCCCTGCAGAAAGGACTGCTTTCTTGTGGTTGATGAGTCTGATTAGAGAGACGGTTTGATCTGCTGCTACTGCTACTAATACCACATCTGCTATTGCTGCTGCTGCAACTATTGTTGCTATTGCTGCCGCTGCTGCTACTACTACTACTACTACTACTACTACTACTGCTACTGCTTCTGCTCAACCGTGCACTCAGTGAATATAAAACAACAGACACTATGAAGAACGAAACTGGATAGAGAGTGTAGAAAATGATGACGAGTAAACATTGGTAACGCTGATTCAGCCGTCCCAGCAACACAGGAGGAATGAGCTACTTTATACTCGTATGTGGAATAACCTGTACATAATCTGTTCACAGTTGTTATATCCATTTAAAATTATTAATGTCTGTTCCATATTCTGTATCCCATCGACGATTTTCCTACTACTTTATTTTTCTCTTCATTCTCATTTGCTTTCTCACATTCCTCACCTCATTACCTGTTTATATATTGTTATATACAGTACTCCAGAAGAGTCTCATAGTCAATAACAGACTAACATATATACAGATTTTAATCTTTTTAACTGGGTCACGTCTTCTTTAAGTTTCAACATGTTTTCTTCACATTATTTTATGCAAATTAAGAGAGGTCTGTTCTAAACTGGTTAATGACGATTTCATATAAATTTTCTAGCTCCAAAATTCTCTCAAAAGCAGGGAAATAGTTTATCTGAATTTTCCAATAATAAGACGAAAATACCCCATGAAAATGCAGTAGTTAATTTTCTTGCCTGTTGTAGGGGAATCCAAATTACTTACCCAGGGAAAACTGAAGAGAAAGGAGGCAATCAAGAGACACGTAAAATAAAGTTCATTTTTTTTCTTTCTCTCTCTTGATTCAATTTAACCGAACTAATTTGCATAATCGCATTTGGCTAACAAGGACTTGAAGAGAGATAGATAGATAGATAGATAGAGAGAGAGAGAGAGAGAGAGAGAGAGAGAGAGAGAGAGAGAGAGAGAGAGAATTTCGCTTCTAAAGCATATTTCCTTTCCTCTGGTATATTAAGCTATCGTATATATATCTCCACATTGTGACACAATAATAAAGTACATCCAGTAGGCATAGTTAAGACCCGGAAAGATAAACAACATAGGGAGACGTTGCAAATTGGCGCATAGAATTATTTGTTTATGTTTGAGGATATTCTTGTGCAAAATAAAAATAAATAAATAAATAAATAAATAAATAAATAAAAATATATAGTTGGCGCGTGCCCATTAAATGTACAGACATAATCTGTAGCAGAAGGAATTTCTATACAATCACCACCACCACCATCATCATCAGCCATCGCAATCCCACCGCTGAACAAAGACCTCCCCCAACCTTCTTCAAAGATTCCTTGCCTGAGCTATTCTCTGCCACGTTTTGCCCGCCAGCTTCTTTATTTCATCTCTTAACCTACTGTCTGGCCTTTTTCTGTTGTGCATGCTATCTCTTGGAGTCCAATCACTCAGCCTCTTGGTCCATCAGTTATCCATATATTCTTTCTACATGATCTGCCCCACCTCCATTTCTGTTCAGTTATAACTTCTATAATGTTTTTGACTTCAGTCTGCTCACTCACCCAAGCTAATCTCTTCCTGTCTCTCAAAGATATTCCCAGCATTGACCTTTCCATTGCTCTTTGAAAATGGCTTAGTTTGTTTCCCACTGATTTGGTCAGTTTTCAGGGCTCACAACCGTACGTCATAGCTGGGATTATACATACGTTATATACGTTTCGTTTCATTCATATTGGCAAACTACTTTTCTTGATGCCTGTATGTTTACCGAAAGCTTTTCACCCATTTGTAATGTACTGTATCTTTATACCTTGCTATCAGGGTCTGTAGCTAGTTTTAGTATGTGCCCAAAGTACTTGTACTCTTCAATTTCTTTAAAGATTTAATTATTTTGATGACATTCTTTGGTATATTAGGATTAAACATTAGTTTTTATCAGATTCATCTTTAGCCATGCCATGAATCATTCTCTCTTTAGGTCATTATTTAACTTTTCTTGCATTGTCACTGATGTTTCTGAGATTAGGACAATGTCATCATCTTCAGTGGTTTAAGTTTTCCCCATTTATGATTACTCCTTGGTTCTCCCATTCTAGCTTTCCAGAACTACTTTCAAGGCGTGCTATAAATAATATTATGAAAGGGGATTTGCCAGTTAGGTAGCCGAGATCTTTCTCGACGTTTCCTGATATTTACGGTACCTAGTTCCGGTGCGAGTCAGAGTTGCCAGTTTGCCTGCTGTTTGTGAGCGTAGTTATTTCGTTGGTTATGCATTAATTTTGGTCCTCTTTTTTCTATAATGATTTATTTATGTGATTGCTTGTTAAATTATGTAGTTTAGGTTGGTATGGTTAATGATTTAGAATGTTATGTACTGTAAGACAACATTGGCATGTTTTTGGCTGTTTCCGAGTTGGCAACTGTGCTCTTTCTGTAGAAAACACCAGAAATGTGGAAAAATTTAGACGTTTCTTGAATAATGCAAGCTTATATAAAGATGGGGTAGAGATTATGACAAGTTTAGTTGGGTGTCACGTTAGTTTGGGTGAAGTGCAGTCGGTGTTGGTGTAGTGCTCTTACTGAAGTTTGTGAAGAGTTGCTGGCAAACATTAAGTGTAATTACTGTCAGTGAAGATTATTTTCGGTACTTGTGTAATAAGTGAAGTGTTGGCAAGCATTAAGTGTACTAACAGTGAAGTGTTGTTAAGCATTAAGCGTCATAGCAGTTAGTAAAGTGTGTATAGCTCCAGTGCTTGTGAGAACAGTGAAGCTGGAAAGAATTAAGTGGAATTATTCGGAAAATAAAGACAGTGAACTTTAAGGCCAGTGTTTAATTTCGCCTCAGGTGATCTTGTGTGCTGTACACCGTAAGGCTGACCATGGGAAGAACAACTCTCTGGGCAACGTCCTTCTTGTACTGTACTACTGCTGTTGGAGCCTGTGGCTGTGTGGGGTGAGGACGTAACAATAATTTTGATGAAGTTGTACCTCCTTGATGCACGCCATTCTCAGTCTTAATTTTTTCCGAGTCTTTATGTAACTTAACTATAGCACTTCCCTCTTTGCGTATGTTTTCAAGTAAATTTACAATGTTCTCATTTTCTCTTTGTTCCTGAAATGAATTTATAATTGCTATGTGCTTAGTTGGGTCGAAAGCCTTTTCTTATCTGACAAAACCTAAACACATTTCTTTAATATATTTTGTAGTTTTCTCAGTTAGCTGATTCATTGTGTGTACATGATGAGTAGTCGAGTACCCGCTTCGTAATCCTGCCTGCTCACGAAGTTGGTTTTCTTCCAAATTAGCTGTTATTCTCTTCGTAAGGACTTTAGTGAAGACTTTGTAATTAACTGATAACCTAATAAGTCGATAGTTACTGAGGTCTTTTGATTCGCCTTTCTTTTAAAGCAAAATAACTGTTGCATTATACAATGTTTTGGGAACTGTCTCTTTCTTTCTTCGTTGAGACATTGTGTAAATAAGTGGGCTAATCGGTTTTGAACATGTACTCCTGCATCTATCAATAAAACTGCTACTATTTCTTCCTGTTACATCCTCTTTTGAGGCCTTTCTTCTTTTCATATTTTTAAGAGATAAATTTACTTCGTTTGGTGTTTCCTCTGGTTTTCCTCTTCTGTCAACTAAAAGTTACCTGTCGGTACTATTGTCTTTGATGCATTCAGTTCTTTGTAAAATTCTCCAACTCTACCATCTTCACTCCGCACTTACTGATTTCACCGTTTTTGTATTTCATTGATATAGTTTGTTGCTTTCCAAGTGCCATTTTGCTTCGGACGTGTTTCAGACATATTCTTTTTTTTTTTTTCTGGGGGGGGGTTCTTTGATCTGATTCTTAGTCCTTTTTCGTTTTTCTTCCCTGTCTCTTGTTAATAAGCTTTTTAAACTGTACTCTTTCTGTTTCATCTTTCTTTGTTTTCACTCTTATCTCCTTTCTATTTTTATTCATGAGCTCGTGGGTCACTCTCGAATCCTGTTGATCTGTGCTGTTTTGCTTTCGCTACTACTTCCACAGAGTCCATGAACACTTTTACCAGTCTGTTATTTAATTAATCGGGGTCACAGTTGCTGTAAATTAGAGCTTGAAATAAGTTGTTTAGTTCTAACTGAAAGACAACTTTGCTTTCGCTTCCTCTTATTTGGCATATTTTTATTAATCAGCTTCTTTCTTTCACTTCTGAAATTGAACATGGCTGTGCAACCCACAGTTCTGTGGTCACTTCCTATATTTAATATGTTGATAACTGTGACATTAGTAATCGTGTTTTTGTTTTTTGTTTAATCGGCTATAATAAAGTTGATTTCATTCTTCATTTCCCCATTTGGGCTTCTCTAGGTTCATTTCCTCTTTGTTCTTTTATGGAAGAATATGTTCATTACACTCGTGTTATACACTTCAGCAAAATTTACCGCCATTTCACCTCTGTCTTTCCTCTTTCCCACTTAGAATTTTCCCATACGTGCTTTTTTTTTTTTTTTTTTTTTTTTTTTAATAATTTGCCACTTAGCATCAAAGTCTCCCATGAGTATTGTATGTCCGGTCTGTTTTACTTCCATAATCTGGAAGATGTTATCATATAATGTTTCGTTTCTTCATCTGTGCTTAGAGAAGTGGGTGCATATACCTGTATTAATTTCAGTGTGTATTATTTGCGTAGCCTAATTACAAGCGATGCTGCTTTGTGAGACACACTGCTGAATTTAACAACGTTCTCTGCAAGATTTTTGTTAACTAGAAATCCTGCATCACTAGCTCTTGCATTCTGCCTTAGTTTGTAGTTTCTGTCTTGGAGCTGAATCAAATTTTCTCCTTTTTTGTGGATCTCACTCGTATCTTTATTATCCCAACAGATGTTCTCTAACTCAGTCATTAATGGGTGTGGGGCTTCCCTCACTGTACAGTCTCCAGCAAAAATCGAGCGGCTGGCTTGACGAGCAGGTTGGTATATGTGGCACCGCTGCATCCCCAGTTTCACCCCCTCCTCCCTCGTCCCCATTCATTGTCTATCCTCCACCCTCCCCAAATCCAAGGGCAAGAGAGTAAAGGGGCTTTCACACATTTAGGTGTGGGACAAAGAATCATTGCGAGTTGCTACTCTTGAGACACTCTGCACGCTACTCCTGACAACTCCTTTATAGTCTTACTCTCCGCACTGTCTCGGGACTCCTCGCGGACTCGTGATGGTTTTGACATGTTCAAAATTTTTCGAGAACCGCTACGAATTTTTTTTACCTCCTAGCGCTTACCGTTGACGTTCATGACTACTCTTAGCAACTCTTAGCGACTCATAGCTACCCTCAATGGATTCATCTATCAAAAAACCTTTGCGAGTTGCTAAGAATCGTTGTGAGTAACTATGAGTAGCTAGAAGTCGCTATGAGTTGGTAAGAATAGCAAGGAGTCTTCCAAGAGCAGGTAGGGAGTTTCACAGGAGTGCTCAAAAGTTTCGTTTCGTTTCATCCACAAGTTATGAAGAGTAGCTAAGAGTGATCTATGAGTCGCTACGAATATGCCAAGAGCATGGTAAAAGTGTGGTAGGAGTCACTGCGAGTTTGCTGGGAGTCAGTGACCATCCATTTGTTGGAGAAAAGGGAAGCCACCTCCTTTCACTGTTCCGGCGTTGTGGGGCAGGCCAGGACATCCTTCAGGTACTCTGCAACGATGGCCTCACAGGTCTTGGGAATGATAAGTGAGATGGTATTGTGGGCCACTCTGAAGCCAGATGAAAGGGTTTTGTAGCTATCTCCAATCGCCAGGTAGCGTTGCGCGATGGCCAACCTCAACTCATGTGACAATGACTTCCTCCAGAAGGTGTCCTGCTTCTCGATACAGAAATCAATCCTTTCCAGCAGTTCCATGAACATGTCATCCACTCTAAGAAAATTCCTGTAAGCTATGGGAGTCCTCTAATTTCAACTCTTCAGTAAGTTTCTCGTACTGGCCGTACATGGGACGTCATAGCAGCCATAATCTGCTCCAAAGGGTTTTCCTCTTTTGCTTGCTTTTCTTCTTCTCAAGTAACAGCTTACATATTGCCACACTGATGTTGGCCTCGTCACATGCCAAACCCACCTACAGCTTCAGTAGTTTCAATTCGCGGGCACCTCCGGCCATGGTCACTGGGGCAAGGTCCAAGGAGAGAAGGTCTCTTCGTGCGCACATTCTGATGACGTCAGGTGGGAGATAAACGGGCGGCCGAAGGTGACTTCCGTTTTCTTTTAGGGTATACTGCTTTTTTTCTGAGGTAATATAATGTTATATAGCTTCGCCCCCAGAACTTTCAGCTGATCATATTATGGTTAAAGTGTTTTCATTGCATAATTAACATTTCTACTAGTTAATGCTGATGTAACAGTTAACGAGAGAGAGAGAGAGAGAGAGAGAGAGAGAGAGAGAGAGAGAGAGACAGAGAGAGAGACAGAGAGAGACAGAGAGAGACAGACAGACAGACAGACAGACAGAGACAGAGAGAGAGAGAGAGACTGACAGATAGACAGACAGACAGACAGACAGAGACAGACAGACAGAGACAGAGATGGATTGGAGGAAAAAAAAAATGAAAGCGGTGATTTGGAGTCGAGGAGGAAGAGATGGAGGGAGGGGAAGCGAGAAGGAAAAGAGAAAGGAAGAAATGAAGGAGAAAATGTGGAAGGCAGTGAAGGAGAGCAAGACGGGAGAGAGGGAGAAGCGGTAGGGAGGAACGGGAGAGAGAGAAAAGTGATTGGGCGAGAAGGAAGGGAGATACAGTATTTGCGAATGAAGTAAACGACGTGAGCGAAGCAAGGAAGAGAGTAGAAGGAATGGAGAGAGAAGAGAAGATGAGAAAGAAGTGGAGGAGGGAGGATGAAAAAAAGAGAAAGGGAGTTAGGGATGGAGGAAGAGAGGAGAAGTGGAGAATAAGGAAGAGGTGGGAGAGAGAAAAGTGAGGGAGGAGGAGGAGCAGAAATGGAGAGATGGACTGCAGAATGGGGGAAGAAAGGAGAAGGAGAAGCAGGTGGAAGATGGAGGGAGGCAATATCTGTACTAATGAAAGGAGAGAGAGAGAGAGAGTATAAAATAATGTTTTTTAAAGGAAGGGAGTGAGGGTATAGCTGAAGGGATAGATAGATAGATATGAGGGAAGAGTGAGAGAAAATAGAGGAAGAGAAAAACGGAAGGGCAGGATGGAGGGATGGAGAGGAAGGGTTGGAGAGTAAAGGATGGACGGGCAAAGGAAGGAAAGTAGGTAACTGACTGAGGGATAGAAAGATTGAGGGAACGGGTGAGTGAAATTTGAGGGAGAGGAAAGTAGGAGGAGAAGTGGGAGAGGACAGCTAGTGGAGGAAGGGAGGCAAGAAGAAGAGGAGATGGAGGAAAACCTAGAGGGAAAGTTGGTAGAAGAGAAAGAGAAAATGGAGAACGAGGAAGGAAAAAAAGGGATGCGGTTAAGGGAGAGTGAAGGGATTCGCTAGAAGGATAGATAGTTGGATGGAAGGAGTGAGGGAGGGAATACTTGGAGGGATGGAGGGAGTGGATGAATGGAAAGAGAATAGGGAGCAGTGAAAGGCGGCAGGGAGTGGAGGAATGGAGAGAATGATGGTTGAGTGGAGGGAGAGTGGACTACTCCGGAGAGATGAGGAAATGGAGAGAGTGAGGAAGAAAGTGAAGAGAGAGAAGAAGGGGAATGATGGATAGAACAGCAAAATGTAGACTACAGACACGGGCTTTCTTTGTGTTAACCAGGTCTTGTCTCTTACACGGCTGGACCCATTTCTTTCTAGTGTCTTCATCTTGAGGGAACCTGAAGAATTTTATGTCACTGTCTTTTCTGCCTACTGAATAGCATCCAATTACTGCACAGTTAAGTGGCATCTTTCTAATAGCTGTTCTAGTATGAGATAAATCTATGAGAACACCTAGCTCTCCACCATTGCGGCCTAGGGAAACCAAGTGGCTGAGTGAGTGGAGTGAGTAGCTGTCTCCCAAGTGACGTCATGCGCCAACCAGGTTGAATTCTCGCCCGGGCTGGACAGACCTTCTCTCCTTGGACCTTGACTGGGGATACATAGGTCAATGCTGAATGCAAGCTCGCTATTGAATGAGTAGTCCACGACTCCACCTGCATCACATCTTATATATATATATATATATATATATATATATATATATATATATATATATATATATATATATATATATATATATATATATATATATATATATATATTTTCCCGACACTCCTGACAGACTCACATCAAATTCTTGATGGTCGTAGCACACTCGAAACTACTCTAGCGCAGGTCTTAGCTACTCCTAGCTACTCTTAGCTATTCATGGCTACTCTTAGACCTTTATGGACCATTTGGTTCGGAAATGCGTAGTGACTCTTAGCTACTCATAGCACCGCCCAAGGGAACTCGTAGCAGTGCGTAAGCTATGCTTAGCTACTTGTAGCGCCCACCTTGCGCACTCCTAGATTGCTGGATTCTTGGCCAAATTGACAAGAATCCGCGAGGACTTTGAACTCTTGGCAACTCCTCGTCCGACTCCTGAATGTGTGAAAGTCTCTTAAGGCCTACTTGCATTGTCTCAACCACTCTTCCATCATCCATTTGTCTTGGGAAACAATGGTTTTGTTAGGATAACGAAGAAAAACACATTACACCTTGTTTTACTCCATATTATAGCTATTTTTACACCACGATCTGAACGCAGGTTGATATAAAATAGTAATATATTCGCATGACAGTGAGGTCTGTAATCATACAATTTATTATTTTGACAGTTGTATCCAGTCAGTGTGTATCAATAAACAATCGGAAGCTATAAGTAAATGTTTGTAGTGGTCTGTGGTGTGCTCCTTCCCTTACTCGACGTAATCATTGTTACTTTACAAACTCTGTTATAGGTCATTACCATTAGTTACTACTAATACCCATGTGTGATAATAGGAAAGTGTTGCTGATAAGTAAAACACATGATCAGTATCATCTTGGTTATTGATGTCTTAATACATGATATCGGATAACGTTGGGCAACAGAGACTGGATGACAGCTTGTCTGGTGGTTAAACTGCATGAGCTGGTCAAGCCGAGGCCATGACATGGTTGCTGGCATTACCAAAGGTCAGTCTATATTTAGACGCGATTCACAGCTGCTGACAGTGTTATGAGTACTTATCAAGGTCAGTTTCATACACAGGACAGCCAACAGTAGAGTGAGCCGCATGGTGTGCTGACCCCGTGCACACCATACAACCAGGACCGGATTACCAGGTATAGGCAAACTGGGCAACTGCTTACCAGGCCATGGCCTGTCACAGGCCATCCAAACTTCCAGAGCAGAATAAATATACGCTTTGGGCGTCCAGATAAGTGCAATCACCCATCAGGCCATAAAAAAAGGCCTTTATATGTCATGCCAAAATATCACTGGAAGTAACGGAAAAAAGAGATCTATATGTTGCAGGCCAACAGTCTGCATTGCCTACCAAGCCACAGCATGGTTAATCCGGCACTGCATACAACCAACCCCCTCCACCCCTTGCCTCAGCCACTTATCGGCACTCACTCCAGCATGAGACCCGCCACCACCTGATAACAATATCAGGAATATAACCTTGCCTTATATAGTTATAACTGCAATAGGGTGTAATTTGCAATTCACACGTTTCTAAAACGACGTATTTCGAAAAAGGTAACCAATAACTAAATTGGCCGAATGGATGATCTGCATAGTAATGAAACAAACTTGTCTCGATTGCAGCTTACGATAATCAGCATTATCATGCCATACAACGGATAGTTCATATTATTCGTTCAACGAGAACGTTTTCAACAAAGGTTTGACGAGTTAAAGTTTGCAATGGTCAGTGTTGCTTATAGCAATGTAACAGATATAGCAGTCAGGTTAATCTTAAGATTATTTGGGCTTCAACTTGTGTCCCATGTCTGTTACTACTTTCCTCTATCTGCGTGGCCATGGCTTTTCCCGTTAACTATCGTCAGCCGAAACGTCAATTGCCTCAGAGAGGGAAGGATATTAAAATGGACAAACGGTATTGGTTATGCAAATATTTAATACAGAAGACTAACTGACTACCTGTATATTTATGAACACATTTTAAAACGATATGAAACAATGGAGTCAGACATTGAATTTATATGATAAAGGAATGTTGTGGGTAACTGGGGGAGTGTGATAAGGTAACCCTGTCAACACAGAGTAGGACCACCCACCACTTTTGATATCCATCTGTTCCAGTTGCCCTACAATAACATGTGGTGTAGTGACAATACTGAATCTTTTACTAGAGATCTGGTATTTTAGCCTGACTTACCCTGCAGAGTTAAGGGCTACGTTCAAACTAATGTATTATAATCCGCTATTGCACTGCATATCTGACTGAATAACATTTAGAAAATAAGGTCTTACTGTGTACTGATCATTAAATGCTTATTTGCCATATTGTTAAACTATAAATATCACTATTATATGGCGCAGTGAAAAATATTATAATGCACACTTCATGGTGATAAGAAAGACATGTTTATGAGCATTGGTGAAAAACTACACACACACACACACACACACACACACACACACACACACACACACACACACACACACACACACACACACTCCACTCGGCAAAAACGACCATGCAGTACTAAATTGCAACTTCAGGATAGCATATGACATAGTTAACAGCAATGAAAGTTACAAAAAGAGCCTAAACTATAAAAAGGGATATTATCATGACCTAAAGAAGTATTTCTTAGAAGTTGATTGGGAAAATGAGCCTAGAGGACAAGATTTAAATGCTGTATATAAAAAATTCTGTGAATTTTATGAAATAGGAGTCCAGAAGTACATCCCACAGCACAAAGAAGCAGAAAATAAAATAAAGAAATGGTTCAATACAGAATGTAAAAAAATCAAAAGAAAGAAAAGATTTGTTGTGGAATAGATACAGAAGACACAATAGTGAAAGGGCATATAATAATTACAAACAGGCAAGAAACGATTATACAAGAATAAGGAGGGAAGCCCAAAAACAGTTTGAGGAGGATATCATAAATAAAAGTAGTGATCAACCGAAGCTATGTTACAGCTACATCAAAGCAAAACCAAAGTAAAAGATAAAATATAATCCATTACGGACGAGGGAATCACCTATACACAAGAGAACGATATTTGTGAAGCACTAAATAAAAATTTCCAATCAGTTTTTACAGAAGAAAAAAATTTTGAGAGGGACTATGTGGAACAAGCATACCCACACATACTACCAGATATACAAATATCAGAAAAAGTAATACAGGAGGAGTTAAGTAAATTAGACAGAGGAAAAGCAAATGGTCCTGATGAAATTTCATGTTGGGTGCTACGAGAATGTGCAAAGGAGTTAAGTAAACCATTATTTTTAATTTTCAAGAAATCCTTGAGTCAAGGTAAACTACCTGATATTTGGAAGAAAGCAAATATTGTCCCCTTATTCAAGAAAGGGAATAGACAAAATCCACTTAACTACCGACCAGTATCACTGACCAGTGTTGTAAGCAAGGTATTAGAAAAGCTTATAAGAAAAGCTTGGGTAAATCATCTAGAAGAACACAATATGATAACAGAAAGACAGTTTGGTTTCAGCAAAGGTAAATCATGTGTTACTAATCTGTTGAGCTACTATGACAGAGTAACAGACACAATACAGGAAAGAGAAGGATGGGTGGACAGTATCTATTTACATTTCAAGAAAGCATTTGACACAATACCACACCAAAGACTTTTATGGAAACTGTACCATCAAGGAGGAATTCGAGGAAAACTGTTTTGTTGGATGCAAGAATTTCTTATAAAAAGAGAAATGAGAACAGTACTAAGGGGAAACTACTCATCATGGAAAGAAGTGACTAGTGGAGTACCACAGGGCTCAGTGCTGGCACCAATCATGTTTTTAGTGTATATAAATGATATAGACAGTAACACTGGAAATGAAAGCTATCTGAATATGTTTGCAGATGATGCAAAAATACAAAGGAGAATTATTAACACAGACTCTTGTAAAGAGCTACAAGAAGAATTAAATAAACTTCATGAATGGAGTAATACATAGCAAATGGAATTCAATGTGGACAAGTGTCATGTAATCAAGTTTGGTAAAAGGGGAAAAAGACCTGATTGGGATTATACGTTAGGAAATAAAACCCTACACACATCAGAAAGAGAGAAGGACCTAGGTGTGATTATCAATAACAGACTATCTCCGGCTGACCACATCAGTGAGAAGGTACGGAACATGTATACACTGCTTGCAAATATGAGAATAGCATTCACATACATAAATGCAGACATACTAAGAAGGATAATAGCATCATTCATCAGACCAACCCTGGAGTATGCATCAGTAGTCTGGAGTCCTCATCTCAAAAAACACATAGACAAGATTGAAAAAGTTCAAAGGGCTGCTACAAGGTGGATACCAAGCTTAAGGGATCTAAGCTACGAAGACAAAATAAACTGAATCTACGAACACTACAGGAGAGAAGGAAAAGAGGTGACATGATAATGCTATATAAATGCATATCAGGGAAGGAGGAAATAGACATAAATGATTACTTAACATATGGGGAAGCATCAGCAAAAGGACACTGCAAAAAACTGCATAAGGAGAGAGGTGATAAAAACGTAAGGAAATTCAGTTTCCCAAACAGAGCAATTGATCAGTGGAATGCACTACCGAATGAAATAGTGTGTGCCAAAACAATTCACAAATTTAAGGATATATACGATAAATATGGTTTAAGACACAGGACAGTACGAGCTTGACTCATTCCTGAAAGATACAATTAGGTAAGAACAATTAGGTAAGAACACACACACACACACACACACACACACACACACACACACACACACACACACACACACACACACACACACACACAATATCCACCCCGGGCAGCGCCGTCGACCCCGGGCCCATCTCCCTCTCCTCACGCCAACAACAAAACGTGTGACGGCCAGCTATCCCCCCACACCTCCGACCACTACAAACATCTACTTATAGCGTCTGCCTGTTTAATGTTACACACTGACTGGATACAACAGTCAAAATGATAAATTGTATGATTATAGACCTCACTATCATACGAATATATTACTATTTTATATCAACCTGCGTTCAGATTGTGGTGTATAAATAACTATACTATGGAGTAAAATACTGTGTAATGTGTTTTTATTCGTTATCATAACAAAACCATTATTTCCCAAGACAAATGGATGATGGAAGAGTGGTTGAGACATTGCAAGTAGGCCTTACTCTCTTGCCCTTGGATGTGGGGAGGGTGAAGAGTAGATGAATGAATGGGAATGAGGGAGGGGGGGGGGTGAAACTGGAGGTGCAGCGGTGCCACATATACCAACCTGCTCGTCAAGCCAATCACTTGATCTTTGCTGGAGATTGTACGTGTAGATTTTCATGAATTCAAGTTTGTTTAATGTTCTGGACTCTCTTTTTCCGAGACAGTGCCTACATTTCTTTTGTGGTACAGTGCCCATAAACACAGGAGGCAGAGTGGTTGGACCTTTAGTAGACAATGATTCAACAGGAATGCCATATATTCATTGTCAACAGAATTTCTGTTTGGTTGAGGGAATTGTGGCAAACAGTCTCACCTCCTCTTGATATATACTTTATGTGCCACTTTATTCTTTATATTCGGTGGCGCCCTATATATCTGTAGATTGTCCCATGGTCTGCACCGTCGAAGACCGTAGCTCATATATCTATGAGAAGTTCCTCCATTCGCTAACCGGGGATGTGCCAGGGAGCAGTGGGATTCTGCCTCTGGTTTTATACAAGACTTTATATATCTATCTATCTATTGCGAGACGCCTTAATCCCATACAGGGTGGTCACAAACATATCGCCTCTACGTCAGTCTGTCTTCCACCATTTCTCTGCCCTGCTCCCAATTCACACCCCCTTCTCTCATATACCTCTTCACTCCATCCCTCCATCTCATCCTTGGCCTTCCCCCCACTCACATACACTCTCCTCATCAGTCTCTCACTCTCCATCCTCTCCACTTGGCCAAATCACCTCCATGTGTTTCTTCTAACGCTTCCTATCACATCCACATCCACACCACAACTCTCCACATGACCAAACTTCACTTCCTCATTGGTCAAGCTGTCTCTCCATGTGACTCCACATGCTTCTCTCAAATTGCTCATTTCCACTGCTTTCATTCTTGCCTTGTGTCCCTCCAACAACATCCAATCTTCACTTCCATACATTAGAGCTGGTATCACAATACTGTCATCTAGTAACTTTTTCACTTTCATGTTCATTTCCCTGTTTCTTATCATTGCCTTCAAGGAACCAGCAACCTTTCTTCCTTGTTGTACCCTTTCAAGCACTTCACCCTCCAAACTTCCATCCTTACTCATCACACTACCCAAGTACGTAACATACTCACATTTTCCATTTCCTCATCATCCAACCTCACTGTACATTCGCTGGCTTCACTTCTCTCGAAGACCATCATTTTACTCTTCCCTACATTCACCTTTAGATTCCATACAACTTCTTTCCCTTCTCTAGAAACTTTTCCACTGAGGATCTAAGAATGAATATCTGATCTACACAACCTCTTCCCTTCCTAAAGCCTCCCTGTTCCTCTCCAACTAATTCCTTTGTTATATCCCTAACCCTGTCAGTAAGTATCCAACCATATACTTTCCCTATTACACTAAGAAGACAGATGCCCCTATGATTACCACACACTTCTTTTTCCTCTTTTCCTTTGTACAAGGGAATAATTATGCCTGACTTCCAACCCTCCGGGACTCTATCTTCCTCCCAGGCCAATCTGCACATCTTCCACATCCACTCTACTACTATCTCTCCCCCATGCTTCAGCATTTCACCACACACTTTATCATTTCCTGGGGCTTTCCCCATTTTGACTTTCTTCATTGCTTCCACAACTTCCATCCTACTGATTCCTTCCTGTCTTCTCACCTCCCTCCTTCTCCCAGCCATTCCCCAGCCACTTATACTCGCATTGCTTTGATTCTCTATGTTTAACAATTCGTTAAAGTGTTCTCTCCGTCTGTTCATTTTTTCTCCCTTCTCCATTAGTAATCTACCATTTTTATCTTTCACTCCCCTACTAATTTCATTGCCATCCTGTCTAACTGTCTTTGCCTCTTTCCAGCACATTTTCTTACATTCCCTCCAATTTACACTCAAATTCCTTCCAAATTCCTCATTCACTCTCTTCTTACTCTCTCTTACTAATCTTTTCACCTCTCTCTTTCTTTCTGCCTATAACTCTCTCTTCCGTCTCCCAACTTCTTCCACGCCCCTATTTCTCATCCACTCATTATATGCTTTCTTTTGCGCCACAGCCTGTCTCACCTCTTCATTCCCCGATGCTGTTTCTTGCACCCCCTTTCGTCTTCTCTTCACCCCACACACCACCTCACATGCTGCACATATTTCTTCTGTGAATATCTTGCACACACCTTCCACATCCCCCATCTGCTCCAATTAATATTCACCCAATCTTTCCTCCACCTCTCTCTTATATTCTGCCTTTCTCTCATCCTCTTGTAACCTTTCCAGTCTCCTTGCATCTACTCCTTCCTACCGTCCTTCCCTTCTATTTCTCCATTTTACTTGGACCATGATTCTGGCCACCACCAAGTGGTGATCAGAAAGTCCACTCCCCCCACCTGTATATGCTCTTGCATCCGTTACACATCTTCGTATCCTTGCATCCACACACACATTGCCTTCCTTTCATTCAGTTCACCACCCACCCTTCTCATCACTCTCCATGTATACATGTGGATCATTTTGTGCCCGAAGAGGGTATTGGCTATCACCAACCCCCTCCTGGCACAAATGTCCACTAAAACACTGCCATTCTCATCTATCTCAGCAGGCATACCCCACTCACCAACTACTCCATCCACCTTCACATTCCCCACTTTACCATTCATATCACCAATCAAAAACACTTTCTCATTCCTTTCAAACTTTTCCATGCACACTTCCACATTTGTCCAAGACTTTTCTCTCACTCTGCTTGCACGATCTTGCATTGGCGCATAACACACAAAAAGTCGCTTACATTTGTAGTCCAACTTTCAATGTTACCCACACAGTCCTTGAGCCAACTGATCCATACTCTCTTATATTTTCCTTCCAACTGTTACTCACAACAATACACACTCCTTCTTTTGCCCTCTCATTCTCACCTACTCCTGCACATATACCCCATCCATACTCCCATTCTCTCACACTCTTACCTTGCCATTTAGTTTCAGTTAATCCACATACATGCACTCTCGCACCCTCAAGTACCTGGACAATCTCTCTCTCTCTTTCACCTCATCATTTGCACCCCATACATTCCACGTTGTCATCCGTATCATGTCCTTTGTTTGGTCCTTAGTCATCATCTTTAGGTCAGTCCTGGTCCGAGGCTTCTTGTTCGTATTTTTAGTTCTTTGTTTTCCGGGGAGGGGCACTAACTCTCTCCGCCAACCCACTTGCCGTCACGTATAATACGTGTCGTTTGGTTATAAGGTTACCACCGAGCACTGTAAATGCTTTCCTGGTTTACAGGAAATCATTTGGCTTGCCACTCAACGTAAAGCTACCGAAAACCAAAGTACCTCTATACTTTATCAGTTATGTGATATTTTTTAATTATCATCACAATACTTGTTAATCATGCTGAAAAGTCCTTAACGCTATAAACCGTGGATTGTTGGGATTCAGGAATATGAACAGCAGTTCACTTAATTTCTCATCTCTATTTCACCCTCTAAATAGTTCACACAAATATGCATGGGACTGACCCTGCCACCTACCGTCATGTTACAAGAATGGTTCCACTCCTGCCAAGTGCATTTACTTACATACAGTACGTGATCAAGCCACTGTGTCCGTCAGTTATTTTGCCTCCTGAGTTTCCTTACCATGTTTGTTCACACATTCACTCAACATTTTCCTCTTGATCTTCCACTCATCTTCCAGCCCTCAATCTTACATCCATAAATAATTTTTCGTTACCATATTCCCATTCATAGCCCTTTGTGAAAACACCATCTCCGTAGCTCTTTTCTACCATTTGACTAATATTCTACTTTACTCCACATCTGTCACGAATCTCTACTTTTCGTGTCCAGTGTTCTAACTCTTCACATCTGATCGACACTCATATCAGAGTCACACAACTCTACGTTAAAATGGGCACTATCACACCTTCTTGCCGTCATCTTGCAACATCTGTACTTAGACTTCTATTCCATGTGAGGAACTACCAGCAGATAATCTTATCACTACTGGATTGACGTATACACATGTCAACAACAGCCGTCGTTCACATGTGGCAGGATTCTACGTACATTAGGTAAATGACACTTGCTGCAGCATACTGCAATCAGTTCCTCCAGTCCGAAGAGAGGGCTAACAAACGAAGAGTCCAACAGGGGTTAAAATAATCCGGTATAAGGCTTGTAGAATGACAGTAATGCAATGGTAATGGTGTCGGAACGCAACTGAACGTTACTTAATTCCTTTCTCACCCAAAAGTAAATCAAGGACCCGGTGTAAAACCGAAAAGTTCCAAGCCGTGTTCTGGGGGAATGTTTAAGTACTTTCATTGGCTATTAGGCTTGTGTGTGATTGTTTGACTCTCCCTTACCCTTGGAAATCCGTCTAATCGTGTTATGTAGAGTCCCCGCACTTCATCCTTTTCCAAAAATTCATTTCCACAATGCCATCTCTTTCCTCTGCCCTGTCCTCCCTTTCAACTTCACCTGTCGAGCTAGGCGGTACTCCCAAGGTGGATGGTAAGCTGATGACAGGTAAAGCTGGTGCTCCAGTTTCATCAACACTCAGGACTTTGCAGAACTTCTTCATGTGTCTCAATAACACAGAGAGTAGGCCAACATGCACTCCAGTACAAGTTCGTCTTACTGTCAACACCAAACTACATACATAAATTATTAAACACGACACTTCCTATTCAAAATTCAACAAAATGTCTCGGAGTTCCTGGGAGGGAGGAGTACTATAAATGCCCCCACCTCCATCCCTCTCACGGTGACGACCCTGGAACCACTGACTCACTTCTTTTTCATTTCTGCAAAATTCGCGGCTTTTCTTCAAACTTTCTCTCTGTTGAACACCACCTCTCCTCCACTAAACCTCAACTTCTCTTTCTAACAGAGCCTCAGCTGTCTGAGGCGACTGATAGCAACCTCTTCTGTATATCCTGCTACTCTCTCTATACTCATTTCATAGCTTCCTCTTGTGTTCCTGAATTAGAATCTTCTGAATTCTCTGCTTTCTGGTTTCGAGTTTCCTGTCATTCTCTGACTAAATATATCTGTTCTGTTTCTTCATCATCATCATCATCAGCCGTTTGAGTATCCACTGCAGGACCGGCCTATCCCTACCGAAGTGGGGACGATACAGCCAATGTATGTAGGGTGAGACGTCCTTGTAAAGGGTAATTATTGTGTTGGAGTGGCTTTGGATGTGTGTGTAATCTGTGAACCAAGTGTAATCGGCCCACGCAAGAACGACTGGGTGCAAGCATGCTTCATAGTATGCGACACTGGTTCAACCACAGCATCCCTGATGTCCGCCAGAGCAGTACCTGGCCAGAAGAACACTCCCAAAGTTTATAACCCTGGCGGGGCGCAAACCCTCGTTCTTCAGTGTACGAAAACGCACGCATTACCACTGTACCACATCTGTTCTGTTTACTTATCCCTAATTCTACTGACTATGAAAATTTTTTCGAATATCTTACTTCTAAAATGGAACACATCTTATCCATTTCTCCCTTCTATGAAATCTCCATTCTAGGGGGTTTCAATGTTCACCACCACCTTTGGCTCTCCTCTCCTTTTGCTGATCCATCTGGTGAACAAGCCTCATCTTCTCTATCCTTAATGACCTACAGCAGCTTGCACAACACCCTACCCGTACCCCTGACCTCCTTCGGTTTATGCTGTTAATCTTTCCTCTCTGTTGGGCTCCTCCAATCACAACCTTATCACCTTAACCAGTTCTGTTTGCTTCAGTAAGGCCTGTGAGCTCTCCAAAGAAGTGGCAGCTGTGGCCATTTCGAGCTACTGATTGGGAGGCCCCCAGGCAGTAATTCTTTGATTTTTCCTGGAGTGATTATTGTTTCCATGGCCGTTAGCCATCTGAGTATGCCTTGTGCATTACAGAGGTTATTGTCTCGGACAAGGAAGCATACATTCCTTTCTCGTAACCTTTTATGAATGCAAAATAAAATTTGGTTTAATCACGGTTGTTCCAGTGCTGTCAACAAGGAGAAGGCCAACAAAAGACACGGGAGCCAACCCACTCCTGAATCTCATCTCTTTTATGTTTCTGCCCGGAATCGTGCCAAGTCTGTTCTTCTTTCTGCTAAAAATAATTTCATTCGTGCTAAATGCTTTGAACTCTCCTACTCGAATTCTTCCCGCTCCTCATGGCACCTTGCGAAAAACCTTTCTATTAATTTTACCTCATCATCCTTCCCTCCTCATTTCTATTCTGATGCCTCTGTAGTTATTTCTTCTACTGATAAAGCAGAACTCTTCATCCAGCCTTTCTCCTCCAATTCCACATTAGATGATTCTGGTATTGTTCCTCCGTCACTCTCCCCTCTGACTTCCTCATGGCTGACAAAAAAATTTCTTCAACTGATGTATTTTATGTCATCACCGGCCTCAATACTAACAAGGCATATGGGCGTGATGGGATCCCTCCTGTTGTCCTCAAGAACTGTGCTTCTGTGCTTACACCCTGCTTAGGTAAACTCTTTCACCTTTGTCTATCAACTTGTACCTTTCCTTCCTGATGGAAATGTGCTCTCATTCAGCCTCCTGCAAAGAATGGTGACCATTCCCAACTCTCTAACACTTGCCCAATTTTTTTAACATCCTGTGTCTCAAAAGTTTTTGAATCTATTAAAATATATATATATATATATATATATATATATATATATATATATATATATATATATATATATATATATATATATATATATATATATATATATATATATATATATATATATATATCTTTCCTATCACAACTTTCTTTCTGATCGTCTGTATGTGTTCTGTCAGGGACGCCCCACTGGCGATCTTCTTACCTACCTTTCAGACTCCCAGTCATCCTACTTTCGGGACTTTGGCAAAAGCTTTACCATTGCTTTACATCTCAAAGGCTTCCGATCGAGTCTGGCATAAATCTTTAATTTCCAAACTGCCCTCTTAAGGTTTCTATCCTTCTGTTTCTGTCCCTTCATCTCTAGCTTCCTTTCTGGCCTTTCTATAGCTGCTTTTGTAGACGGCCACAGCTCTTCTCCTAGATCTATCAACAGCGGTTTTCCTCAGGGCTCTCTTCCTTTTATGTTATTTATCAATGACCTTCTAAGGTGTGCGTCTAACCCTGTCCACTCATTCGTTGATGACTCCATCCTTCATCTTGCTATTCACTTCCTGCAGCATCCATCCCAGCAGTTACTTCAACAAACGAGGCATGAGGCTATGGCACACCCAATGTCTGACTTGGCTTGTATCTCTAACTTGGGTATAAGTTATCTTGTTTTTATGCATCAAAAACTCAGTTCCTACACCTTTCAACCCAACAGATTCTTCCACAGGGGTACCCGCTAATGTTCAATAATATCCAGCTCAATCTTGCATCATCCTTAAACATGTCTGGAGTTTCAGTCTCACGGGAATTATCTTGGAAAGATCATATTACATCTTTTACAGAATCTGCTTTCAAGAGATTGTGTGCTAAGCCGACTTTTTACCTTTTTTTTTTTTTTTCTTTTACCCCTGCACAGTTGTTGACTTTACACACGGGTTTTATTCGCCCCTGAGTAGAGAACAGCTCACACGTATGGGAAGGCTCCCCACATACAGCTCTTCTCAGCAAGGTGAAGCCAAAGGCTTTTCGTCTCAGTAACTCTCCTCCTCTTACTGGCTCCCTTCAACCTCTGTCTCTTAGCCACACTGTTGTATCTTTTTTCTATCGCTACTTCAATGGTCACTGCTCCTCTGAACTGTCTGCTTGCATTGCAGCACCTTTACGATGAACGCGTAGCACCCGTCTGGCAACAAACTCTCCTCTCTTTTCTGTCGAACTCTCTAATGCAAGAATAAACCGTTACTCCTAGTCCTTGAGTTATGCAACAGGTCAACTCTGGAGCTGTCTCCCTCTGTATTTCCCACCTCCTGTGATCTTCAGTCTTTTAAACGCAGTGTGCCCAGGCGTCTCAAATTGAACGGATCATCAATTTGGCTCTATGCTGTATTGTTTTTGTTTTTTGTTGGAGTGAATGGTTGACGGGTTCCTGGCCTTTGGTTCCTTCTTCCTTACATTAAAAAAAAAAATACTTTGGTGCTTATCTTCTCACTCCTTCAGAGAGAGCTGCACCTTATCGGATGCTCAGTAGGAAAAAAAAAAAAAACACTCAGCATGTACTGTATGTTGAGCGCCGCTCATTAGGTACAGTTTCTCTAGGAAGTGTGGAATTCCCACCCTGCAGCTGAAACGCTACGCCACATTACGTGCTGGAGTGCCCATACTACTCCAGTTCTTTAACTTAGACTGTGCAGCACTCAGTTAAATTTTAGGAATAGCTCACTTTTTAATCGTACAGCCATCGCAACAACTGTTACAGAGGAGCTGGCCAGTCGCAATCAGTTAGTTCATGCATAAATGCATGGGCTGAAATAAAAACAATCATTAAAAAGAAGAAAGCCTTTGCTTACTAAGGACGCCAGTTTTATTTCTGATTTTTGTTCTGGGCCACTAAAATGCATTTTATTATATATTAAGTCGCTTAGTTTGACAAACAGTGGTATAAAGGTAATTCGTTCATGTTGGCAGAGCGTGTGTCGGTCAAGCATGCGGACATGCTCGCATCACAGAGCCTGACATTTAACATGGTGTGGCAGCATGTCCATAAAAGTGTCCTCACTTGTTTGACACTGGTCAAGGAAATGATGATGATGCATATGAATGCTCACACTAACAAGCTCTTCAAAAAATTTATACATCCACATCTCATCACTCAAAATACCTGTCACACCTACAGCGGTATTTGTAGGTGCTTTGGGGTTATCTGTAGTGCCACTTACTTACCACACAGTACTAATTCTCTTGCACGATACACATGTCTCTCTCTCTCTCTCTCTCTCTCTCTCTCTCTCTATGTATAATACACACACACACACACACACACACACACACACACACACACACACACACACACACACATTACATATGTATTTAGATAGATAAATAGATAGATACATAGATAGATAGATAGATAGACAGATAGACAGATAGATATAGATATAGACAGATAGATAGATAGATACATAGATATAGGTATAGATAGACAGATAGATAGATATTTTTTTTTACCAAAGAAAATAAGGTGTACGATTGAAAATAAATTACAGAAGAAAAAGTATCACAAAGTCCACCGTGCTAACGACTAGTAAGATTTTCCCCTTGCGAAAGTAGTATAATTGGTGCTAAGGATTAGTTGCCATTCAGTACCCGTAAAATGTAGCCTGAACGTGTATCATAAAGCTGTCCATTCACGTCACAAGTATGCAAGCAGACCTCTACATTTCACTCTTTACGCGCTTTCCTATACTCCTATGCCTATGCTCTGTTCCCTTTAGCTAAGTAAAAACTACCATCTCAACATCCTGGTTTCCCAGTTGTAACAACAGATCATCACTAATTTATGATGTTAGTCACAAAGAAGTACAGCACTATGGAAAACGTGCACGGCCATACTATTACCTTATTTTGTCATTAAGCTACGGGAAAGAAAGTTGCCATAGGCAGAAAATTTCCGCCTTGTTAAAACGAATGAACGTAGATGGGTAGGAAGGTACAGCTCCGGACAGAAATTCGTGATACACGATAATCTGCCACCAGAGGTCAGGTTAATCGCACACGTTTACCCCCCCCCCCGCCAACTCCCCCTCCTTACCCCCACCAAACACTGATTTGTTGGGCGGATGGATCGGAGATATGAAGCTTCGCTCACTCTCACGTCTTGCCGCATGTAATGTTACTTTAATTTTCTTACTATTAGGTGTATTATCAAGTGCATAGATCCATCATCAGTTCCATGAGAAGTGATTATATCGAAGTTTTAGCAGATTTCAACACAATGACCTTAATGTATAGAGTCTGGTATCCAAATACTTATCCAACGTGTTCTAAGCGATAGACTAAAATCCAAGTAACAATTGAAAGTTATATGGCCAGATAAGTCCGTCTCTTGCCTTGTCATCTGGACAGCCACATATACACCCACTTCCTTATCCACCTACACACTCAACCCATCCAACACAACCCACCGACCTCACCCCTGCCACCCACCCAGCCCACCGATCCCTGCTATCCACCCTGCTAACCCACGAATGCCACACACGAAGTTTACCCAACAATGCCACTCAACTCATTTACTCATTCACTTCTCCATCGTGCACCCATCCAGCCACCCAACCCAACCACCCACTTAGATCATCGCGACCACACAATCGTCTCAGCCACCCTGGCGACCAACGGTGCCCACTCACCCTGACGACTCACTTTGCCTACACATGCCCACAACCTGTCTTGCCCACCGACCCCTACCACCCACCCTCACCATTCACAAATTCCACCCACCCTTCCCACTCACGAATTCCACCCACCCTGGTCACCCAACAATGCCATCCATCTCATCCATCCACACAACTCTCTCAACTCTCCCTGAACAATCCCCACCCACCTCACGCTGCCCATCCTGTCCACCCACTCCTCCCACCGACTCACAAGCCCATCCACCCTTCTTACCCAACCCCATTCGCTCCGTCACCCCATTCACCCTTTTGAGCCCAACCCCATTCATTCCGCCACCCATTCACCCATTTGAACCCGACGTATCCATCAAACTCATCTTATCCAGACCTAACTTACCGACCCCTCCCCGACAACACACATATCCAGCCACCTACCCACCCAGCCCACCAAACGCATCAACTCACTAACCCATTTACCTCTACAACCCACCCAAAACCACTCCACACACCACACCCAACAACTGCCCCCCCCCCTCTCCACCATTACCACTGTCCACCCACCCAGGCGATGCACCGAACAACCACACCCACCAACTCAACCTCAACAACTCCACCCACCCAACCGACTGACTCACAGAGAGAGAGAGAGAGAGAGAGAGAGAGAGAGAGAGAGAGAGAGAGAGAGAGAGAGAGAGAGAGAGAGAGAGAGAGAGAGAGAGAGAGAGAGAGATTGATTGATTGAATAGGAATACTAGTGCCAGGCAGCAAAGGCCACATGGCACTAAAGAAGAAATCATTGATATAGGTCAGGTAAAGCAATCATATGGAGGAAAGCATACGGATACGTGACAAAAAGGATATGAGAGCGGTAACCGAAACGTGGGTGGATTCACCTAGAAGATCAGCAAGTGAATGTGGATGGTGTAAGTTATCAAGGAAAGGGAAATCACGGTGACGCTCAGCAGAGTATCGAGGGCAGTCCAGTAGGAGATGCTCTACAGTAAGTAGAACCTGACAGTAGGAGCAAAGAGGAGGTACTCCACCAGCCATCAAATAGCCATATGTAAGACGGGTATGGCCTAAACGCAAACGTGCTAACGCTGTCTCCCACCGTCAGTTAGGATAGGAGGAAAATGACCAAGGCGAAACAGTGGGCTTAATGGAATGCAGCTTATTATTAGTAACATGGGAACACTCCAATTGCCATCGACGCTTAAGCGACAAAGAGAGAGATGGAAAAAAGTCACCTACTGGGAGACAGCTGGATGATAATGTGTTAGATGCTGCTGACCTGGCCAAAAAATCCACCTGCTCATTTCCTGCAATACCAACATGGCTCGGAACCCAACAAAAGGTGACTACTTTCTTCCTGGTAGCAATCCTGTACAACCACTCCTGAATTTTAAGAACAAGTTGGTTGGCTGCGGGAATGGTCTGGAGGCTAAAAGGGCACTAAGGGAGTCCGTGAATATAACAAAAGATGAGATCTGTGAAGAAAAAATATATCGAACAGCAATCAAAAGAGCAAATAATTCTGCACTGAAAATACTAGCAACATCAGGGAGACGGGATTGATATGAACTATTGGGAAACAAAACTGCAAAACTTGTGCCACCAGAGGATTTCGAGCCGTCTGTATAAATGGGTGTGGCTGACGAATGACAAGACAAATGGTGATAGAAGAGAGATCGTAGGTGAGATGGGGAGGTAGAGGATTTAGTTGCAGGGAGAACAGAGGAACATATACTTGGGGGTGAAATAACCCACGGAGGAAACGAACAAAGGTGATATGGAAAAACGCAAGGAGGAGGAAGAGATAAAGAGCGGGACAAATCATCTACTCTATGTAAAAAGGAGTACCGTTGGTAGAAAGGTGTCCGGGATGGATTGGATGGAACGGATGTAGAAAGAAAACCGGACGAGGAATGTTAAGTCTGTAATAATAACGAAGGGTCAGTTCATCACGACAATGCGATAAGGAGGACAAACCAGAATCAGCATACAAGCTCTGAACAGGAGTGGAACGGAATGCCCCTAAAGCAAGACGAATGCCTTCGTGATGGATTGCATCCAACCTACGAAGAGTGGCAGGGGATGCAGAGGCATAGACATGACAACCATAATCAATAACAGAAATAACTACGGCGATATGTAAACGTAGGAGTAGAGTGCGATCAGAGCCCCAACTGAGATGGCTCAGTGTCTGTAGGAGTTGAAGTCGTCGAAAGGCAGATGTTTTCACGGTAGCTATATGTGAAGACCAAGTCAACCGAGAGTCAAAAGACAAACCCAAGAATGTAGTAGTAGGATGATATGGAAGACGGGTGTCATATACAGTAGATATGGTGATGGCTGTGGAATAACACGCCGTCTGGAAAACATCATAGCTCATGATTTAGATGGGGAAAAGCGGAATCCATGAGAAGTTGCCCAAGTTGACACAACACTCACAGCTGACTGCATACATTGACCGAGACGAGAAGGGTCAGCATCGGCAAGGTAAATTGCTAAATCATCTACATATAGGGAAGCATGGACTATAGGAGGAAGAGAAGAGACATTGCAACAAGGAACAAAGTCTTACTCAGAACACACCCGTGGAACGCCCTCCACCTGTGGAAAGGTGGCCGATAAACTGCCAGAAACACGCACCCGAAAGGTTCAAGCTTTCAAAAAATTGTCGAGAAAAACACCCATATTACCAACTACTCCAAAATGGACTAAAGTACAGAGAATATGATGCTTCCACGAAGTGTCGTATGCTTTCTCAAGATCAAAAAAGACACCGAGAACTGATTGCTTACAACGAAAAGCCTGACGGATATAAGACTCTAGCTTCACTAAGGGATCTAAAGTACTATGCCCCTTACGAAACCCATACTGAAAATTGGAAAGGAGATTCTTAGATTCTAAATACCACATCAAACGAGCATTGACCATCCGTTCCAGTAACTTACCAAAGCAGCTGACAAGAGCAATAGGTCTGTAATCCTGTGGAGAGTGACTGGTCCTACCAGGTTTTAAAAAGGGAAGCAAATATGCCGTGCGCCAGACGTCAGGGAACTCACCATCTGTCCAGATCATATTATAAAGTGACAGGAGAAAGGATAATGCTGGTCGGGGTAGGTGTTTTATCATTTGGTAATGAATACCATCGGGGCCCTCACAAGTGTTGCCACAAGACTGGATCCCAGACAGAAGCTCGGACATAGAAAATGGGACATTATATGACTCCGCAGATGATACAGTAAAACGCACTGGGGTACGTTCAACCTCGTGTTTATAGTGATGGAACTCCCGAGAGAGATGGACTCCCTTGCTGATCTCACTGAAATTGTCTCCCAGTATATTTGCAACCCTAGAAGGATCAGCAACAGACTCACCATCGACATGAAGTACTGGAGCTGGTGGGGGAGAGTATTTGCCTGAAATTTTGTGAATATGATTCCACAGGACAGTAACCGGCGTGGAAGACGTGACATTGGACACATAAGATGACCAACTTGCCTTTCTGGCAGCCTTTATTGTCCTACGTAAAATGGCACCAGCCCGTTTAAATGCAAGGAAGGCAGATTGGCGGCCTGGAGTATGCATTCTTAGTCAGTACGTTCTTCATCGAGCCCTTTTGATCCGAAGGGCTCCAGTACAATCAGGGGACCACCATGGAACACATTTGGATGCAAAGGGGCGTGTAGTCTGGGGAATGGATTCCAATGAGGCGGCCAGCACCAAGTCAGTAAAATAGGCAACTATATCATTCATGCCTGGGGCGGAAGAGGGGACTAAAAGTGAGTGGAAAAATGAAGAGAACTCATCCCATTTCACACGGTCAAAACGCCCGTGTGGGGGACGAAGAACAGGTGAATAGGATGAACTAGTGAGTAAAATGGGAAAAATGATCACTAACCAAACAGGTATCCAGTACAGACCAGGTAAAATCTAAAGACAGAGATGGTGAGCAAAGAGAAATATCAAGACAAGAAAATGTATGAGTGCGAGGATCATGATGT
The DNA here is from genome assembly GCF_032717465.1 of Coenobita brevimanus. Lineage (NCBI taxonomy): Eukaryota > Metazoa > Arthropoda > Malacostraca > Decapoda > Coenobitidae > Coenobita > Coenobita brevimanus. Next base: position 17,700,612 of record NC_137041.1, read on the forward strand.
GTAAATGAGCCAGAATTAAGAATGTGGAGATCGTGATTAGAGAGAAAAAAATCAAGTAGGTGGTCTCTAGTAGAAATGGCATTATCACTCCATAAGGGATGCCTGCAATTGAAGTCACCCAGTAGCAATATAGGGAGAGGCACAAGTGATAAAAGACGTAAAAGCTTGGGGAAATCTATGGGGAAGGAAGGTGACAAATAGAGTGAAATAACAGTAATCCAGCGATGGAAGAAAACCCTCACTATAGTGCACTTAAGTGACGAAGAAACTGAAGAAGGTTCATGGGGGACTGTACTGTGAATGAGGATCGATGATTCAGAAATCGAAGAAGGCATACTAATGAAAACATAACCTGGGATTTGAACAGGAGGGATGGAAAGACGGGGTTCTTAGAGACACACAACCGATGGGCAATACTTGGCAAGGAGGTATCTAAGTTCAAAGCGATTCATATTAAAACTTCGAATATTCCACTGAAGTACGGAAGCCATAATACTAACAGATAAAATAAAATAAAATCCAATAAAACCAATATAAAAGCACTAAAAAATAAAGGTAAAACCAAGGACATCAGAAAACAATTGTGGAACACAATAACCAGGGAGGGGCAATCACAATTCGTGACAGCATAGTATGGGGGAAGGAACAGAAGTGGGGGAAGGCAAAATGACTGGAGGAGCGTCATTGGGAACAACAGAAAGGGAGGGAGTTATCGACAGATTAGGGGAGGGAGGAACAGGAGTAGGTGGTAGGGGATCTGGTACTGGATGTACCTCCACACATGTCTGCATGACCCGTGGAGAACACCCCGAAACAACTTTTGCTGAGGGGAGACACAAATTTTGAGTAGAACTTATGACAGATGATATCCCCATACTAGACTTGGTGGGTCGAGAAACACACGCAGGTGGCGAACACTGCCGTTTCAGACTGTTTAGAGAGGGAGGTGTTTTTGTCCAGGAAAAACCACGTCGCAAGCGAAGGCCAAAGGACGAGGATGAGTTAGGGTGAAAATGAGGGATTCGAGTAGTACCAGAACAGTGGTTAGAAGGCTGTTTACTGGAGTATGAAGCAGGGGAAGGGGGGACATGACGGGGAGGGCGGAGAGATTGCTTCGGTGGAACAAACAAGGATCGACTGAACGTGGCTGGCTGAGTGTGAACTCCATTGGTGGCCATAGGCAATTGGCCATCTGTAGACAAAGTCGGTGCGTTAGAAGGTGGACAATTCTGGGCAACGGTTGAAGGGGTCGAGAGGACAATTGTGGCGACAGAGGAAGTCAATGCTGATACATGTGAAGCTGTACTAGGAGCAGAGGTCGAGGAGCAGGTAGGGATCCTGACCGACCAACGGATACGGCCTGCATACGTGGAACAATTATCAAATCCCATTCTTTGGACAATCTGGTGGGCCTCCCTAAGTGACATTGGATCACGGGCACGAGTACGAGAAACCTCGCACTCAAATAGGTATGTGGGACAAGAACGTATGTAGGCGGGATGGCCACCTCCACAATTGGGACACCGACATGCAGCAGCAGGGCAGTCTGCTTTGGCATGATCAGGCTGAGCACACCTGGGGCAAACAGCCACGGAGCGACACCACTTACTGGGATGGCCATAGCGCCAACATGATCGGCATTGTCGAGGAGAATCAATACACTCTCTCGCTGATAACTAAATGCCACCAATAATCACATAGTCAGGAGAGATCGTGAATCAAACGTGACCTTACCTATATTAACTGGACGTGTACGGTTTCCTCTCGGTGGAGTGGTGTAACATAGGACAGACTGAACATCATGCCCCAACTCCTGAAGGGTGGCTTGGATATGTGATGAACAGTCAGAAAATTCCCTGTCACCTAATCGTACATATGGGGGGACAGTGACAGTACCAACAACAGAATTTAGGCGTAAATCCCTGGAAGCCGGAATGGGAGCACCAATGTTATCTAATAAGGTAGTCATGGCATCAGCCTGGGCTTTATTCTGAATGGTAATTATACGAGACCCATCACGTAGGGAACGAAATGTCACATCCTTCCCAACATGACGGAGTAAAAGTAGATGGAACTCCAAATCATCTGAGGCTAGAGGAGCATGAGGGGGAATGGTGAAATATTTGGTCCAGTTCTGGGGATCAAATAACGAAGATGAAAATGAATGACTGGTTTTAGATAAAATGGAAGGACGAATGGGTGAGGAAAAAATAGTAGCAGTGGACTTTGGGTGGTGGAGATTTGAAACAGAGGAGCTCGGTGTCGAGGTAGAGAAGGGTTCGTAAGGTTGTAGAGTGGCAATGTTGGAAGGTTTAGATACAGGGGGAGCAACTGAGACAGTGACGGCGGGTGTAGTAAGGTAGTCGGTAGGCATAGTTGATGTAGTTGGTAAGTGTTCATCAAGAGAAGTGTCCATAAGTGGTTCAGAGGTCGTCAACGAATTAGGCATGGGAGGTAGTGGTAAGGAGGCCCCTCCAGAAGCCCCTGCATTCTCTGCTTCGAATGCCAAAATGAGGTCTGACTAAGAGAGGCAGGCAGAGACGTCTGCACCTCGCCAAGGCTCAGTGTGGACTGGAGAGAGAGAGAGAGAGAGAGAGAGAGAGAGAGAGAGAGAGAGAAACTGACACAGTATGCTCAAGCAAGTGCTGGACACATGTAAGCAACACAGTAACGACCACGCTGCAAACATGTTGGGAACAGCAGCGTCCAGATTATGTTGGCAACACCATGATGAAGTCTCAACTGCCTGGTATGGATACACTTATCCCATTGCCTCTCCTGGAAGTCTTCGAAGCTGCACTTAAACATGTTTTTTTTTATTTTTTATGTGAGGAAGAAGGAACCAAAGGCCATAAGCCTGCAGTAAGAGTTCCCTCCAAGAGAAAAACAAAATACAAGAGAGAGCCAAATTCAAGATCCATTCATTTCGAGATGCCTGGACACACTGCGTTTGAAAGACTGGAGATCATGGGCAGCAGGAAATACAGACAGAGGGAGACAGTTCCAGAGTTGACTTGTTGCATAAATGAAGGACTGGGAGTAACGGTTAACTCTTGCATAAGAGAGTTGGACAGAAAAGGGATGAGAGTTTGCTGCTAGACGGGTGCTACGCGCCCGTCATAGAGGTGGAGGAATGCATGCAGACAGTTCAGAGGAGCAGTGACCATTGAAGTAGCGATAGAAAAGAGATAAAGATGCAACAGTGCGGCGAAGAGACAGAGGTTGAAGGGAGTCAATAAGAGGAGGAGAGTTAATGAGACAAAAAGCCTTTGACTCCACCCTATTGAGAAGAGCTGTGTGTGGGGAGTCTCCCCACACATAAGAGTTGTACTCCACACAGGGGCGGATAAAACCCCTGTATAAAGTCAACAATTGTGCAGGGGTAAAGAGAGAACGGAGTCAGCTTAGCACACCCAATCTCTTGGAAGCAGATTTTACAAGATATGTAATATGATCTTTCCGAGATAAGTCCCGAGTAAATGAAACCCCAAGCATGTTCAAGGATGATGCAGGATTAAGCTGAATATTATTAAACATTAGTGGGTATACCTGTGGAAGATTTTGACTGGTTGCTAGGTGTAAGAATTGAGTCTTTGATGCATTAAAAACAACAAGATTATTTTTACCCCAGTCAGAGATACGAGCCAAGTCAGACATTAGGTGTGCCATAGCCTCATCCCTTGTTTGTTGAAGTAACTGCTGAGATGGGCGTTGCGGGAACCGAATGGAAAGGTGAAGGGTGGAGTCATCAGCGTATGAGTGGATAGGGTTAGATGCACAGCTTAGAAGGTCATTGATGAATAGAAGGAAGAGAGTTGGTGATAGGACAGAGCCCTGAGGAACACCACTGTTGATAGATCTAGGAGAAGAACGATGGCCGTCTACAACAGTGGCTATAGAACGACCAGAAAAGAAGTTAGCGATGAAGGCACAGATAGAGGGATAGAAACCGTAAAAGGGCAGTTTGGAAATTAAAGATTTATGCCAGACTCGATCGAAAGCCTTTGAGATGTCAAGTGCAATGGCAAAGGTTTCGCCAAAGTCCCGAAAGGAGGATGACCAGGAGTCTGAAAGGTAGGTGAGAAGATCACCAGTGAAGCGTCCCTAACGGAACCCATACTGACAATCAAAAAGAAAGTTGTGATAGGAAAGATGCCTTAAAATTTTTCTATTGAGAATTGACTCGAAAACTTTTGAAATACAGGACGTTAAAGCAATTGGACGATAGTTGGAGAGTTGGGAGTGGTCACCCTTCTTTGGGACTGGCTGAATGAGAGCAAACTTCCAGCAAGAAGGAAAGGTACAAGCTGATAGACAAAGGCGAAAGAGTTTGCCTAGGCAGGGAGTAAGCACAGAAGCACAGTTCTTGAGAACAACAGGAGGGACTCCATCAGGCCCATATACATCTGTCCAAATATTGCTGCAAACATGTTTCCGAACATGTTGCCTGCCGTGTTGCCAATATATGTTCCAGTGCTAGTGTGGACTTGCCCTAAGAGAAACAAAACACGCAGAAACACACACACACACACACACACACACACACACACACACACACACACACACACACACACACACACACACACACACACACACACACACACACACACACACACACACACACACACACACACACAGAGAGAGAGAGAGAGAGAGAGAGAGAGAAAACACGCATAAACAGACAGACAGACAGACAGACAGACAGAAACACACACACACACACACACACACACACACACACACACACACACACACACACACACACAAACATTGTTCCCCTATTCAAGAAAGGAAATAAACAGAATCCACTCAACTATAGACCAGTATCTCTGACCAGTGTTGTATGCAAGGTACTAGATAAACTAGTAAGGAAAATTTAGCTGAACCAACTGCAGTAATACAATATGATATCAGAAAGACAGTTCGGTTTTAGAAAAGGAAAATTATGTTTTACAAATCTATTAAGCTACTACGATAGAGTTGCAGAAACACTACGGAAAAGAGAAGGATGGGTGGACGGTATCTATTTTGATATTAAGGAAGCATTTGACGGAATACCTCACCAGACTCTTATGGAAGCTGTACCATCAAGGAGGAATCCAAGGTAATCTGTTTTGTTGGATGCAGGATTTTCTCAGAAAAGGGAAATGAGAACAGAACTAAGGAATAATTACTCATCATGGAGGGAAGTGACTTGGAGAGTTCCACAGGGCTCAGTGATGGCACCAATTATGTTTTTAGTATATATTAATGATATAGGCTAGACAGAAACATTTGAATGGGATGCTATCTATATATGATTGCTGATCATGCAAAAATACAAAGGTGAATTACAGACTCGTGCAGAGAGCTAGAAGAAGAATTAAACAAACTTCATAAATAGAGCAATAGATGGCAAATGGAAGTCATTGTGGACAAATGCCATGTAATTAAGTTTGGTAAAAGTGGAAAAGAACCAGATCGGGATTATAAGATAGGAAGTTCAACCCTACACATATCAGAAAAGAAGGACCTAAGAGTGATTATCAATAACAGACTTTTTCTCCGGCAGACCACATAAATGAGAAGGTACGAAACATGCACACACTACTTGCTAATATGAGAATAGCATTCACATATATAAATGAAGGCATGCCGAGAAAGATAATTACCTCATTCATCAGACAAACCCTCGAATTTGCATCAGTGGTCTGGAATCCTCATCCCAAAAAACACATAGATAAGGTTAAAAAAGTACAATGGGCTGCTACAAGATGGGTACCAGGCTTAAAGAATCTAAGCTATGAAGAAATAAAAGAAAAACTGAACCTACCAATACTACAAGAGAGAAGGAAGAGGAAACATGATGGCGCTATATAAATACATCTCAGGGAAAGATAGAATAGACATCAATGAGTATATAACCTATGGAGACGCATCAGCAAGAGGACACTGAAAAAAAAAATGCATAAAGAGAGGTGAGAAAGACGTAAGGAAATTCAGTTTCCCAAATAGAGCAATTGATGAGTGGAATGCACTACCGAATGAAATAATGCGTGCCAAAACTATTCATAAATTTAAGGATTTGTACGATAAAAGTTGTTTAATACAAGGGACAGTACGACCTTGACTCATTCCTGTAAAGCAACAATTAGGTAAGAACAATTAGATAAGAACAGATATACCGTATGCACACACACACACACACACACACACACACACACACACACACACACACACACACACACACATGCGGAGGGTGGGAAAGGAGGGAGGGAGGATTTGGGGACGGTGAAGGGGACGCATGGGCTGTGGAAGTGTCTAGTACTGTTTTAGTAGCAGTTTGGACAGTACATTGACTGGTATCTCCGACATTAACCCTTTAATTCAGCTATATTATGCATGTATTTCCATTAGGATTCCATGATATGCCATCCAATTGGCAATAGTTTTAATGAGCGAATACTCTGGTAAAATATTAACTATCATTACTATGCTAGTTTCAGTACGGTATTACATGCTGTTCGTACTGTTCAATGATTATACAGTCAACCATCAAACAGTAATTCGTAAGACGTGGGGCCAATATTCCTCGGGGATAAACAACCACTGAGGATGATTAGTGAGTGAAGTTGTTGTGAGCTACTCCCCGTGTGTGTGTGTGTGTGTGTGTGTGTGTGTGTGTGTGTGTGTGTGTTTCTGCGTGTTTTGTTTCTCTTAGGGCAAGTCCACACGAGCACTCGAACATATATTGGCAACACGGCAGGCAACATGTTCGGGAACATGTTTGCAGCAATATTTGGACAGATGTATGCAAACATGTTTAAGTGCAGCTTCGAAGACTTCCAGGAGAGGCGATGGGATAAGTGTATCCATACCAGGCAGTTGAGACTTCATCATGATGTTGCCAACATGATCTGGACGCTGCTGTTCCCAACATGTTTGCAGCGTGGTCGTTACTGTGTTGCTTACATGTGTCCAGCACTTGCTCGAGCACACGTGTGGACGACCATACTGTGTCAGTTTCTCTCTCTCTCTCTCTCTCTCTCTCTCTCTCTCTCTCTCTCCGTGTGTGTGTGTGTGTGTGTGTGTGTGTGTGTGTGTGAGTCGGTTGGGTGGGTGGAGTTGTTGAGGTGAGTGTGGTAGTTCGGTGGACAGTGGTAATGGTGGAGACGGGGGAGGGGGGGCACTTGTTGGGTGTGGTGTGTGGAGTGGTTTTGAGTGGGTTGTAAAGGTAAATGGGTTAGTGAGTTGATGCGTTTGGTGGGCTGGGTGGGTAGGTGGCTGGATATGTGTGTTGTCGAGGAGGGGTCGGTAAGTTAGGTCTGGATAAGATGAGTTTGATGGATACGTCGGGTTCAAATGGGTGAATGGGTGGCGGAATGAATGGGGTTGGGCTCAAAAGGGTGAATGGGGTGACGGAGCGAATGGGGTTGGGTAAGAAGGGTGGATGGGCTTGTGAGTCGGTGGGAGGAGTGGGTGGACAGGATGGGCAGCGTGAGGTGGGTGGGGATTGTTCAGGGAGAGTTGAGAGAGTTGTGTGGATGGATGAGATGGATGGCATTGTTGGGTGACCAGGGTGGGTGGAATTCGTGAGTGGGAAGGGTGGGTGGAATTTGTGAATGGTGAGGGTGGGTGGTAGGGGTCGGTGGGCAAGACAGGTTGTGGGCATGTGTAGGCAAAGTGAGTCTTCAGGGTGAGTGGGCACCGTTGGTCGCCAGGGTGGCTGAGACGATTGTGTGGTCGCGATGATCTAAGTGGGTGGTTGGGTTGGGTGGCTGGATGGGTGCACGATGGAGAAGTGAATGAGTAAATGAGTTGAGTGGCATTGTTGGGTAAACTTCGTGTGTGGCATTCGTGGGTTAGCAGGGTGGATAGCAGGGATCGGTGGGCTGGGTGGGTGGCAGGGGTGAGGTCGGTGGGTTGTGTTGGATGGGTTGAGTGTGTAGGTGGATAAGGAAGTGGGTGTATATGTGGCTGTCCAGATGACAAGGCAAGAGAGGGACTTATCTGGCCATATAACTTTCAATTGTTACTTGGATTTTAGTCTATCGCTTAGAACACGTTGGATAAGTATTTGGATACCAGACTCTATACATTAAGGTCATTGTGTTGAAATCTGCTAAAACTTCGATATAATCACTTCTCATGGAACTGATGATGGATCTATGCACTTGATAATACACCTAATAGTAAGAAAATTAAAGTAACATTACATGCAGCAAGACGTGAGAGTGAGCGAAGCTTCATATCTCCGATCCATCCACCCAAGAAATCAGTGTTTGGTGGAGGTAACGAGGGGGAGTTGGCGGGGGGGGGGGTAAACGTGTATGATTAACCTGACCTCTGGTGGCAGATTACCCTGTATCACGAATTTCTGTCCGGAGCTGTATGTATACAATGCAGACGGAAAGAAAGTTATCTGCAGAACATGGCGCATAATATCACAAAATATACGTAAGTCCGGCACTCAGGTCTCAGAACCGCTCATTTAGATCATAGTGAATAAAACAAAATTTTCAGTGATTATTACACTATGTTCCAGTATTCTTCAAGGTATGGTAGTTTTCTATACAAGCTAAACGAATGTAGATGGAGCATTTAGTGATATACATACATAAATACATACATACATACATACATATATATATATATATATATATATATATATATATATATATATATATATATATATATTGTTACGGAACAGAGAAAGATAATGTACACTTTAACTGAGAATACTAAAAATCACTACTGTCCCGTAAAGTTCCAGGTTCAAACAAAAAGAGTTAGGTAAAATTACAAGTTAAGTTTAATGCTCAAACTAACAACAAAACATTCAGGACTCATAAGGATAATGTAATGGCAAATAAACAGGTTAAATATATGGTTAACTGCAATAGCCTCTATTAACACGAAATTAGCAAGAGTAAATTTATCTAAGTCAGCCCTGATAAAATGAGATACCTAATACTCAGTGAATGCCAGATAAATTATTACAGATACAAACTATTATCAAAAATGACTGACATAACCCAACATTAATCAAAAAACCTCACTAGGCCTAAGAATTAACCTTATGCTATACAGTACAAGAACAAAATGCAATAACACGTATACTCAAATCACACAGCTGCTAGATGGTTGGAGACTTCCTGAGAAATTCACAATAATAATAACTGTACAGGGGAGGACAGAGATGTGAACAAAATGAGGAGCAGATCTAAGTGGCAATGATGCAGAGACTGAGCTCATTAAATAGGGGCCAGGAGAGCTTGATACAACTTGTAAGAAGGACGCGCAAATGAAGCCATGGGGACAAAAAGCTGAAAATCCCGCTCTGAATAACAGAGAGAACGACTTACTCTACTATAACGGTAGAAGGGGGGGACTGAGGCAGAACACGCTCGTGATCAAACATGCAGCAACTGTGCGTTAAAATTACACAAAGGATGATGAAATCATAGGCTATGTAACAATATATATATATATATATATATATATATATATATATATATATATATAGATAGATAGATAGACAGATATGTGTGTGTGTGTGTGTGTGTCTGTGGTAGGTGGGGGCGCTCACCATCCACTCACTTGATGTAGTGCTGCTCTCGGGTGTCTGCCCTTTCCTCTCCTCCATCCTTGTTTCCATCCATCATCTTCTGTCTTTCTTTCCTTCATTCTTTCCTCTTTCTTCTGCCTGCGGGTGACTTTACACTTCCTTTTGTGTCTTTCATTCCCTCATTCTTTCCTCTTCCTTCTGCCTGTGGGTGACTGAGTGACAAGCCAAATGGTTTCCTGTACACCAGGAAACCATTTACTACGCTGGGAGGTAACTACTTAACCAAATTTTGGCTCCTGGTGGTTTACTGGGTAATAAAGGTGCTCCAATCGGATTAAGCCGGTGAAGGTTTATATCCAAGAGATGGTTGGGGTTTATTGCTTACGTAATGCCACTCAGGGATGAGTGAGGCTGGTCACTCTCATCTTACAGCAAATGCCAGGACCAACTTTCCTAGCCCCGGGCTCCTGCGCTCCTCATGGGGCAACGTAGGATTGGATGATATATATATATATATATATATATATATATATATATATATATATATATATATATATATATATATATATATATATATATATATATATATATATATATATATACCACGTTGAGTACACAGCTTCCCATCCGATCAGCGAAGTTAAGCAACGTTGGATCTGGTAGTACTTGGATGGGTGACCGCCTGGGAACACCAGATGCTGTTGGCATCCCTACGTGTCAAGTGGGGTTGGTGGAGGATTAGTGCACCTCCCTGTTAAACAATTAACTCTAAGCCCTTGGCCACCCCGTTTGGGATACATGGCGTCTGGCAATGAATGAATGAAATATATATATATATATATATATATATATATATTGCCAGACGCCTCAATCCCGTTTGGGGTGGCCACAAACAAATCGCCTCCACGTCGCCCCGTCCCCCGCCATTTCACTGCCCTGCTCATAACTCACACCCCCCTCTCTCATATACCTCTCCACCCCATCCCTCCATCATATCCTCGGCCTCCCCCTCCCTCTTTCCCCTTCCACCTCACTCACATACACTCTCTTCGTCAGTCTCTCACCCTCCATCCTCTCCACATGGCCAAACCACCTCAGTGTGTTCCTCATAACGCTTCCTATCACATCCACATCCACACCACAACGCTCCTTTATATCCTCATTCGTCAGCCTGTCTGTCCATGTGACTCCACAGGCTCCTCTTAAATAATTCATTTCCACTGCTCTCACTCTTGACTTGTGTCTTTCCAACAACGTCCAAGCTTCACTTCCATACGTTAGAGTTGGTATCACAATACTGTCATGTAGTAACTTTTTCACTTCCATGCTTACTTCCCTGTTTCTTATCACTGCTTTCAGAGAACCAGCAACCTTTCTTCCCTGCTGTACCCTTTCAAGAACTTCACCCTCCAAACCTCCATCCTTACTCATCACACTACCCAAGTACTTAAACGTACTCACATTTTCCAATTCCTCACCATCCAACCTCGCTGTACATTCACTAACTTCATCTCTCTCAAAGACCATCACTTTACTCTTCCCTACATTCACCTTTAGATTCCGTTTCTTACACACTCTCCCAAATTCATCCACCAAGCCTTGCAGCTCCCCTTCGTCTTCACTCAACAACACAGTATCATCTGCAAACAACAGTACAGGGAGTTTCCAAACACTATCCTCTCTAACCAGGGCCACTCCAACATCCACTACCCTACCTTGTACCTCTTTTATTGCCCCATCCATGTACAGAGTGAACAACCATGGAGACATGACACATCCCTGTTTCAACCCAACCTTCAAGGAGAAAAATTCACTTAGTTCACCATCCACACGCACTGCAGCCTTAGCAGCATCATACACACTCTTCACAGCATTCAACAACTTCCCATCTGCTCCACATATTCTTAATACTTTCCACAATCCTTGTCTGTCCACCCTGTCATATGCTTTCTCCAAATCCATGAAAGCCGCATACAACTTCTTTCCCTTCTCTAGAAACTTTTCCACTAAAGATCTAAGAATGAATATCTGATCTACACAACCTCTTCCCTTCCTAAAGCCTCCCCGTTCTTCTCCAACTAATTCCTCTGTTCTTCTCTAACTCTGTTAATAAGTATCCTACCATACACTTTTCCTATTATACTAAGAAGACAAATGCCCCTATGATTACCACACCCTTCTTTTTCCCCTTTTCCTTTGTACAAGGGAATAATTATACCTGACTTCCAATGCTCCGGGACTCTACCTTCCTCCCAGGCCAATCTGCACATCTTCCACATCCATTCTACTACTATCTCTCCCCCATGCTTCAGCATTTCACCACACACTCCATCAATTCCTGGGGCTTTCCCCATTTTGACTTTCTTCATTGCTTCCACAACTTCTATCCTATTGATTTCTTCCTGTCTTCTCACCTCCCTCCTTCTCCCAGCCATTCCCCATCCACTTATACTCGCATTACTTCCATCCTGTATGTTCAACAATTCCTTAAAGTGTTCTCTCCATCTGCTCAATTTTTCTCCCTTCTCCACTAGCAATCTACCATTTTTATCTTTCACTCCCATGCTAACCTCACTTCCACACTGTCTTACTTTGTTCACCTCTTTCCAAAACATTTTCTTACAGTCCCTCCACTTTACACTCAAATTCCTTTCAAATTCCTCATCCACTCTCTTCTTACTCTCTCTTACTAATCTTTTCACCTCTCTCTTTCTTTCTACATATAACTCTCTCTTCCGCCTCTCAACTTCTTCCACGCCCCTATTACTCATCCATTCATTGTATGCTTTCTTCTTTTGTGCCACAGCCTGTCTCACCTCTTCAGTCCACCACACTGTTCCTTGTACCTCCCTCCGTCTTCTCTTCCTCCCACACACCACATCACATGCTGCACATATTTCTTCTGTAAATATCCTCCACACACCTTCCACGTCCCCCATCTGCTCCAATTCACGTTTGCCCAATCGTTCCTCCACTTCTTTCTTATACTCTGCCATTTTCTCATCCTCCTGTAACCTTTCCACTCTCCTTGCAACTACTCCTTCCTCTCGTCTTTCCCTTCTTCTATTCCTCCATCTTACTTGGATCCTAATTCTGGCCACCACCAAGTAGTGGTCAGAAAGTCCACTCCCCCAACCTCTATAAGCTCTTGCATCCATTACACATCTTCGCATCCTTTCATCCACACACACATAATCAATCATTGCCTTCCTTTCATTCAGTTCACCACCCACCCTTCTCATCACTCGCCATGTATACCTGTGGATCATTTTATGCCTGAAGAGGGTATTGGCTATCACCAACCCCCTCCCAGCACAAATGTCCACTAACGCACTGCCATTCTCATCTATCTCAGCAGGCACACCCCACTCACCAACTATTCCATCCACCTTCACATTCCCTACTTTACCATTCATATCACCGATCAAAAACACTCTCTAATTCCTTCCAAACTTTTCCATGCACACTTCCACATTTGTCCAGAACTCTTCTCTCACTCTGCTAGCACGATCTTGCATTGGCGCATACACACACACAATCGCCCACATTTGTATTCCAACTTTCAATTTTACCCACACAATCCTTTACCCAACTGATCCATACTGTCTTATGCTCTTCTTCCATCTTTTACTCACAACTATACATACTCTTTCCTTTGCCTTCTCATTCTCACCTACTCCTGCACATAGGCTATACCCCATCCATACTCCCATTCTCTCACACTTTCTCCTCTTCATTTTGTTTCAGTTATTCCACATACATCCACTTTCGCACCCTCAAGCACCTAGACAATGTATATATATATATATATATATATATATATATATATATATATATATATATACTGTATATATATATATAATTTGAGCACTGTCGAATTGTTTGTTTTCCAAGCCTTTCGTTTACGTCATCACTTTCAATTCACGTTTTCACTTTCAGACACACTCACTCTCATATATGTCCCCCCATCCTCATATTGTGCACTGTGTTTGTGTGAGCCGTCTCCAGCACGACCTGCGCCACGCGATAACTAGGCGGCGTTAATTAGTATTTGCTCACCAAACTCCTGCGTGTGACTCCGCCAACAATGTTACACGCACCGCTGATTTAACTTCCCACACGGGAAACGGGTGGTACTTACATCGGCTTGTTTAATTTACGCATAACCTCTGCCAGACGAGGACATCTATTTAATGCTTTTATATGCATAATGCATTATAATTTCATATTGTCTGGTCTTTCACTACTAAATACATTTTAATATCATTAACAATGAAAGAAAATCATTCGGGAGGCGAATGCTAATCGCTCGCCAGAATATGCTGTTGGCTAAGTACAAGATTTTGGCCGTATCTTGATACCCAGAAGGTTTCATGTTGATAGTTCTAGCTATTCACGAGATAATGGTGCTAAAGTCGGGCGATTAAAACTAGTTGACATTTGGCAGCCATTTTGGTGACCATGACCTTGATCCCGAGTCCCCATCTTCGAACTCGTACAAGATTTTCTCCATATTTTGCTACCTTGAAGGTTTCCGTTCATGAGATATAATGGTGCTAAAGGTGGGAGATAAAAATCAGTTGACCTTTTGCAGCCATTTTGGTGACCTTGACCTTAACCTCGAGTGCCCATTTTCGAACTGGGCCAAGATTTTGGCCACAAATTGATAACCCAAAGGTTCCATGTTGATAGTTCAAGCCATTCATGAGGTGTAATGGGAACACACACACACACACACACACACACACACACACACACACACACACACACACACACACACACACACAGAGGCAGGCAAAAACATTATCGCTCCACCTTGTAATGGCGGGCGATAATTACGTAGTTCTTTAGTTGGTGAACCCGTCACAAGAGTGTGGTCAATGTTTACAAGAATAGGGGTAAAATGGAAGTATCTGCAAATCCAGCAGACAAGATTTTAAATATGTCTCGCTGCGACTTAGAAGCTGTCATTTTGCGACGATGTTAAGTTTTTCTCTAGCACCTTTCATTAATTTTTTTCTTTTGCAAAAATTTTAAACGACAGATTTAAAAACCTGTTATGGTTACTGACAGGTGACAAGTATTTTGTGGCCAATGGGTTAAATTTCGACAATGACTTGTACTTTCTAAAAACAGTCCACTATATTTTTTTTAACAGTTCATTATTAAACATATAACTCCTTTGTAGTTCTGAAAATAGTTTTTGTCAATTTGATTTTAGGATAAGAATCTTAACGTACTGATTTCAAACACCACACGATTCTTGATAAACACTAATGCATAAAATATTAGGAAATTCTTTTTTCAGAGGGGTTTATTGTTTAACGCCCTCTACGTTCTGATTCTTGCCTTCAGAGTGGTCAGCTTTACCTCGACTATGATGCTCAACTTCGAAAAAGGATATAGTTTAAAGTCCGACCGAGCTAAGCGAGCAGATGCTTCGCTTGCCAAAGTCCATGGGGATATAGGGAAAGGACACACGAAGTGAATGTGGAATTTTAAAAGAAGCATGAAGCTCTGCTCCATCTCCCTCCATTTTTTTCACTACATCCTGATTTTAAAGATTGCAGAAACCACACATTTACTCCAATGGGTCTCCTCAGATTTTAACATTTCAAGATGGCCGCCTCCCACAACGGTATTGTTTGCTGTTCAGATATACTGTAAATGCATTTTAATGAGCATGCGAGGTACAGCCATGATCCACAGTTTCTACCAAACCCGGGCTACTCAGAGGTGAGGAACATACGCCCTTCTGGTCGGGAGCTGCAAGAGTTCTGGCGCTTCACTAACCATTGGATGAGACAGTGAATATATTGCTTCTGTCCGGGTTGCAGATTGCCAGCATTAATAGGTCTAGATATGAATGTATGAATATTGAGCAGACGTTAAGCATATATATTATAGCCTATATATTTACATCTAATTAGGTATTCATATATATATATATATATATATATATATATATATATATATATATATATATATATATATATATATATATATATATATATGTGTGTGTGTGTGTGTGTGTGTGTGTGTGTATTAGTATTATGTATCAAAAGCATGTAATACTGAAGGAAATGTAATCGCTAGTTAATAAGCTGTGTTTTGCCAATGAATATTGTAGTATTGCCATGATGCTTTAAACCGGGTTGTGCTAACTGTGTAATTAATACGATTTAATAGAACTAGATTAATATAATCGAAAAGGTCTCTACAGTCAATGTTTTACATAATGTCACGATGCGAGTCACCTTGGTTTTACCCCTTTGAATGGTTGGGCTATGTGCTTATATATTCAATTAATACCGTATACCCAAATATATCAGCCTACGGAGCTTGAGTTTGTGTGGAATTACACTGTAGCCCTGTTTTATGTCCATTTTTATCATACACTACTCATGACCCACCCTCGTTTTACACCTGTTTTTTATATCCTACACACACACACACACACACACACACACACACACACACACACACACCTACACCTACACACACATGCACGCGCGCACGCACACATGGCTGACATCAATATTTCTGACACTTATTATCAATACCACTATAAAAATTTTTGCTCAACACTATCACTGTTCCTCTCTTTTTTCTTCGCTTTCCTTCATCTCTTCCCCGAGACCTCCCCCTCCCCCTCTCCCTCCACTCACCCACCTCCTCTCTCTTCATTCTGTCTGTCTGTCTGTCTGTTTGTCTGTCTGTCTCTCTGTCTCTGTCTCTGTCTCTGTCTCTCTCTCTCTCTCTCTCTCTCTCTCTCTCTCTCTCTCTCTCTCTCTCTCTCTCTCTCCAGCAACCTCTCTCTTATTCTTTCCATCCCCTTTCTTTCTTTCTATATACCCCCCCTTCTCTTCCCCCGTCCACTCCCGCGTCCTCCATCTTTATCCACCGATTGCCCACCCCGCCCACTTATCACCATACATTTGGGACACACAACCACACACAACTAATACCACTTTTTCCATCAATACCACTAGTAATTATTAATATTTATATGCATATACATATATATATATATATATATATATATATATATATATATATATATATATAATTATAATTTTTTATTCCTCCCCTAACTATCGCCATTACTTCTCTTCCTTCGCTTCCCTATGTCTCTCCCTCCACACCTCCCCATCCCCCTCTCCCGACACCTACGCCGTCTCTCCCCTATCTCATCCACCCCGCCATCCCCCAAATGGGGACTTTGATGCATGGTCGTGAAGAGGGTAGACGTGTTTTTCTCTGCGCTCTTCTCTAGTTTTCAGGGCTGCCTTACCGGCATTAGCTTCTTTTTTTTTTCACCCTTTTGGTGACGCTTGGGTTTAGCTAGTACAGTACTCAGTTACCTCCCCTCCCTGTTAGTCTTGAACAGTAGGTGTCTGTTCTCATAAACTGAGTTTACCTTTGCTTATCGCCCACGGAGGGTCCCCCTCACTGATCGCTCTGGGGCGTGAATAAACACGGTCGGGCCTCCCTGGAGTGGTTTGAGAAGGCAACCTCAGACTTAGGTGTGTGGTCCCCGGTTGTTTGTCCCTTGCTCGTTTTCTCTCCTTCTTCCCACTTCCTCCGCTAGGGGGAAGTGGTACTATGGAGGACGCCCCTACTGCCTCTCCCCCCCTCAGGGGGGGAGGTGGTCCTGACCGACCCCTGACCGATCAATGGACTGACAGCCCCCAGACAGAACGGCCCCAGACTCGATTGCCTCTGGACATTAATGTAAAAAATGCTGAATTTGTAATCATCCATGCTCTAGGTTCCACTTCCTTGAGCAGTCTCAATCCCTTCATGATTAAGAAGGTTATTGATGGCTGTGCTGGGGAGGTGGAACAAGTAAAAAAAACTTGTGAATGGAGACCTCCTTGTCAAGACTAATAATTCCTCCCAAGTTAAAGACTTGCTGAAGCTGAGTAAGTTTCATATCTATGATGTCGAGGCCAAGATCCCAACATCCATGAATTCCTGCAAGGGGGTTATCACTTGCAGGGATCTCATGGTGATGAGTGAGGAAGACATCATAGAGGAACTTGCTCAGCAAGATGTCATCAATGCCCAGTTTATAACTAGATTTTCCGAAGGCATGAGGATGAAGACGGCCACCATTGTTTTGACTTTCGGCAAAGTTTCACTCCCGGCACATGTCAAAGTTGGCTATGAAATTGTTAATGTCAGACCTTATATCCCCAACCCACTCCGTTGCATGAAGTGTCAATTATATGGGCACATTGCTAAGAATTGTCGGGCGTCACAGTCAGTGTGTGGCAAATGTGCAACACAGGGTCACGATGCTGAGCAATGCGCATCAGAGACTATCTGTTGCTTCCACTGTAAGGGTGCTCACTCCACTTCCTCTAGGGATTGTCCCAAGTGGAAGGAGGAGAAAGAGGTCTGCACAGTGAAGGCGACTGAGGGTGTCTCCTACTATGAAGCAAAGAAAAAGGTGAAGGAGTTGCATGCAACTCCTACGCCGAATAGGTCCTATGCTTCGGCGGTGATGTCCCGTCCCATGATGTGCTCTGCTGGGACACAGACTGACCCTGAACTGGTTCCTCTTGTCACACGTTCTACCTCTCCATCTCAGCCTCCTGTCCAATCCACCTCTCAACCTGATACCCCTGTTACAACTTCCTACTCTCAGGCTGCTGCTGCTTCTCAGTCAGTCAAGCCTAAAACGAAGCCTGACAACTCTTGTAAGAGTAATATGACCACCCTTACTAAGTCACGTCCTCATGTTCTTCCTGCTCCTGGCCCAGCGAGGGAGAGGAAGGGTAGCTCTTCCTCGGTGGAATCTGGGAACCTCGTAATTGATGAAAATATGGAGGTTTCCGTAGGCAAGCACCGGGATAGGTCCACCGGTAGTCGCTCGCCTTCCGGCGGGCGGCAAAAAAAGCCTAAACACACTGGCCCCCAATGTAAATTTTAAACCGTCGCTCTCACTGTATTACAGTGGAATTGTAGAGGTATTGGGAATAAGTTACAAGATATAGCAATCTTGCTGTCAATACACAGGCCAGACGTTGTTTGTTTACAGGAGACGCGCCTGGAGGATCATCCTGTTCCTCCACAGTTCAAACACTACCACTCGTACAGAAGATATGAAGGTCACGGAGTTGCCATTTACACACACAAATCACACCCACAAACGGAAGTGATTCTAAATTCTACTCTGGAAGCTGTCGCGTGCAGAGTAAAATTTAATAACACGTATCTGTCTATTTGCTCTCTGTACTGTCCTCCACATGGCCCCATTGATAGTGATGCTTTAAATTCACTATTTGAACATCTGCCTGGAAATAAGTTAGTGTTGGGCGATTTTAACGCCCATCACTATCAATGGGGTAGCTTGAGCAATGATGGTTGTGGGGAGCAAGTAGCCGACCTAATACTACAGTCCAACCTCTGTCTTCTGAACGATGGTAGAGTGACTCATGTAGATGATCGTACTGGTAACTTTTCGGCCATTGACTTATCTTTGGCATCCCCTGGTATACATCAAGATCTCTCATGGGACCCTTACGACGACTCCTTGGGAAGTGATCATTTACCCATCTGTCTTTCTTATACACTCGACATCATTTTGGACCCTCCACCTCCAAAATTTAACTATAAGAAAGCAGATTGGGGATCCTTCTCAAGGATCGCCAATTTAAATATATCTGGGGAGACCATAGATGTTAAGGTCGAAAAAATAACTACTTCCATATTACACGCAGCTGAGGCTGCTATTACCAAGACTTCTACAGTTCGTGCGAAGCATAGAGCACATTGGTGGACGCCGGATTGCCGACAAGCATTAAGAAAACGCAATAGGAGATACAGGATTTTTGATAGTCAGCCCACTGAGGAAAACTTTATTGCATACAAACAGGCACGGGCTGAGGCAAGGAGAATAATAAGAAGGGCCAAACGTGACTCCTGGCGGTCCTTTGTGTCCATGGTGACTCGTACAACACCATTACGTAAAGTCTGGTCCACTATAAGAATATTAAATAATAAAGGCCCATATTTTCCAATCACCACCCTTCAGGTTAATAATAACATTTATGACGAGACCATGGACGTTGCTAACATCCTCGCCAGGAATTTTTCTCATGTAAGTAGCTCAGCCAATTATGATCCGAGTTTTCAACATCATAAACGCATGGCTGAGCTACAGATATTAGACTTTGCCACAGAAGAAATAGACTCCCCGTACAACCAAGAGTTTATGCTAGATGAACTGCTTCTTGTCCTTAAATCCTGTAAAGATACCAGCCCTGGACCAGACACCATCATGTACGGTATGATCCAGCATCTTAATCAGGACAACCTGATTAAGATGTTAGCATTGTGCAATGAGATTTGGGCATCTCGAACGTTCCCAAACTCATGGCACTGCGCACGTCATACCGATACCCAAAGAGGCTGGTCGTCTTATGAATCCCACTTCATTTCGTCCTATTGTGTTGACTTCTTGTCTATGTAAGGTCATGGAACGTATGGTTAACAATAGGCTTCTTTTTGTTTTAGAGTCGAAGAATTTGTTAAATGATCAACAATGTGGCTTCCGTAAATACAGAAGTTCACTAGATCATTTAATGAATTTGGAGCATTGTATTGCAGAGGCATTTGCCAATAAAGAATTCATGATAGGGGTGTTCTTGGACATCCATAAAGCCTATGACATGACCTGGCGACACGGTATACTAATGAAGCTCTATGCTTATGGTTTAAGAGGAAATTTGCCTATTTTTATTTCAAATTTCTTAAGGGACAGGACTTTCTCTGTCAAATTACCCCGTAACGTAACATCGGATATATTTATCCAGGAAAATGGGGTGCCGCAGGGAAGTGTGCTTAGTCCTACTTTAGTGGGTATTATGATCACTGATATTCTGTCATCAGCTCCCATCCCGAGGAATCTTAAATACTCGCTCTATGCTGACGATTGTGCAATATGGCACTCCTCCCGTAATGCACAATTTTCGGCTGGACGGATTCAAGCAGCCCTTGACTCCGTCCACCAATGGGCCTTGCAGTGGGGATTTAAGTTTTCCGTCCGTAAGTGTGCCGCTGTAGTTTTTACAACTCGTAACATCCCCGATTTGCGTTTATTTTTGGATAATAAAGCGGTACCTTTTCAAAATTCTGTAAAGTTTTTGGGACTACACTTTGATCGCAGAATGAATTTTAAACTTCACGTTAATTCTTTGCTTGCTCGTTGTGATAAACCATTAAATGTCCTTAAGTACCTAGCGGGTACTACATGGGGTGCCGACAGAAAATCTTTATTAATGGTGTATATGTCCCTTATTCGATTGAAGCTAGACTATGGCGCACAGGTGTATGGCTCGGCATCCGATGCCACGCTGAAAGGATTGGATGTGTTGCAGAATAAATGCTTGCGAATATGTCTTGGAGCTGTCCGGTGTACCTGTGTAGCTTGTATGGAAGTGGAGGCGAATGTGCCTCCCCTCCGTATTCGCCGTGACCACCTGGCATTATCGTATGGGTTATGAACATTAAGGAAAAGTAATATCGGCAATGTGGCCTGTACCCCCCTGCGTCAATACCACCACCTTCTGCGGGGGGTGCGTCGGCCACTTGCCGCTCGCCTCCACTTACTGACTCAGGAGCTTGGTGTGGACCCCAGTGACTGTGACAAGTTGGTGCTAAAAAATATAGCGCCTTGGGAGCCGCCCAGCTTTACAGTGGATGTGTCATGGCTCCCAGCACCAAAGGCCAAGGCGCCGGAGGCGGAGGTCCACCACTTGTTTCATAACATCATTGTTCATCACTTGGGGTCCCATCAATTGTACACCAACGGCTGCAAGTCGAGTGAATGTGTGGGTGCAAGTGTGTGGTCGACTGAATGTGCCCTCAGGTATCGGTTGCCGACTCATACATCTGTGTTTACTTCAGAACTTTTTGCTATTGACAAAGCCATAGACTATGCTCTCAGTTCTAGGCATGACTCATTTGTCATATTTTCAGATTCAAAATCAGCCCTTCAGGCAATTACATCTTGCACTACGGACTCTCACGAGATCCAGGGCCACATCGTTAATAAGTTGCATTCATGCAACAAGTCATTCACGCTGATCTGGGTGCCTGGACATTGTCATATCTACGGCAATGAGCAGGCTGACTTACTTGCAAAGTTGGCTGTAGAGCTCGAGGAGACTTGGGACGTTCCTCGTGATTTACGGTCGAGTCTCTCTCTCGGAAAGAAATCAATAAATCTTCTGTGGCAAGGTCAGTGGACCAGACTAAATATTACAACTTGTAAGCCGTACCTGGGCTACTGGGACACTGCCAACCGTCCCAGTCGCCTGGAAGAAAAAGTGTTGGCACGGTTACGGCTGAATGCCACCATTTTAACCCACATTAAACCATATATGGAAAGACGCTTCCCACCGCACTGTGACATCTGTAATGCGGTGTTATCTATCAGTCATATCATCCGGCGTTGTCGGCGATTTATTAGTGAACGTGCTTCACTTATAAATTACTGCGGAGCAGTAGACGTCCCCTTCACCCTTTCCACCATCCTGGGTGATGGGGACATTGTTATGACTGATAAATTGATGGCTTTCTTGAGAGAGACCGGACTGATCAGAGTGATGTGACTTTTTTACTGTGTGGTTATGGTTTTTATGAACAGTAAATATGTATATATTGTAATATTAATTAGGGTTGACAGTTGACATATTTTAAATAGTTCCTCCTCCCACCGATCTATTTCTAATATAGATGTCCCCTACATTAAGCCAAGTTCCTCGCCTGACAGTCACCAGCTGATGAGTGCAAGTGTGCAATATAGGAAGGTATTGGGCACTTGCAGTCGATGGTCGTCTGCTGGGCGAGGTTCTTCACTTTTTGTACAAATTATGTAAATACATTATACTATCTCGCTTAAGTTATTCTAATTAGGGACGACAGCTGACGTATATGGAAATGTTCCTGACTCGTCTGGTTCCCTTTCATATATTGACGGCCCCTATATTAGGTTGTGCCTCGACTGACAGTCACCAGGTGATGAGTGCAGGTATGTAATGTAGAGAAGCATTACATATCTGCAGTCGATGGTGTTCTCTTGGTCGAGGCTTTTTGAATATTAGTGTAGGCCTAGTTATTTATCTCTTAGGATTTAGTATAGGTTAGCGATTTGTCTGTTAGGTGGTTAGTTTTAGGGTCTTTAAATTAGGTATTTTTATTTATAAGTAATATAAGGTTAAAAATATAAAAAAAATAAATAAAAATAATAAAAAAAAAATTACAAAAAAAAATAAAATAAAAATTATTATATATTTATACATGTACGTGTGCATGAAAGTGTGTATGTTCATATGCATGGATGTGTGTATGTATGTATGTATGTATATATATATGTTTGTATATATATGTATATATGTGTCAATATATATACATATATATATATATATATATATATATATATATATATATATATATATATTTGCCTTAATGACCAGAGGCTCCGGCCTCAATGGTCGATAGGCAAAAAAAAAAAAAAAAATGGACCCACCCAGTATTGCCCTGCCACCTCCCGTCCCCTCCCTCACCCATGTCTCTGATACTTAAGGCTCATGATGGCTTTGGGATACGCTTTTGGCCTGAAGAAGCACTAGCGAAACGTCGTCAATACTCGTTAAGGCCCATCCTCAAATGGTGTTATTCTTTCAACCATGATTCCTGTTCATGACGAGCGTATTAGTCAAGCATAATTTCTGAGAACTAATTATTACCATTTGACATCTACATTTCACATTGTTGAAGGCCTCAAGCACTATTCACTCGTTTTGTAAACAATGATTTATAAGAATAGGCAGGATTATGTCATTAGGAGTCCACAACGTGCTTACGCGTAAAGCGTTTCAATGGGTGATGCTGTTCATTAAACAAAAAAGATGTCCGATGAGTAGTTTATTTTTTCACTAGCTTTAAAAATACTCATGGATTCATACAAATCTTTTAAGTAGACCATTTCTTCTGTAACATAACCATTCATATGTTACTGTTACCATGTGTCTAACATATCATACAAGCACAATCCAGGTATGTTATTAAAACAAAGGATGGTGCAATATCATTATATTTCACACATACAGTAGATACATAATTACATTTAATGTCTTAATACTTTGTCCATCCCCCATTTGCTTCTATTATAAGGTGACCAGATTAATTGGAGGTAAAAGCGGGGAGCGCGCGCGCGCGTGCGTGTGTGTGTGTGTGTGTGTGTGTGTGTGTGTGTGTGTGTGTGTGTGTGTGTGTGTGTGTGTGTGTGTGTAATTCACCGGGTCGGTCAGGATCACTTGATGGTCGTGATGGTCAGCTTTTACCCTCCCGGAAGGGAGCTGAGAGCTCATATAGTCCGATCTAAGGGCAAGGCTGTGACCTTCGTGTGTGTAATTCACCGGGTCGGTGTGTGTGTGTGTGTGTGTGTGTGTGTGTGTGTGTGTCTATAGATAGATAGGTAGATAGATAGACAGATAGATACTGATAGATAGATATAAAGATAAACAGATATATAGACAGATAGATATTGACTAATGTGACAGTGACCGCTGCTGCGCTACACCTCAAACTAAGGCTGCTAATCAAACACTAACGTCTCCTATGAACTCCGAACATACCGTACGGTTCAGTGAATGGGTCGATCAATGTTACCAGCTAGTGAGCATTACAGATTTTATATTAATAATTCGGTATTTCATTTGGTTAGGATTATGTATAATTTTTGTAATTCATTCTAATTTCATAAAAGAAGGTAATGTTATATCTAATACAATAGAAAATTTCTAAAAGCGGGAGTTAAGATAATTTGCTCAAAAAGCGGGACATTATAGTCACAATTAAAAAAGCGGGACGGACGTCCATAAAGCGGGACTGTCCCGCCTATAAGCAGGACTCTGGTCACCTTATTCTATTACGAACTCCAAACGTCCTGGCACGGAGTCTACTAGCCTACTGCAGATGTTTGGGGTTCGTCTCATGCCCTCCCATACCTCTCTTGCCTTCCTGTTCACTGCCTCTCTAGTTTTTTCCTCTACCCCCCAGTCCTGCTTCATCAACGTCCACAGATTCTCTATGGGGTTGCAATCGCAACCTTTAGTGGGCCACTCTAATAATCTGATCTGTGGGTGTGCTTCAAACCAAGCCATGACTGCCCTGCTGGTGTGTATTTGTGATCAGTCTTGCACAAGATAGATGGGTTCAGGCTCTGGGATGGCATAAGCCCTTACTGAAGGCAGAAGGGAGGTTTCAAGGATGTTAATATATTCCTGAGAATTTAAATGTCCATCAATAACTGACAATTCTCCTAGTCCCACCACATCCAGTCATGAAAGGAGACATTAACTCTGCCACTTCTTGCTCTTTCATTAATGTGTTTCGCTTCAAATCTAGTGTCTTTTCTTCGCCAGCATTGGCGGCCTAGAGTAGCCACTGAGGAGAAGGTAGTCTCATTTGTGAAGATGACAGACCTCCAGAAATCCAGGCCGACGTTCACATAAGTTTGACTAAACCTAAGGCGGCTTTGCCGTTGTGCCTCTGTTAATGTTTCCTTAACTGCATGGACGAAACAGTTCAATCCAACCTCCCTCAGTCGTCGCCTTGTGGTTACAGGGAACAACGTAGGCAAACATCTCTAGTTACTTTATGGCATTGTCCAGTGGGCGTCTGCCTGCTGCCTGTCGTAGTCTCTCGTCCTCTTCTGCTGTTGTGACACGTGGACCTTCAGGTCTCGGCCTTGTTAAGACGTGACCTTCTGCTTGGAATCGGTTCACCCACAGCTGCACTGTCGCTGTGGAGATACCCATAAGCCTGCTGATTTCCCGTATCCCCTTCCCCGCCTTGTGGTAACCAACTATTAGGGTTCTCCTCGTGATGACCTCAGGACGATTAGCGCGTGTCCTTGGACCTCGCACCCCTCCTTCTAGACGTGCATCCATACCTACAACAACAACCAAAAACAAAAGTGTAGGAATAACAGTTACCAGTACACATTTATTATACAGCCACATTAAAACAATTCAAAATCCTACGACACAGTTATGTGTATGTTAACCGTTGCACCAAGAAAAATAAGCCTGCCAACACTGAATACAGTGATTAACAGACGGGTCCGCATAAGTGAACAGGTAATAATAGCGGGCAACACGGATTATACATTGACATGTTAAGATTGTCTTACCAGTTCAATAATAGCGGGCAACACGGGTTACACAGTGACATGTTAAGATTGCCTTAGTTTGACAGACTGGACAGAAATGTGATATCCCCACAAAGTGGGGATCTAAAGTAATCCTCAAAGCTATTTTCTCAGGCAAAATTACACATGATTGAGCTTGGTGGTATCAACGTTCAGTTTATGTAAACAAATTTTGTATAATTAAATGTATTCAATTAAGTTCTCCAGTTTACCTACCTCTATAAATAATGTATTTATTTTATAACATATTATTTTTTCTCATACAGAAACAGGAAAGAGTGAGACGATGTATCAACAATGAAGTCCAGTCACTGGCTGACTACTGAGTCAGTGATAATAGCTAATGCAGCCTTAGGCACCTTACAAATCGGTTACATCGAACCTTACTGACGTCATAATAAATGATCATTCTAAAGAAAAATATACTTACGTATACTTATAATTATTCGACTTCATAAATTAATCAGCATAATTTGCAAGTGATTTGTAATGTGCAAGCATATTTCGTGATGAACTATCGCGTTCCCACTCGGCAGCGTTCACAAACTGCTTTTGCCTTAAAATAACCCGGCACCAGAATATACCAGCCATTAAACATGTTGGGAAAACAAGAAAACTATGTGTTAAAATGAAATTTGATATACTTGTAACTGTCACTACACTTTAAACTGTTTACAGCAAATGCAGTGTTTGGAGACAATAGTGCCGCTTTTGGTATATACCAACAAGACATCTCATTCAAAAGTAGCTGCTGTATTACCGTTAAGAACATCATTAATTAGCAAAATAGGCTCAAGTAGCCATATGCCAAAGGTAATCCATGATTACTCTTATTCTCATCATAAGATATTGGCTTTTGTCACATGTAAACAAGTTGCGTGTAATGATTTTACATCGACTACCTCCATGTGAATACTGGTTTAGTGTCATCACTGAATTTCCATATGTCACAATAGTGGTTTCCCATATTGTTCTGCATATTAAGTGACCTGCATCTTAATGTTACTAAATCGGGGTATCAGTTTATAATCATCCTACTATAGCGAGAGCCTCATAAGGCTGGCGAGTAGGCGTACACCAAACCCACCATATTATACTAAAGCTTGTGGCTTGAACCTAATATGGCAACAGTGATACAAAACTTACCAGTGTACTGAGAAACAAATATCAAAAAGACACTCCAGCAGACAAGTAGACAGGCAAGCAGAACAGCAGCAGACCAGGAGGCAAGAGAGTAGGGAGACGGATACACACACCATGCACCATGTTGTGCAAAGTTAGTTCCTGGCAAAGGTCACATGACGAACATATGCATGGGGATAATTGTTTCTACAGGACTCTGCACTTCGGCCAAACATTGTAACGTGGATGGGTAAATGGCCAGGGCAGACCCAAGATAATGAGTATCCAACTTACTTCAATTTACAGATTCGTATTAATGCAGTGTGCACTCAAAGACACCAGACAACAAGTGATAGCTAGGCAGGAGGGCTAGCAAACAGTGGGACAAGCAGACGGGTGGGCTGGGAAGTAACTGGGAAGAAGCTGATATAGGACAATAAAGGGGACACTGCTAATTATTTCCAAAATGGCTCACGTGTGTTACATATTATTCAGCTTCATACTCAGCCCTTGCAGACTGTGTAGAATCAGAGTAGAACCAATGCAATGAGTATCCAACTTACCTAGACAAGCTCTAGAACTGAAATGGTGTGATGCCTCCTGCTGCTCTGCAAAGAAGACTTGTGGTCGAACATTACCCGTCTCATTGGCTGTTAAGAAACTTTTTCGTTTCGGTTCACTCCCTCCATCCCTCAACAAACACAGCCATCTTCATTTACATGTTCACAGTGGCCATGTAATGGCTGTATACTTGTATGCATTTCGAGTAGAAATATGTTAACCATTTTATTTACACTGACGATGTGCATTAAGTATTATACAGATGCAGCGTAACACATGGATTGGGATTATGATATAAGTGGTTATTGTCGATTATTCGAGAGAGAGAGAGAGAGAGAGAGAGAGAGAGAGAGAGAGAGAGAGAGAGAGAGAGAGAGAGAGAGAGAGAGAGAGAGAGAGTGTGTATTCTTACCTAATTGTTCTTACCTAATTGTATCTTTACAGGAATGAGTCAAGCTCGTACTGTCCCGTGTCTTAAACCATATTTATCGTACATATCCTTAAATTTGTGAATTGTTTTGGCACACACTATTTCATTCGGTAGTGCATTCCATTGATCAGTTGCTCTGTTTGGGAAACTGAATTTCCTTACGTCTTTATCACCTCTCTTCTTATGCAGTTTTTTGCAGTGTCCTCTTGCTGATGCTTCTGCATATGTTAAGTAATCATTTATGTCTATTTTCTCCTTCCCTGATATGCACTTATATAGCATTATCATTTCACCTCTTTTCCTTCTCTCCTGTAGTGTTGGTAGATTCAGTTTATTTGGTCTTTCTTCGTAGCTTAGGTCCCTTAAACTTGGTATCCATTTTGTAGCGGCCCTTTGAACTTTTTCAATCTTGTCTATATGCTGTTTGAGATGAGGACTCCAGACTACTGATGCATATTCCAGGGTTGGTCTGATGAATGATGTTACTGTCCTTCTTAGCATGTCTTCATTTACGTATGTGAATGCTATTCTCATATTTGCAAGCAGTGTATACATGTTACGTACCTTCCCTCTGATGTGGTCAGCCGGAGATAGTGTGTTATTGATAATAACACCTAGGTCGTTCTCTCTTTCTGATGTGTATAGGGTTTTATTTCCTAACTTATAATCCCAGTCAGGTCTTTTTCCACTTTTACCAAACTTGATTACATGACACTTGTCCACATTGAATTCCATTTGCCATGTAGTACTCCATTTATGAAGTTTATTTAATTCTTCTTGTACCTCCCTACAAGAGTCTGTGCTAGTAATTCTCCTTTGTATTTTTGCATCATCTGCAAACATATTCAGATAGCTTTCATTTCCAGAGTTACTGTTTATATCATTTATATACAGTAAAAACATGATTGGTGCCAGCACTGAACCCTGTGGTACTCCACTAGTCATTTCTTTCCATGATGAGTAGTTTCCTCTTAGTACTGTCCTCATTTCTCTTTTTATGAGAAAGTCTTGCATCCAACAAAACAGTTTTCCTCGAATTCCTCCTTGATGGTACAGTTTCCATAAAAGTCTTTGGTGTGGTACGGTGTCAAAAGCTTTCTTGAAATCTAAATAGATACTGTCCACCAATCCTTCCCTTTCCTGTATTGTGTTTGTTACTCTGTCATAGTAGCTCAACAGATTAGTAACACATGATTTTCGTTTTCTGAAACCAAACTGTCTTTCTGTTATCATACTGTGTTCTAGATGATTTACCCAAGCTTTTCTTATAAGCTTTTCTAATACTTGCTTACAACACTGGTCAGTGATACTGGTCGGTCGTTGAGTGGATTTTGTCTATTTCCTTTCTTGAATAAGGGGACAATATTTGCTTTTTTCCAAATATCAGGTAGTTTACCTTGACTCAAGGATTTCTTGAAAATTAAAAATAATGGTTTACTTAACTCCTTTGCACATTCTCGTAATACCCAACATGAAATTTCATCAGGACCACTTGCTTTTCCTCTGTCTAATCTACTTAACTCCTCCTGTATTACTTTTTCTGCTATTTGTATATCTGGTAGTATGTGTGGACATGCGTGTTCCACATAGTCCCTCTCAAAATTTTTTTCTTCTGTAAAAACTAATTGGAAATTCATATTTAGTGCTTCACAAATATCTTTCTCTTGTGTATAAGTGATTCCCTCGTCCGTAATGGATTGTATTATATCTTTTACTTTGGTTTTGCTTCTGATATAGCTGTAAAACTGCTTTGGTTGATCACTACTTTTATTTATTATATCCTCCTCAAACTGTTTTTGGGCTTCCTTCCTTATTCTTGTATAGTCGTTTCTTGCCTGTTTGTAGTTATTATACGCCCTTTCACTATTGTGTCTTCTGTATCTGTTCCACAACAAATCTCTTCTTTCTTTTGATTTTTTACATTCTGTATTGAACCATTTCTGTATTTTCTTATCTGCTTCTTTGTGCTGTGGGATGTACTTCTGGACTCCTATTTCATAAAATTCACAGAATTTTTTATATACAGCATTTAAATCTTGTCCTCTAAGCTCATTTTCCCAATCAACTTCTAAGAAATACTTCTTTAGGTCTTGATAATTTCCCTTTTTATAGTTTAGGCTCTTTTTGTAACTGTCATTGCTGTTTACTATGTCATATGCTATCCTGAAGTTATAATTTAGTACTGCATGATCGCTTTTGCCGAGTGGAGGGTGATATATTAAACTGTCAGTATCATTTTCTTGCCTAGTAAATATTAGATCTAGCACTGAAGGTACATCAAGTCCTCTTTTTCTGGTGGTTTCCCTCACATGTTCCGTTAGGAAAAACTCTTGTAATAGATTCAGGAACTTTTGGTCCCAACAGCTTTCTTGGCTAATTATATCTAGAGTATTCCAATTTATATTTGTATTGAAATCCCCAGTTAGTATAATTCTTTCCGATTTCTCTTCCATTTTATGTAGTAATGATCTTATACTTTGAATTGTACTCTCTGCCAGGTCCTCATATTCGTCTCTTTCCCATGTGTTTGATCTGGGTGGCATGTACAAATTGGCTACAATTACTTTACCTTCAGATGTGTTGATCTCTAATGCAATCAGTTCTACTTGTGATGGTATATCTAGGTTTATTTCCTTGACTTTTAGATTTTTCTTAGTTAATATTATAATTCCTCCTCCTTTTTTTAAATTTCTGTCTCTTACCCATATATTGTATTCCTCTAAGTTCAGTATGTCATTGGATATCCTTGGTGTTAATTTTGTTTCAGTTAGGCATATTTGTGGTTCATTTTCTCTGACAATCATTCATCTCTAGTAATTTAGATACCATTCCATCCACATTTGAGTACATCAACTTTATCATTTTGTTTATATACTTGTCATGACATGGTTCTACTACCTTCCTCCTTTTTCTTCCATCCTGTTTGTGTACCACTTTCGTACCTGCAATCCTATTTGTGTGTGTGTGTGTGTGTGTGTGTGTATAGGATATAAAAAGCAGGGGCCGGATGCTCAAAACTGGTCATATCTCAGTCCTGCCGTCGGTGGTCGCTCCTCTAGTCCCGTCTTAAGTTATTCCCGCCTTATGACTGACCACCTCCACCAATGTTCAAACGAGAAGCGGTCAGTCGTAGGGCGGGTATAAGTGTTAGTCCCATCAAGCGGCAGAGGGCAGGCAGTTCGCCAGCTGATCTGATAGCAACCATTGAGAATCAGTGTAACAAAAAAGGCACCCAATGAGAATCAAGGAGGTTGTTTCTAAACAGACAACTCGTGCATGCTGGTATAACAACAAATATCACCGCCACAGTCTAGATACTCGCCACACGCCTCTCTGTCTGCTAATACTAACCTACTTCACAATGGAAGGTGAACCTAAAGCCAGGAGACCTCGGCGCCCAAACTTTACTGATGCAGAGCTGCTGGCTATGGCAACAAGTGTTGCAGAGAAGCAAGACATTATATTGGGAAAATTTTCATTTGACAGTGCCTCAACAGGAGTCAGGATGAAGGCGGCAGCTTGGCAGTATGTTACTGATGCTGTCAATGCTGTCAGTCGAATTCAACGTGATGTTTCGGGCGTAAAAACTAAATTCAAGCATTCAGTGTAGTCAATAAACTGGAAATTTTTTCCTTAAGACCCGTTTTGCAATGTTTTTCTTTTCTAACTTATAATCTTTGACAGATTTT
This sequence comes from Coenobita brevimanus, assembly GCF_032717465.1. Taxonomy (NCBI): domain Eukaryota; kingdom Metazoa; phylum Arthropoda; class Malacostraca; order Decapoda; family Coenobitidae; genus Coenobita; species Coenobita brevimanus. Next base: position 17,732,189 of record NC_137041.1, read on the forward strand.
ATATTTGTTAACAACCATTAGGCCCATCCAACAAAGTTTTAGCCCCAATCTAACCTAATCTACCTAAATTAACTAACCTAACCTAAACCCCAAACCTGCTTGGAGGTTGTCAAGCCAAGGCCTCATGATTACGGTGATAAGTTGTTTTTAGGTCAGGGGTGCAGTTAAGTAATGTTAGGTTAGGCTTCTGATTAGGCTAGGGTAGGTTAGGGTAGGTTTTAAGCTAAGTGCAAAGTGGTGGTGGGTTTTTGTTAATATCTCAAAGACTTATTTTGCCATGGATGAATTAGAATGATTTGACGCAGACATCAAGATGTACCCATCGAGCTACATCAAATTCATTACCATAAGGCAGGTGCACTTTTAAACATTTACCCTATCCTTACCTAAAGACCCTAACCTATCACTTCACAGCACATAATAAAATTGTGAGCTAATGAAAGCTCCTCAAGGAAAAAAAAAGAAAGAAAAATCAACAGTTTAGGACACCTATGGAATTCAATATGCATACTCTAGAGAATGGAGGTTAAAATATGAAATTCCAGTAGTGTCGTAAACTGTAATATACCGGAAAAAATACCAAATCTGCCCACATCTAACTTAGAACGAGGATTTGTAGAAGAAAAACAGTTCATACGCCATACCTAATGAAAATATATGAGTATACATTTTATAGCAAGTATGTGGCATCATAGGGAGGCTTTGACAGTCTCATGAGATAAAATTATGCTGCACATCTACAATTCATAAGAGGCCTCAATAGCGAGTCACTTAAAACTCGATAACCAAGCACAAATCATGCATGAGAGAGTTCCCTGGGATCCTTGCCATAATAAAATACCGCTATATGCTTGTATGTATTACAAACACCGTAACTAATGTTTTGAGGGGTAGATAACGCTGATAAGAGGCTCAAAGCTTCCTTACGACCGTGCTGAATGGGCTTTAGGACTGCTTGGTACCAGTCGTAAATTTTGATGGAGTTCCGACCAGAGATAGTCCCGCTGACGTCACAACATGGCGCCCATACTTTTTTGAACATCGCAGACGGCAGCCATTGTGAACACAGGTTATGACTTAGTCCCGCTCTGGCGAGCAACGACCGGGACTAAAGTTTTGAGCATCCGCACCCAGGTGTAAAACGAGGGTGGGTCATGAACAGTGTATGATAAAAAATGGACATAAAACAGGGCTACAATGTAATTCCACACAAACTCAAGCTTCGTAGGCTGATATATTTATGTGTTCGGTATTAATTGAATATATAAGCACATAAGCCAACCATTCAAAGGGGTAAAACCAAGATGACTCGAATCGTGACTGTTATGCAGCGCATTCTGTGTCCCGACTTCTCGGGTCCAGTTACGGTGCAACTCTGGGGCCGGATGCTCAAAAATTTAGTCCCGGTCGTTGCTCGCCACCTGTGTTGACAATGGCTGCCGTCTGCGATGTTCAAAACAGTTTGGGCGCCATGTTGTGACGTCAGCGGGACTATCTCTGGTCGCAACTCCATCAATATTTACGACTCTTTCCGAGCAGTCCTAAAGCCCATTCAGCACGGTCGTAAGGAAGCTTTGAGCCTCTCATCAGCGTTATCTACCCCTCAAAACATTAGTTAAGATAAGTGTTTGTAATACATATAAGTATATAGTGGTATTTTATTATGGCAAGGATCACAGGGAACTCTCATGCATGATTTGTGCTTGGTTATCGAGTTTTAAGTGACTAGCTATGTGCAGCATAATTTTATCTCATGTGTGTGAAAGCCTCCCAATGATGCCACATACTTGCTGTAAAATGTTGGCTACTCATATATTTTCAACAGGTATGGCATGTGAACTGTTTTGCTCCTACAAACCCTCGTTCTAAGTTAGATGTGGGCAGAATTGGTATTTTCTCCGGTATATTACAGTTTAGGACACTACTGGAATTTCACATTTTAACCTCCATTCTCAAGAGTATGCATATTGAATTCCAGAGGTGTCCTAAACTGTTAATAGACCTTTTTTTTTCCCTTTAGGGACTTTTCATTAGCTCACTATTTTATTATGACCAGTATGGGCTGTGAAGTGATAGGTTAGGGCCTTTAGGTAAGGATAGAGTAAATGTTTACAAGTGCACCTGTCTCATGGTAATGAATTTGATATAGCTCAATTGGTACATCTTGATGTCTACCTCAAATTATTCTAATTCATCCATGGCTAAATAATAGTCTTTGAGATATCAACGAGTACCCACCACCACTTTGTATTTAGCTTAAAACTTATTCTAACCTACCCTAGTCTAGCCTAACCTGACATTACTTTACTGGACCCCACTGACCTAAAAACAACTTAATTATCACCGTAATCATGAGGCCTTGGCTTGACAACCTCCAAGCAGGTTTGGGGTTTAGGTTAGGTTAGTTCATTTAGGTAGATTAGGTTAGATTGGGACTAAAACATTGTTGGATAGGCCTAATGGTTATTAATAAATATAAAATCTGTCGAAGTAAAAGATTATAAAAGAAAAACATTGCAAATCAGGTCTTAAGTAACAAATTCCCAGTTCATTGACAAAACTGAACACTATTTAGACCTCATTCAAGCATATATATGACCTGCGAATTTTTTGGTTTTAACCTGTCACTTACCGAGCGATTTCGCACCTCCGACACCCCCCAATCCCAAGCTATTTTGGAATTTTTTTTTGGGGGGGGGCTAAAATCTCCGCTTTTGGTGAGAAACATCGAAAATTCTTAGAGAAATTGCTCACCTGAGGTTTAAAATACTTGATCCAGGTAGCAGTACCTCCTTCCCTTACTGGGTTTTTTATCAGGCTGGCTCCAAAGAAAACCAGTTCTGTGTGAGAGTAGCTATTCCACACCATTCATAAACGGTATTTATTTATTAATTTATTTATTTCAAATTTATATGTAGTACGAGAGTATATTGCTTTTCAAACAGGAATATGGGCAATATATGCATTGTTTGACTCACTAACACATCAACATACCTGATCTTTTTTGGCGACATTACCTGATCATCATTTCTGACTGTTTCTTCCTCAAATGCTGCGTAAACTTTGTCCTCCACATTATCATTGATTGGAGAATCACTCTGGGCCTGAATGCCTTTATTGGCCAGGTTACTGGTAACAGGTGAATTGCCGAGACAGTGGCGTGCGGGGTGGGGGGGGAGGTCATGCGAGGTAAGGCATTGTCCCTGCCTGGCATCTTGTAGAGGATTAGAGGAAGGTGTCCCGTGTATACTTAAGAGAAATCACGCACGAAAATTGAAAATTGTGTAAATTAGGGACCTTACAATTGCATGATGTACTGGTACATCGACGGGTCTAGCTGTGACAAAATGTTGCAACGTACCCATACGTCGACGGGATGCCTTGGGTTAAAAGATAATTACCATATTAAGCATAAAAAGTACCTAGCCCAACTTAAGTCTTACCACTTAAGCTTAGCTTTGGATTTTATTTTTTTCCTGAACACTTAGTTGGGTATGTGCTTGAACTTGCCCTTTCTAGTAGGTTACTGTAATTATTTCAATGTTTCACAGATGGAGCTTGCTGCTGCCTACATTTTCAATCAAGGACTACGTAGGGAAAGAAGATATCGGGACCCACTTGACCCTCTACATCTCAGTGACGAACATCTCTTGCGGGTATATAGATTCCCCCGTGAGGAAATCCTAAGGCTTTGTGATGAGTTGTGGCCCCACTTGGAACGGAGAACCAGAAGGTCACATGCACTCCCAGCGCACACCCAGGTTCTGGCTGCATTAAGATTTTTTGCAAGTGGCAGCTTTCAAACTGTTATTGGAGACAGTGTTGGAATTGACCAATCCAGTGTGAGCAGAGTAATTGATAAAGTAACTCATGTACTGTGTGAAAAAGCCAGTAGAGAAATAAAAATGCCAACAGTGGCACTGGACATTAATAGAACAGTACAAGATTTCAGGTGTTTAGGAAACTTTCCTAGAGTAATAGGTGCCATTGATGGCACACACATACGCATTAAAGCCCCCGATGAAAATGAAGCGGTGTTTGTCAATCGCAAACAGTATCACTCCCTCAATGTACAGGTTGTGTGTGACAGCAACAACAAAATCATCAGCTACACAGCCAATTTCCCAGGAAGCACACATGATGCCTTCATATGGAGCAACTGCCCTCTGAAGCAGCGTTTCCTTGTTGGTCAGTTTGGAGATGCTCTTTTATTAGGTAGGTTTCCTGATACATAAATGTTTGTGGAAATTACCTTTGCTTTAGTACAACCTAGATGTAAGGGCTTTTGCCTTCCTATATGAAACATAAGAAAATATATCTATCCCTTGCAAGTTCATTATACGGCATACTGCACTTCCATACTTTGGTCATATTGCAGGTATGTCAACAAAAACATTTGTATAACTGCATGTTACAACAGAATTCATGGGTTTCAAGATTTCATGCAATGCATAAAGGTAATACTACCTCACATTACACTACATTATTAGTACCACTCTCCCCGCACTTACCAAGCTTGTCCATGTCAATAGTCTGTTGTGGTGTGGTCCAGCATAATGAGATTCTGGGTGGTTATAAACATTATTTTTGTAATTGCTTCAGCCTGCGACAGCAGGGTTATGATAAAACCAAAGTTATCAAAAGATCTGTAGTATTGAAGTATTATGGGCAACTTCAGGGAATAACTACACATATCTCAAACTTTTGCTCTGCTAAAAGGTTATTGGATTACTGACTTCATGAATACAAATTGATACAAGCAACTTTACAGGAGATAGTGGGTATCCTCTAGAGCCATTCCTGATGACGCCACTTGCACATCCAACAACACTTGGTGAGGAACGGTACAATAGGAGTCACCGAAGGACAAGATGTGTTGTAGAACGTACATTTGGGGTCCTCAAATCAAGATTTAGGTGCCTACATGAGTCAGGAGGAAGTCTGCAGTATGAGCCCAGGAAGTGTGTCAAGATTGTGGCTGCCTGTATGCTCCTTCATAACTACTGTTTGGATCGCCGGATTCCCTATGTCGGCGATGTTGTTCAAGAGGAAGAAGTACCAGTTCAGCCTGTAAGAAACAACAGACAGAATCCTGGTCAAGTTGTAAGACAGGAAATTATCAGAAACTTCTTCTCTTGAGTAGAGGTAGGCATATAAACAACCGGCCCCAGGTCCTGAAGAAAATCATGGATATGACCGGGCCCTTCCACAGAGCGGCTCAGTAGGAAAGCATCTGCTCCCGGCCCGAGGGAAATACCTGGATGACCCCAAAAGGGAGCCAGGGATGTGTGTGGCTGTTTGAACCCCAGGTTGTAGACTCTCTTTGATCATCAACCTCAGGGGGTGTACCTATGAGGAAAGATGCTGCCACTTCTGTCCATATTTTGTGCAATGTCAGCCTGCACATGCAGGATTGCCTTTTTACATTATTTACTTTGTTGTGACAAATTGATTTTTCATCATCATCCGGACCTCCATTCCCACTCAGGGGCAAGGTGATGAGTAGCAATGTCCAGACAGCACAAACTTGCCCAATCCAAATAGGCCACACTTCCATTCACTCATCATTCAGGTTCCCAGAATCCTGGCTCTACCGGATACACCCAAAACATTCACCACATTCTGCAGCTTCACACAGCGCATCCAATTGAGTCGATCAGGACGCTGCCATGCTCACAAGGGGTGCCAAAATCACTGATCATGCACTTCTCACAAAATTCATCCAGCCACCTCAATCTCTTGTCGGTTCCCTAGCCTCACCAACTTCCAAACCTCTCTTCCTCACACACTCATCCACCATATCTCTCCACCTTCTCCTTGGCCTACCTCGCCTCCTCCCATATTCGCTCAGGTATACCTTTTTTACCACTCTATTGTTATCCATTCTTCCACATGACCATACCATGACAGGACGCTCTCTTCAATTCTGGTGTCCACCGACTTGCTTACTGCACACCTTTCACGAATCAGATTATTTCATATCCTGTCCACCCTATGTACTCCACATACATTCCTCAGCAGTCCCATCTCCACTGCTCTGACTCTTGACTTCATTTTCTTGCCACACCATAGTCTCACACCCACATGATATTTTTGCATTTTATAATTGTTGTTGCAGGAATGCCATTTTACATTATAGACTTCATGATAAATAAATTTATTTTTGCCCTTTATAAAAGTTGTTCTCTTCCTCACTTGCCTTATCCTACACATGACATAAAATACTGAACATATTTGTACCTTTGGCTATACATTACTTAACCCCAAATTGGAGTGGGAGGCAATACTTAATGTTTATTGAGGAACAAAATGGGAGCAATTAGCATTGTAGCTACTGTAGGTGTATAATACATATCACAGTAAGGAACAAAATGGGAGCAATTAGCATTGTACTAATGTAGGCATATAATACATATCTCAGTAAGGAACAAAATGGGAGCAATTAGCATTGTACTAATGTAGGCATATAATACATATCTCAGTAAGGAACAAAATGGGAGCAATTAGCATTGTACTAATGTAGGCATATAATACATATCACAGTAAGGAACAAAATGGGAGCAATTAGCATTGTACTAATGTAGGTATATAATGCATATTACATGGACTCAAAAAAAAAAAAAAAAAAAAAAAAAAAAGGATACAGTATATCTGAATTTGCCTACCATGTACATGAAGAGGTGAGACAAGCTGTGGCACAAAAGAAGAAAGCAATTAGGGAGTGGATAGAAAGCAGAGGTGTGGAGGAAGCTGAGAGTCGAAAGAGTTATGTGTAGAGAGGAAAAGATTAGTAAGAGGGAGTACGAAGAGTGTGGATGAGGAATTTGAAAGGAATTTAAGTGCAGAGGGAATGTAAGAAAATGTTCTGGAAAAAGGTAAGGTGAATGAGACAGGGTGATAGAGAATTTAGTCAAGGAGTGAAAGATAAGAATGGGAGACTTCTAGTGGAAAAGGGAGAAATACAAGCAGATGGAAAGAATACTTCCAGGAACTGTTAAACATAAAGATTGAAAGTAATGCATGTATAAGTGGCTGGGGAATAGCTGGAAGAAGAAAGGGAGCGAGAATAGAGGAAGAATTAAGTAGGACAGAAGTAGTGGAAGCAATGAGAACAAGCAAAATAGGGGAAGCCCCAGGAACTGATGGAGTGTGTTGAAATGCTGAAGCATGGGGGAGAGATAGTAGTAGAATGGATGTGGAAGATGTGTACATTGGACTGGGAGGCAGGTAGAGTTCCTGAGGATTGGGAGTCAGGCATAATTATTCCCCTATACAAAGGGAAAGGGGAAAAAAAGTGTGTGGTAATTATAGGGGCATTTGTCTTCTTAGTGCAATAGGCAAAGTGTATGGAAGGATACTTATTTAGGGAAATAACAGAGGAATTGGTTGGAGAGGAGCAGGGGGGTTTCAGGAAGGGAAGAGATTGTGTGGATCAGATATTCACTCTTAGGTCTTTTGTGGAAAAGTTTCTGGAGAAGGGAAAGAAGTTGTATGCAGCCTTCATGAATTTGGAGAAAGCATATGACAGGGTGGATAGACAAGGAATATGGAACTTATTGAGAACAGATGGAGTAAATGGGAAGCTGTTGAATGCTGTGAAGAGTATGTATGAGGGTACTAAGACTGCAGTGTGTGTGGATAGTGAACTGAGTGAATTTTTCTCTTTTGAATGTTGGATTGAAACAGGGTTGTGTCATGTCTCTGTGGCTGTTCAATCTGTATATGGATGGGGTTATAAAGGAGATACAGGGTAGGGCAGTGGATGTTGGAGCAGCCCTAATGAGAGAGGGTACAATGTGGAAACTCCCTGTACTGTTGTTTCCAGATGATACTGTACTGTTGAGTGAAGATGAATGGGAACTGCAAGGCCTAGTGAATGAGTTTGGGAGAGTGTGTAAGAAGCAGAATCTAAAGGTGAATGTAGGGCAGAGTAAAGTTATGGTCTTTGAAAGAAATGAAATCACTGGATGTTCAGTAATGCTGGATGGTGAGGAAACGGAAAACGTGAGGTCATTTAAGTACTTGGGTAGTATGATGTGTAAAGATGGGAGTTTGGAGGGTGAAGTACATGAAAGGGCACAACAAGGAAGAAAGGTTGCTGGTTCATTGAAAGCATTAATAAGGAACAGGGAAGTGAGCATGGAAGTAAAAAAGTCACTGCATGACAGTATTGTGATTCCAACTTTAATGCATGGCAGTGAAGTGTGGACCTTCCTGGAAGGAGACAAATGAAAAGTGAGAGCAGTGGAAATGAGTTATTTGAGAGGAGCATGTAGAGTTACATGGAGTGAGAGATTGACAAATGAGGAAGTGAAGGAATGTTGTGGTGTGGATGTGATAGAGTGCATTAGGAGAAATACACTGAGGTGGTTTGGCCATGTGGAGAGGATGGAGAGAGAGAGAGACTGACAAGGAGAGTGTAAGTAAGTGAGGTGCAGGGGGACAGAGGGAGGGGGAGGCCGAGGATGAGATGGAGGAATGGAGTGGAGAGGTACATGAGGGAGGGTGGGTGAGCTGGGAACATGGTAGTGAAATGGCAGGGGACAGGGCGACATGGAGGCGATTTGTTTGTGGCCACCCATTATGAGACTGAGGCGTCCGGCAATACATAGATAGATAGTAGGCTATATGAATACTACATCCTGTACGGTTCAACATTAAGCTTGCACCTAGGTAAACCTGATCCAACAGTACTTACACACATGAGATTGACTTGTGAAAAAAAAATGCCTAATTATGTCAAGCAAGGAACAAATTGGGAGCAATAACCATAGTACCACAAGTCTATACTGCATAACACATCCGAGATTCATATCACATTAGAGATTTTTTAGGTTTGCACCTGAGTAAACCTTATCTTACTGGTACAGTAGCATCTAGCAGTACTGTACTCTATCCTGCAATGTTTCTTAGACACTTACATGCATGATAAAAAAATATAAATATCCCAGTGGTAGGAAGTATCACATGCAAATTAAAAAAATATATATTCAGTAGCTACTTAGTGTAAGTGAAACCTGACATAGATATATATCACAGTGATTCCTTATGACATGGAAAGAGGACTGAAATAAATATGAATTGTTCAGTACTGTACACTCAACCCTCGGCTATCATGGGTTCCCCTATAGCGTATCTCGCTATCACGCCTATATAAAAAACTACCCAAATACCTTTATCATGCACTAAATGCCTGGTATCACACACCGCAAATGTTCGTATATTTCAAAAAGGCCAGGCTCCAGTGCTCTGCCCAGCCAACAAAAGCTTCACTCCGTGATTGGTCAAGTGACGTCAGCACCAGCCGAGCGCTGATTGGCCGCCAAACCATTCAAGTGCACGCCCTCAGACCATGAACAGTGATAGCAAGAACAATAACCTTTTTTATGATATGACCATGGCCAACGTACCCCCTCCCCGTCCCCCTACCATCACCCAACATAATGCTGCGGCACCTTGCAGGGAAGTAAAGAAGAGGAAGAACCTAAGTTATGCAGATTAACTGGAAATGTGAAACTTACAGAGAATGGTGAGACCAAGCAAAAAGTGGGGAAGAAACATAACATCAATGAATCAACTGTGAGGGGTATTTATAAGAATCGTGATCACATCATAAAACATGCTTATTTTTAGACTATTATATATTAATATGTGGTACAAAAAAGGTATCTTCGGGGTAAATATTGAGGTCATGGCACCAACTAGAATTATTACCATAAGTTCTTCAATTTGGCTATCACGGTTTCGGCTATAGCGCAGCCATAGCGGGACCAATTGGGAGTGATAGCTGAGGGTTGAGTGTACATGGAAATTAATAAAACAATTTCAGGTATGCAGGAGAAAAAAAAAGCACAACTGATGAAGCACATCATAGTTGGCATCTGTCTGCTGCATACCTTATAGCTGCAGCTATTTGTGTAAGGCCATTGTCTACTGTGATGTTTATATCGTTCAGTAAATCACGAATCTCACTTTGAACGTTAAACATTTGCACTAGAAAATCAGTGTCCTTCTGTGAGTGACGGCTCGATGAGGAGGTGGGAGTGTGGCTGGCTGGGCGGGTGGGATTGTGGCTGGCTCGGCGAGAGGAAGTGTGGCTGGCTCGGCAAGAGGAAGTGTGGCTGGCTGGGCGAGAGGAAGTGGAGCTGGCTGGGTGGCTCGGAGTGCAAGTGGAAGGGTGGCTTGCAGTAAAAGTGGATGAGGGGCTTGAGAGTTGGTGGCTTTGTGCTGTGGCCTGAGGTGGTTGTGCGTGTGAAGTTGAAGGTGCATGCTCATGCCTTGACATAAGAGTATATGAATGGTCATCCAAGGCCACTGCCATATCTTGAGCAGCTTCCATGTCCCCTGGATGCACCTGCTGCCAGTCCTCTTCAAATGTTGGAGAGTCCCCAACTGTAGATTGGGACACATCATGGTACACTGCCACAGGGTTTCCTTCTTCCAACTGGACATGCAAATGCTGCCCTGCTGGAGCACGGTGCTGCTCACATACAGATGGTCCTGCAGGTGCCACACGAGCCACACCTAAAGGATCAGTTGTAATTACCATACAGAATTGGCTATAGTAGCTGAACCTTGTCAGGAGAAGAATACTTACAAAAGACTGAAAAAATACAAAACCAACCACACTGTTGTCAACATTTTATATATGTTAAAACCACACTGAAAATATGAATTTGTCGTAAATTATTTTGTTGGGTGATATTCCCGGTATATAAGGAGGTATATTTAAATTTCTTACCCTCTGCTAATGCAACTTCATCTGGATGCGGTATACCAGGAAGACCTGCGACGGCATTGTCTGGTATGAGATTCAGGACTGCCTCTTCTGCTGCAGTATATTCAATTTTCTGGGAAGGTCCACCACCTGAGAAGAAAGGAAAAGCTTAATTATCAATTATTATGAAACTTTCAAGCTGTGACTAATATCCCACTGGCTGCAGTAAACTACCAATGTTACATAATTCGTCCCCATTGCATTTCAGAACCAAAAACCCATTTTATCACCATTTTTTTTGGAGAGCTGGGTGGCACATCAGTAGCTGGCATAGCCCGTGATCTTGAGGTCGCGGGTTCGTACACACCCCGGTTCCTACTCAGCTGAGAGGGCTGGTGTTCTCATAACCCTAGCAGGGCTATCTGGTCTATAAAGGCCAAGCTCATTGAAGATTTAAGAAAAAAAAAAATTGTTTATTTGTTAAATCCTGAATTAACCCGGCCTGTGCCAGTGCCGTTTTAAAACGGTCTGATGTAATTGCGCACTCAGTGCCAGTGCCGTTTTGAAACGGTCTAAAATAAAAAACTTCACTGTTACTGCACTTTTCAAGATTTGTGGGTAAAAATTGGCAGGCATGTAAGGTAACTGCTCCTCTACCATCCCCCAGGCTGTCAAGGCCATACACTCACTCACTCCCCCCCTCATGCTCTCTGCCTGTGTGCCTCACCCAGTGCTGGACATAGTTGAAGTCGAAGTTGTTGTTGTTATTTATCTGGTCCCACTCCACCAAAGGCACGCTGCAGGACCTTCACGTATGATTTAAGATCAAATCCAATAAAAAAATCACAGTGCGTATCCTTCCCTGACTGTTGAATCCTCCAGGTCGTGTAACATTCTGAGAACAAGAATGTCTTTAACTTGTTTTTAAAACTCTTTGTTCCCTCAATCAGCCTTATATCAAGTGGAAGACTGTTATAAAGTCTAGGCTCCAACAGCGTCAGTCCAACACTAGCTCGACGAGTGTTGATGCCATCTTCAGATGGTTGAACCACATGCAACAGGTCTCTCAAATATGATGGGCAACCAGTATGGAGTACTTGATGGGTCAAAACACACACTTTAAATTAAATTCTAGCCTTGATAGGCAGCCAGTGAAGCTCAATCAACACCGGAATAATTCTATCACGAGGAGAAACACCTTTAATCAATCTTGCAGCCCTGTTCAACATATTCTGCAATTTTTTTAGCTGTATCTTTGGCAGATTGCAGTAAATTGAGTTACAATAATCCACTCTGTTAATTACAAAATTAATCACAAGTTTCTTCACAGAACTCTCATCTATGTATTTCTTAACCAAAGGCCAGAGATCCTAACAACATTATTTACCTGAGCATTCAGGGACAAGTTACAATCTAGTAAGACACCCAGATCACGAACTCTATCAGCAACATCAACTGGATTACCATTTATATTCATATTAATATTGCTCAAATTTCTTATTCTGTCCCTGCTGCCTACTATCATGTATTCAGTCTTACTTTCATTTAACTTGAGCTGCTTAAAATCCATCCATTCTCGGACACTCAAAAGAATAATATTTAATTTCACAACAGTGTCATCTATTTCATAAATGGAAAAGTAAAAATGAGTATCATCAGCAAATAACTTAAATTTCAGTCCATGTCTTTCCAACAGTGTAGATAAACCAATTGTGTAAATACAAAACAGAACTGGACCCAGCACACTCCCCTGGGGGACACCTCTACTCAACGTTTCATATGAAGAAAATGAATTACCAATTTGTACACAATATTTCCAATCCAACAAGTAGTTTTCTAGATACCTCAATGCTCCATCCATGACCCCAATAGATCTTAGGTCATCTAAAAGCAGCTCATGAACAACAGTGTCAGAAGCAGCACTCAGATCAAGCAGAACCAAAGTCGCACATTTACTGTTATAAATTATTTCCAGTAGATCACTGACTACAGAACACACTGCTGTCTCCATGGAATATAATTGCCTGTAAGCTGGCTGACTATCTGGCAAAGCATTTACACTTTGTAGGTGATCAAGTAACTGATCTAGAATCACATATTCCATTACTTTAGATACATATGACAAATTTGAAACTGGTCTATAAGAACTCAAGCTTTGGTAATCAAGTGCACCCTTCAACAATGGTTTAACAATGGCTGTCTTCTCAGATACAGGAAACTTACATGTAGAAATACTTATGTTCACAATTATCACCATAATATCTATAAAGACTGAAATATTTTCAGCCTCCACCACTTCAGATATAGGCATTGGATCCATTGCACAATATGTCTTCTTAGCTCTCTTATTAACTCGAATAAGAATATCCTTATTTATCATATTGGAGGATTTTGTAAATATTTTCATGTAAGTGTGTGTTGTAAATATTTTCTTGTAAGTGTGAGGACTATATAGAGAAGTCAAGTTGTAAAAACCTTCTTAGTGCCAGGACTGTACATTATGAAGTCAGGATGTACCTATCTTCATGTAAGTGTAAGATAATTCATTCACAGTGAGAAAGACACTCAAATTGTGATGGATGCTGAAGTAATAAGTAATCAGAAAAGTGTACTGAACATTGCTATAACTTCCCAGCATAAATACCTGAGTATACCTTACATAGAAAACGGCTTTCACGTACGTGGTAAGCATGAAGCATGATAGTGGCTATACCTGTAGACGAGTGTGCCAGACTTAATAAAACCCATTTCCGTCCCTCGATCAGCATTTTAACGGCGAAATTCTTTGTTTCCACATCGAAATCTATCATTTTATCAAAAAAAAAAAAAAAAAAAAAAAATCGAGAAATGCCTGGCACTGGGGTGACCCATAGAGCTAAAAATAGGCATGCAGCAGGTTAAAATAGATCTTGGGGCTTTAGGTTATGTTAGGTTAGGGTTTAGATAACATTTGGTAGGTTTCCTTAAACAAGGGTAGGTTTTACACTAACAGTATGTTAGGTTAGGTGTAACAAGTTAGTTTAGGATTTATGTTGTCAGGTTCAGTTAGGTTAGTTGGTAAACGTTTACAAGTGGATCTGCATTGTAGCGGTGAATTTTAAACAGCTCAATAGGTACATCCTGATCTTAATGTCTACTCCCATATTGTGACGGCCAAGACCTAGACACCCCCAAACCCGGATATTTTGGGCCAGGTTCGGGATTTTCCCTTTCGTATCCAGATAAAAGGCCATCTGGACCAACATCCGAATCAAACCAAGACACCAAAAATTACCAAGAAAATGTCAAAATAAACAAAAAAATTCAGTTCCAAACACCAAATTTGGCCAGAGAATGTCAACATAATTTTAAAAAATGAACTGTGTCGATCCCTACTCTTTAAATTTGCCACACGATAACAAGAGCCCTCCTCCCCTCCTCTAAAAAACACTACCTTTGCAAGTATGTGTTGTAAAAATGTACTGTGATTTTCCTATGCTTTTCAAGGTATTTCCTCCTGTGATCATGTGTCAACATACCTGTTCCTTTCTGATACTGCAAGTCCTTTGCCCTTTTCTGCTTAACTTCTGACTTGAAATGCTTGAACTTTGTTTTTACATCCAAAACATCACGCTGAATTCTACTGACTGCATTGACAGCATCAGTAATGTACTGCCAAGCTGCCGCCTTCATCCTGACTCCCGTAGAGGCACTATCAAAAGAAAATTTTCCCAGTATAATATCTTGCTTTTCAGCAACACTTGTGGCCATAGCCGAGGTCTCTTGGTTTTGGGTTCGCCTTCCATTATGTGAAGTAGGCTGGTATTAGCAGGGAGAGAGGCGTGTGGCGAGTATCTGTGGCGGTGATTTTTGTTGTTACAGGCGTGTATGTGTTGTGTTTAAAAACAACCTCCTTGATTCTCATTGGCTGCCTTTTTTGTTACATTGATTCTCATTGGTTGCTATCAGATCAGCTGGCGAACTGCCTGCCCTCTGCCGTTTGATGGGACTAACACTTATACCCGCCCTACGACTGACAGCTTCTCGTTTGAACATTGGTGGAGGTGGTCAGTCATAAGGCGGGAATAACTTAAGACGGGACTAGAGGAGCGACCACCGACGGCGGGACTGAGATATGACCAGTTTTGAGCATCCGGCCCCTGGGTCCTTAATTCTTGACCGGGTCAGCACTAGCAAGGAAGGGAAAACACAAACACCACGGGTAGACAGATACACTAGTATGTTAATAAAGAACTATTACACACACAGCGTTCTATGATCAGAGTCCGAGTTACACAATGCTTTACACTGATATTAATCTCAATCACTGTCCATCTAGTTCAGCATCTTTGTCTCACATCTGGGCTGTTTCCCTCACCATATTACAAGCAATATATCACCAATATAGGTAGTATATTAACACAGATTTACATATAACACAACCCAGTATAACCACAGGGACAGTTCTTAAGCCTATACTCGGTTCCACGATGTCTGACCCACTGATTTTGCCAGATGAGGACAGGCGGAATTGGTAACACTGCGCCGTGTCCTCGGGCGGTGATTGGTCAATCTCCATCGTATTTGAACGTGCGCCGAATTGAATTTGTATTCTTACCAACCTCCTCATTTATTTGTAAATACAGAATTATACGGCTGCAGTGATTGCTTTAGTGATACATATGTCCTTTTTAATTTATTAGAGATAAACCTGAACGACACTGGTAACAAAACTAAGGCGTTACTGGACGCATACGGACAACAGTTAAGGACAGAAGCAGGCCTAATGACAATTGATTTATTTGTTTATATTGTAATTTCACTATGATTAATTTCGTTCACACTTGACGCGGTTTAATTGTAGCGGCTTGGTACAAGTTATTATTTTCTTTTATCTTTCCTTTATTCCGTCGTTAACAAATACTCGGTTCATTCTGCAATAATGTAATCCATTACTTTCCGGGTCTCTCTCTCTCTCTCTCTCTCTCTCTCTCTCTCTCTCTCTCTTATGAAATGGCTCAGGAAAATAAACACCAAACGTATTACTGTAAGAGAAAAATTTACTGAATCTGACTATGAATACAAACAAAATAATGTAGCTGTGTAAAGCTACTGTTACCTATGAAGGTATTGAAAATGTGTGTTTATTAAGAACAACATGTATTGACCCCAGTGAGATTGTGTGTGTGTGTGTGTGTGTGTGTGTGTGTGTGTGTGTGTGTGTGCTCACACAAATCATAATTAAGAAAAGCTAAGCATATCTAAGGTAAGGTTCTATATTTAGGTCTCCATATCACTTTCCTCTTCACTTGAATCGTCCACACTACTTTCGTCAGATGCCACATTAATTACAAAATTTTCATCATAATGATCTTGTGCAATGTCCTTGGCCCTGAATTCAGCCTCAATTTTTAGTGTGTGGTCGATGCATTTCCGCCAATGTTCAGATGTTCTGTTGTTGATTGCCTCGTAGGCTATTTGCTCAATTCTCTTCAGGCACTGGTTACCATTAGAGTTTTTCTGCTTCACTTCAGTTTTCACCTGTGCCCAAATTAGTTCAATGGGGTTCAGCATGCAGTGGTAGGGGGGTAGCCTGAGTACACTATGTCCATGACTAACTGCTATCTGATCAATTTCGTATTCTTGCTTTGACTTGTGTTTTTTTACAGATCTGAAGTAACTGTACAGATCTGAAGTAACTGATCATGGGAGATCTTGTTTGAAGCTAACCACTGTAGTAGTTCATCTTTTCTGCTGCTGGCTGTTGGCACTTTATAGGTGATTTTTGAGTGGTATGGTGCATTATCTAAAACTATTAGTGATCCATCATTGATGTTGGGAAGTAATTGTTCTTGGAACCAGATCTTGAACCGTTCATGGTCCATAGCATCATGGTAGTCCCCCTTTGATCCATTCTTGAACCGGAACATCAAAAGAGCTCCAGGTATGAAGCCTTGGTGACCACCAGCATGAACTATGATGAATCTGGCACCTCTCCCCGTCTTAAATTTAGGGCCAGCTGTTCCGTCTGGATCAGTCCAACAACGCTCAACACAGATGTTTTGGTTGATCCATGTTTCATCCAAAAAGACCACCGGACGGGGATGGGAACTTGCTCTGTTGTTGTTCATTTCTCGAAGGTATTCTTTTCTGGCTGCCACAAAGTCCTTCCTTTCCATCAAAATTTTCCTTCCACTTTGCACCTTATACTGAAATCCCAGTTGTCTTATTATTCTAAATAATGAAATTAGACACCCCTTGAAACTGATAGGAGGCTCCTGGACTTTCTTTAATAAAGCCGAAATCGTTGGTACTTCACCTCGTTCATAAAATGCCAGCAGCTCTCGTCTGATGCATCCTTGGTCAAAACTGTCCAGATTTCCTACAATGGGCGATGGTCGTACACGTTTAGGTGGTGAACACATTATACCATTAGGTGACTTAGAAGCTTCTGCTATTATCCTCTGGATAGTTCTATAGCTGACTCCAGTTGCTTTTCCTGTTTTCAGTGTCATTTGTAGTTGTGTTTCACACTGACCCTCCCTCGTAAAAAATCGGTGAACGTTCATTATAATATTTCGACTCTGACTTCCATATTTGTGCGGGGACCGTTGGAACTTTTTGTCAGGGCCTGTGTGTTGCTCTGTACTTGCAGTGCAGGTGGCGGTAGTATTAGTGGTAGTGGTAGTAGTAGTAACAGTGGTGGTAGTAGTGGTATTACTACTTGTTGTTGCTGTAGTAGTTGTTGGTGTTGTTGTGGTGGTGGTGGTAATGTCATGCTGGTTCCATGCATGTTGTCCAGTACATACCTGCCGACAAATCTTTATTTCAGGCAACACATCCTCAGCAGGAATATATTAAAAATAACGAAAAACCTACAGATGAACCCGTCAATCGTAAAGATTATACTATATATAAATAATTTCATACTTCTAACAAGTATAGGAAACCTATGCACTACTTGACTCTTGTACTGCTTTCTGTTATAATATAGGTCATCAATTATGCAGTGTTTATGGCACTATTTTAAAAAGGATTTTGGGCAGTCAAGTCCTTTGACATGGTTATTACAACAGCTTCATAAATTTTAAAGGATGCTTACGTAATGTCTATATAACACAACTAAGAAAATCTACAGATATTTTTTGCTCTTTTCTGTTATGCTACCAGCCAGGGCTACGTAAGTTGAGCAGACGTTTGCAGCTAGTCTACAGGCAATATTCGGGCGCTATCACGTTCGCAAACATGGCCTACTGTCTCGCTCGCTGTTACCTCTACACCAGCACTGCTATTAACTGATTGTACTAATTCGTATAATCGCTCTTCCTTATTACTATTTATTACCAACAAGTAATGGAACTACAACCCATGATGAATATTAACACGACGGAAGAGTACAGAAAGTATTTGCTTGAGAACAATTTTTGAATTATGAACTGTACATAGCATCATCACACACTACGACTAAGTTTGGACTAAAGTTAGGACTAAAGATACCAAAAATTCTTACAGTAGATGAGATAATGAAGGGCATGGTGTAGACTGTGAGTGTGTAGTAGTAGTGGGAAAAACGTCTGAATTCCCGCGACAATCGCCAACACTTGTCCGTATGCTTCCAGTTGCTACTTTAATTAGTTTTGTTATCAGTGTCGTTCAGGTTTATCTCTAATAAATTAAAAGGGACATTAAACATTAAAGATATCATTGCATTAATTTATATCTTTATAATCCTGTATCTTACAAATAAATGTTGGGGGGGGTGGCAGGAATACAAAGTCAACAGGGCGCACGTTCAAACACAACGGAAATCCACCAATCACCGCCCGAGAGCATCGCGCAGTGTTACCAGATCCACCTGTCCTCGGCTGGCAAAATCAGTGCGTCAGACTCCGTGGAACCGAGTACAGTTACTCACGTGACATAGACGGGTCCTAGCTAACACATCATCTCCGCGTGACACATAAGGAAGTCCCTAGCTAACTTGTCTTCTACACACGGGTCACACAGGCCGAGAATATACCATAGGTCACACTGGGGGTTGTAGAGGGGAGAGGGGCTTAACGAGGATAGGGAGGGTTACTCTCTGAGGAGCCGGGTCGGGGGTAGGGAGGGGAAAGGGGGGGGGAGGATATATCCCTGAGATCTTGCTGTGTTATGTGAATGGTGTGGGCTTGTCTGCCACTGTCTGAGAGGAGTAGGGGGGGGGTCTCGATTTGGGGCTGGGGCTATACACTCTGTGCGTGATTCACAGGGGCTCGATTCATTAACGGGGGGGGGGGAGAAAGTGCCGCGTATGGAGACAGGAACATGGGGACGGTTTGCTAGTAGTTCATGGGGGGGAGTCCACGACACTGGGGAGGTATATGATCACGAGACCTGTCATTCACAGTTCTGACAGAGAGGAGACCATGGCCCCTGGAGGAGAGGACCTATGCAGGGAGCTCCAAGTGGCGGCTGGGTGCGAAAGGCAGGCCGTCCGGGGGGCTGTACAGGACAGTGGGACCCATGGAGTTGTCACTAGTCCGGGAGTGATTGGGCGGCGCCTGGGGCAGCTTCCTTACCACACTGGCCATGCAGGAGGCAGGGCTCTCGGGGCTAGGCCCGAACAGGGCCAGAAGTTGGGCAGCATGCCATTGGCCATTGGTCATCTTCGGGGTTAGAGGGAGGGCCTGGAGGAGACCCGGCCCTAGTGCCGGCCGGGGGGGGGGTGCTGCTGAGGTGGGGTGGTCTATAGCCTGGTCCGGGGTGGCCGTCAGGAGAGAACTGCTGCCATCTGTGTTGGGGGAGGCCCTTCGGTCTCGGCGAGTGCCTGGGGAGGCCTGCTGGCTCTGGGGGCTGCGGCCTATGCTGCAGGAGGAGGCTGACGCGGGGGGGGGAACTGCAGCCTCTGGTCCTGGCAGAGTCCGTCAGTGTCTGTGGTGACCTGGGCTGCAGGGACCGGACTCCGGGCCTCGGGGGCGTGTGGTCTGGTCTGGACTCAGGAGGGGAACCTGTAGGGGAAGAAGCTCCAGCCCTGCAAGGGGAGAGCTGGAAGGAGTGGCACCTCGCTCTAACACCTGGGTGGTGAGGCGAGTCAGAGGTGACTCCTTCCATCAGGCAGCTTTGTCAGGCACCACCTGTGCTCCTACATGGAACAGAGGTACGAGGGCACTCCTGGCACTCCGACGGAGTGTGCTCTCCCTTTGTCGGGTTGGGGTTACCTGTCCCGGGGACGTCAGGAGGAAGGGGCCAGATGTACACTCTCGGCTAACGCCATAGCTCCGAAGGAGCGTGCCCTCCTTCCGTCTGGGAAGGTCCTGTGTCTGTTATGTTGGGAGGAAGAGGCCAGATGTACTCTCTCGGCTTTCGCTGCAGCTTTGACGGAGCGTGCCCTCCTTCAGTCTAGGCAGGGGAACAGCAACCATAGAGGCTCCTCCTGAGTCCTCACTTAAATATGGAGCCAATCCACAAGACTTGGCGTCCAAGGGTTTGCCTGGGAACTTGCCACTGCAAGTCCCACCCCGATTCTGTCGAGCACTTCCTCTGCTGGAGAGTAGTGTACTCTTTCCGTACACTGCCGGGTGGTCTGGCTGCGTGGAAGAGGGGCGCCAGGTCGCGAGGGAGATGTGTCGTTGTTGCCTGGACATTCGCTCAGGTAAGTCAGCTACTCCGTTGTCTCCTTGTGGGGTGGGTGTCACCCCCTCATTCTTTCCTCCAGGGGTGGTGGCGTCAGGCTCATCCCGCCACACTGGTATTTCACCGCCGTCATGAGTTAAAAAGTCACGTCCCTGTGACTGGAGTTGGAACGTGTCAGAGGTGGTGGTGTGGTGAGCGGGCGTGAGGTGACGGAGGAAATTTGTTCAATGGATGGTCCGCTGGTTTGGATGGAGATAAGGGGTAGTTGACGGTGAGAGCTGACGGCATTGGTGTTTGTCGTAGGAGGTGGAGGAGTTGGTTAGTGCCGTGGATGTGGCGATTGCACCCTTGGGATGGGGTCCAGTTGACACAAGTGATTTTCATTTTGGGCGATGTGGATGGGGTGGTTGGGAAGAAGTCTGGCTGAAGACTGGAGAGGGCGAACATGTTGGTGTATTTATGGGGGCATTTTGAGGTAATCGGCTTAGTGGGGCGGGCAATTGGGATATTCACTAGGGGATGGCGGGATTTAGGAAGGAGGGGCGTGATGGTCGGGGCGGGGGTGGACGGCGGGGAGGGTGTGTGGTTGTAGCGGGTGGGTGAGTATGATAGGCGGCCAGACCGGATGCGGGTGGTTGTCATAACAGGTGTGGGTGGGGATGGGAGATGGAAAGGCGGGTGTACTGTAGGTGTGGGGAGAGGGGGTTGGCATCGAGGGTGAAGTTGATGGTGGGGTGGGGTGTGATGAGGTAGGGGTTGGGGTGGTGGTGACGGGCATGGGTGCGGGACTTGGGGGCTGGTGGGGAGGGCTGGGTGTGACGGAAGATGATTCCAAGAGATGGGGAGGGGTAGTGGTGGACGATGGGGAGGGTGAGGATGTTGGGTGTGCGGGTGAGAGTGGGTAGGGGTCACGGTGGGCGTGGGGGTGGTGGAGGCGGCAGGGGTGCTGTTTGAGGAGAAGGACGGGACAGCTAGCAGGCATAGGAATTTTCCTGAGTTGGGAGAGCAGAAGTGAGCAGGTTGGGTGAGTTCTGGTTCGGGGGTGGTGGTGTGCTTGGTGGTGGGGATCGTCGCACGTGTCTGTTTCTGTAGGTGCGGGTTGTGTTGTGGTAGTTGACGGTGACTTGGTAGGGGCTGGGGACGTTGACTATCTCGTAAGGGCTCGTATAGCGCGAGGCGAGTTTGTGGGGGATAGGCAGGGTGGCAACCATGACAAGGTCGCCAGGCTGGTAGGGATTAGCCAGTGTGGCGACTGGGGCTAGATCCTGCGTGACTTGTAGGTGCTTGAGTTTCTACTTGAGGTGGATCAGGGGGTCGGAGGAGGCGGAGTTGGTGGGGGGTTGGAGGCTGCGGCGGAGGGGGAGGAGTAAGGGCGGTTTGCCAAATAGTCTCTCGTTTGGTGTGATGCTGTCTTCTCGTGGGCAGGTGTTCATGCCTCATTGCATAATTTTAACATGGGCGGGCTAATCATCGTCTTGGGTGGCTTGAATGCGGGTGCACATCTGGTTGAGTAGAGTGCGATGGCTGCACTCACAAATGCCATTTCCTTGTGGCCAGTAGGGGGATGAGTGTGAGATGTTGTACCCAAAGATGGTGGATAGTTCTTTCCAGACTTTACCTGTAAACTCGGGCGCATTATCAGAGTGGAGGGCTTGGGGAATCCCGAAGTATGGAAATATGTGTCGGATCATCGCGTCTGCAATGGCGAGGACGTGATGTTCTTTCACCAGACAGGCGACTAGGAATTTAGAGTAGGTGTCTACAAACATAATAATGTAGCGGTAGCCTGACTTAGGGGGAAGGGGGCCGTTCACATCGGTTGATAGCAGTTGCCCCGGTTTGCTGGCCACTAGGTGACCCGAGGGACCCGGTGTACGGGTGGTGTCCTTCCCGAGGGTGCATGCTCAGCAGGGTTGGATTACTTGCTGCACTAATTTAGAGGGGTGTGGGGCCCAAAAGATGTCGTTCAATGCCTGGAGCAATTTTCTGGTGCCAAGGTGTATCCCACTGTCGGAGTGGAGATGGGTGAGGGTGTCTATCACAGCCTCGGGGTCGAGGGCTATGTGGCTGGACTGCGTGTACAAGAAGTCACCGGATCTTTGTAGTTTGGAGTACAGATGAGCTGGCATCCAGTTCGGGCGGTCTTCGGCTTGCCACCTTTGCAGTAGGGGGGGCGCAGATTGTATGGCACTCACGGGGAGTCTGGAGAGGGCGTCTGGGTTCGTATGGAATTTCCCAGGTAAGTATGCGATATCAAAGTCAAATTCTTCCAAGGTCTCCCTCCAGCAGATCATCCGTGCATTTTTGGTGTCAGATTGGTGGAGCCATTGTAGTGACTGGTGATTGGTGATGATGGTTACATGGGTGCCCGCCAGGTATGCGCGGAAGTATTCAAGCACCCGGATGATACCGAGGCACTCGTTTTGTGACTGTGTAGTTCCGTTCAGCCTGATTGAGGGTACGGCTGGCGCAGGCAATGATGTGTTCCCTGCCGTCTTTTACCTGTGCCAATACAGCACCTATGGCCACCAGCGAGACGTCAGTGTAGAGGCAGAATGGGATGGTGTAAACAGGGAATACCACAACTGGGGATGTGATGAGCTTGTCTTTGAGGGTCCAGAAGGCTTGTAGGCGTTCCTCAGACCAGGTGAATGGCTACCCCTTCTTGGTGTGATCATGTAGTGGTTTGGCGATGGTAACAAAGCCTTTTACAAAACGCTGGCGAGGTCTATGAAGGCGCACGTGTCATGCATGTCTAGCGGCAGGGGAGGTCGACTATGGCTCTAAGTTTCTCTGGGTCTGGTTCAATGCCTTCCTTTGATATGACATGTCCTAGGAACGAGACGGATCACTGGGTTAAAACACATTTGGATGGCCGGAGCTTAAGCCCAGCATGACGTAATTTGGGAAAAAACCTGGGAGAGGTGGTGAAGGTGGTCAGGCCAGGTCCTGCTGAATATAATGACGTCGTCAAGGTAGGCGAGGCAGATTTCCCAGGTGAGGCTGCTGAGGATGGACTCCATGAGGCAGGAAAATGTTGCTGGGGAGTTGCAGAGGCTGAAGGGGAGCACGTTGAATTCATAGTGCTTCCCGTTGCTGGTAGAGAAGATGGTCTTTTGTAGGTCCTCTGAGTGTATGGGAACCTGCCAGTATCCCGATTGTAAGTCTAGTGTGGAGAACCAAGAGGCCCCGTGAAGGGAATCCAGGGAGTCGTCAATTCTTGGTAAGGGAGTGGCATCCTTGATAGTGACATCACTTAGGTGACGGTAGTCCAAGCAGAATCTCAGTGTCCCGTCTTTTTTTTTTGACAAGGACGACAGGAGAGGACAACGGGCTGGTGGATGGAGATATTACGCCGGCATCTAACATGTCCTGGACCTGCTGGTCTCCCTCGGCCTGTTGCGTGGGGTTTTTCCAGTGAGCAGGTTGCCAGATGGGGGGGCCCCTTCGTGTGCATCTCATGTATGAGGATGGTGGTGTGGTCGAGGATGGCCGTGAGTACCCAGTAGTTTTTTGGATTTTCTCGGAAAATATGGGGCGTATCAAAAATCTGCGAGGACCATGAGAAAGCGCATGAAATTCTTCACAATATTATAAAATAAAAACAAAGTGCACGAGAAAAGTTTTGCAGTAGAGCTCCCTGAACAAAAATCATTATTTTTAAATGGCTCTCAGTTTTTGGCTATTTCCTAAAAAACTACAAATTGTATCACAATCGGACAAAGTTCTTTAAAAAGCTGATGAAATTCTTTATCAAAACTTCTAATAACATTTTTCTGTATGATTGAAAACATTCGAATTGGTGTGTTGGGAAGTGAGATTGATGTTGCAGAATGTTTATTCACGCCAGCCTAATGTAGTTTTTTTTGTGTGTTTTTCTGTTTTTTTTTTTTTTTTTGTGCTTATCAGCTAGAACAAACATCGACGAATAAGATGATGTAGGTTTCATGGCACTATACTGAAGTTTGGGTGGCGAAAATAAGGCGAGAATACGTGTTTTCAGGAGCACACGGGTGGGTTGGCCAGGCGGCCAGTTGAATAAAATCGTGTTCCGTAACTTACAGAAACTTATGCGTGCGCGAGAGAGTTAAGGTAATGTGTTTTCCTATGTCAGACCTAAACAGTACTGTAAAATTTGAGAAAAAACTCAGTTACAGTGTTACTTATGTTTTTTGTTGGCCAGTTACATGTTAACCCTTATAGCCCTGTTGAGATTTCAGGTTCTCACCATTTACGACTAGCCACAGCAAAGGACAGGTAATAGCTGAAGGTCATAGAGACCTGGAGGGACTTTCAGTTACCATTCAGCAACCTACTTGACTGTGAATCTGGCAACTTTGGCAGGTTCCTGCCACACATCAGATCAAAAAGACTTAACTTATTGAGCTTTGATCATGGCCAGACTTCTACTTCTTTTCAAGCCCTCATTCCTGTATTCTGTGGTGAGTTGTAATATGATATTTTGTCAATAGCATCTTGCATATAACAAGAATACATTATTATTGCTAAAACTGAGCAAATTCATAAAACATTTGCGTAATCATAAAAAAATGAATGGGTATCGTACTTCCCATCAGGAGGCTGGATTCATATCAGGTGTATTTGCAGAACAGAAGGATATAAAAATATTGATCAGTTATGGTTCTGTAACCTCATTTTTTTTTTTTACCTATACTGTATTTGAACAACAGGAGTGACAGAACATTATCTAACACTGAACCCTAGCCAGCACAGTTGTATCTGGGACATAATCAACAGTAGGATTTTGATTGGGGTATTTTTCTCATAATTTACTTTCAATGAGCAAGCAGTTTCATGTTTGCTATCATTCATTGATATACAAAAAACTCAGTGCTGTACTTTTATTTTTTAAAATGTCCCTGTATATGTGTGTGTGCCCCCTACCCCGGACATCAGTGTGGCATTTTGGTCTATCTTCCCTACTCGTTGTGCAGTGTTAGTAACATTAATACCAAGCATGGTCAGGGTTAAGGAGATGGGGAAGCGCAAAGGAAAAGCGGGGTGCCACACCACCCACTACCATAACACAAACTGCTACAACACTCAGTGCTGCCCCTCAGCTGTTGTACACCATCGCACACACTCCCCTCCAGACACTGATGTTCCCCACACTTCAGCCCCGGTTGTTGGTGATCCTGTTGCATCCATGGAACCTACTACTGGAACAATTAAACGCATCAAGGTCGATGGTGTTCGTGGTGATGATGATGATGATGATAGTGCCTCACACTTCCCAACAGGTTGCGTGCTGAACTGCG
The DNA here is from genome assembly GCF_032717465.1 of Coenobita brevimanus. Lineage (NCBI taxonomy): Eukaryota > Metazoa > Arthropoda > Malacostraca > Decapoda > Coenobitidae > Coenobita > Coenobita brevimanus. Next base: position 17,757,779 of record NC_137041.1, read on the forward strand.
ACTCCTGCAACAACAGTACGAGGAACTACGCAGTCTCCTCTTGCATGTACTCTCTCACCATAATAATCCTTCTCTGCCAACCTCACAGCTCCCACAAACCAACTCTCATGTAACTTATACCCCTGTTGTTATCCCTGCTCATTCCCTCCCTCCCATCCCAACACCACCCAGCCTTGTCCCTCCACCTGTGTCCCAGCTTCACCCTTCCAAACAAGCCATCTCTGTCTGTACTCTCTCACCCACTCCTTTCCCCCATACATCTTCGCCTCTCTGCCACCCCCACCCCCACTCCCTTCCCCTACCTCCTTCTCACCACATCCGCACATATGGAACCCCCCTCTCTACTACCTCCCCACCCACCCTCCTCTTCCTTTCCTCCATTTCCCCCAATCATCTGTTTTCCAACCTTTCTCATAACAGTTCTCTGTCTCTCCCCTTGTCCTAGGCTCCCAAACCCAAACACTACAAAATGTTGTCTTGGAATATACGGAGCATCCACTGCTGCCTGGCTGGCCTTTCTTATTATGCTTCATCTCATCACCCTGCTGTTATCTACCTTTAGGAGGCTTTCCCTCACTCTCATCGACCCAGACCCCCCCCCCAAGCTGTGGGGATATCACTGCTATTATACTCATTCTGGCCAAGGCCTCGTTACATACAATGTCACTATTCCTCACACCCTCATTGCCAAATCACCTGCCTCTTCTCACTCCTGCCTATTTCACTTATTTCGCCTCACTGTCAATGATGCCTCTTTGTATATATGCAACGTCTATGTCAGTCCAACTAGGGGTGACCCCACCACTTTACCTACCTGTTGCTCCTCACCTATCTTTTACCTGGGTGATTTTAATGCCTTTTATCCGTCATTTGGCGGTTTCCGTGTTTCTCTTGCTGGTCACTGTCTTAATGACTTTGCCAATAACCAACATCTGCATCCTCTCCCCACTCCTCATCCCATTCATGCTGGGGGAGGATATCTCGAACTCTTCCTGGGTAGCAACGTGGTACAACATGCTGCCACTGTTGACATTGTCCCTACTGTTATCTCCAACCATAATGTCATCCTTGACACATATTCCATTCCCATCCTACACTCCCAGTGCCATCATGTCAGGGAGAAGAATAATATCCCTATACCACTGCAACCCACTTTCAAAAGATATGCTGACCACTAGGTTTGCCAGTCATTAATTCACCACATCAACTGAACTTTACATCTCCCTAATTTCCTGTAGCACAGACCTTCTCTTTATCATTATGTGCTGCAAGTCAACAACACGAAAACCTCAGCCATCTAGGCTGGGGAATGTGTAAGGGATCTCCATCTACGTGACAGTGAGGAGGACGTGCGGCGAGTGGCAGCTGTGTACCGCATTGATCACATTGCTGACAACCTCCACCCCTATCGCACCGCAACCAGGTCCTTCCATGACCTCAAACACAGTGTTCACCAGGAGTATTGACGTGACTTTTTCCAGCATATTATCACATGCACTCCTTGATCTAAAGCTTCGCGGCTTGTTAACAGTTTATCAGTCACGTGAGCCTCCCTCCCCTCCTCTCCACCATAGTCCTGTGGAATATGCCAACAGCCTAGGTGACCCAATCTCAACTGATATCCCTGCCTCCTCTCATCAAGGTTCGCCTCTCAGCTGCCAGCAGAAACAGGCTAGCATGCAATGCAGAGGCTCGCTTCATGCTCTCTCCCCTCGATGCTCACCCCATCACCGACGATGAGTTGAGCCATGTGATATTGCAAGGCTCGGCAACTTCCCTGGGTGATGGCGGGATCACCTATGCCACACTGAGATTCATTGCTCAAGTCTCTGACAATCCCTTACTTACACTGTTCAACCTAAGTTTTTCTGAAAGTAGTCTCCCTGCAGACTGGACCTGTAGCACCATCATCCCCATCCCTATGCCTAATTCCTCTGATTTCCGTCCCATTTCCCTAACTTCTTGTATCTGCAAAGTCCTTGAGAGAATTCTTTTAGCAAGGTTCTGTGATTTTCTTCAGGATCAGCTAGAGAGCTGGTTTCCTCCCAGGCTTAAGCACACAACACTCCTGTACAGCCTTCATTGATCTCAAAGCTGCATTTGACGTGGCAAACCCTGATGTCATCCTTGACGAACTTGCTCACCTGGGTGTCTCTGGCCACCTGTTCTGCTGGCTGGAAAGCTACCTGTCCCATAGTCACTCTCCCATTCTTTTTTGTGGGGCGGTCAGTGACTACCGACCCTTCAATCTTAGCACACCTCAGGGTGGGGTGCTTAGCCCCTTTCTCTTCAATCTTCTCATTAATACACTCCTCGGTCTTTTAGGTCCTATCCCTGACTCCTCTCTGATCCTAACCTATGCTGATGATATCTGCATCCACTCCCCTTCTTCCATCTCTCTTCAATGTCTCCTAGTTAAGTTCGGCCAGGCTGCACATGCTTATGTGTTGATTATCACCTCTGCCAAAACCAAACTGTTTACTTGACCCCTCACTCATAGGCTTGCTTGCACAACCATAACTCTCCTCGGCTCTCATCTTGAGGTAGTACAGAATTATACATATCTTGGAATTCCTCTCTCTTCCCTCTTTAACCCCTCCCAGTATGTCTCCTTTATCTGCACCCTTCTTCACTGCAGACTTAAACTTCTTGGCACGCTAATTCTGGTGTTAGCATCCCCATCACTCGATCATTTTACCTGTTATATGTTAACTCCCTTCTTGATTATCATGCTATCCCTCTCTCTCTTGTCCCCCAGCTCAGCTCCGACCACATGAAGTGGTATAAAATCGGGCTATGCATCTCATTTTTGCTGCCCCAGGTCTGCCAGGGTAGTCAACATGCTCCCTGAACTCAATCTGTGTCCCATCACCGATGCTTGGAGTCTTCTGATCACATTTTCATCTCCTGCTCCATCCTTTTCCTCCCGACTGGTTGACATTCTCTCAGATTCCATTCACCTTGACCAGATCTGACACTTTCACGTGCCAGACCTGGCATCCTGGCTAAAATTTATTTCGTCAGGCACTCGACTGTCCTCTCCAGCTCTTTAGCCGAGATCCCTCCAGTATCATTGCTGATTTTGTCACTCCTATCCTTACTGACCCTTTGCCCCCTACCTGGACACATACAACTCCTGCTGTGCACTACACATCTTCTACCACTGCTTCTGACCGTTAACCAATCACTTCACAGCTCTCCATCACTGAAGCCCTTAACTTCATAGTCCGCACCTACCCTTCCCGTCCTATTCACGTCTACACTGATGGTTCTGTCCGTGCTAATGGCCGGGCGGGAGCTGCTTGCACTGCCTTTATTAATTTTGCTTCCCCAGTCTTCTTCACCTCCCACTGCCATCCCAACTGGGCCACCAGTACCCAGTGTGAAATACAAGTATCTGCTATATACTCTGCCCTTGACTTCCTTCTCTCTTAAAACCTACCAGTTCTTGTCATCAACGATTCCCAAGCTGCTCTTGTCCTAATTCACAACCTCACTTGACTCCCCCCGCTCTCTCTTCACCTCCCTCTATTCCTGCCTCTGTCAGGCTCATGCTCTTGGTCTCAGGGTTTCTTTTATTTGGATCCTAGCCCATGTTGGTCACATCCACCGTGACCAAGCACATCGCCTAGCCCGAACTGCCTGTAACCTCCCCCTAACTGCCATCCTTCTCCCTGTGCCCACAATAATTGTCCAGAGAATCCTTCTCGAGGAATCCAGGGAAGACCTAGCCCTGCTTACTGATGCTGAATGTCCCACTAGTGTCACCATCCAGCACTATGACACCTACTGTGGCGTGAGACACACCTATGACAAGCACCCCATCCTCACCCGCCACTGTGATGTGGCCATCACCCACATCCACCTGGGGTATTGCTCACCAGGGGAAATCACTGGACGACCGACCGTGAACAGGCCATGTAAACTCTGTCACAGTCCCAGGGATGAAGTATTATCCCATCACATTGTTAACTGCCCAGTTATTGCCTCCTTCAGACCCCCTGAATTATTGTTTTCTACTTTGTGTACTTCATCACAAATCTTCATGCACTCGAAGACATTCTCACCCTTCACCCAGACTTCTTTTCATTGTAATGCCCTGGTGCTGGGACAATGATGGGGCATTTTGGTATATATATATATATATATATATATATATATATATATATATATATATATATATATATATATATATATATATATATAATATAAATTGTTACATGTGTAAGAATGTGTATATATTTTTTTGTATATTGTGCATGTATGTATAATGTGTGTGTCACTAGGTGTGTGTATGTGTGTGTGTGTGTGTGCATCGATGCTGTGTGCACTAGCATCTACGCACATGCGCTCGCTTCATGTTGTTGCCTGTTTAGTTTGTACACATTTATAAAGTCTTAGTTAATTCTGTTTGCTCTCTCAATGTGGGTGTAACAAATCTTTATGTCGCTTAACCTGGCGACACAAAGATTTGTATTCACAAGTGATATTTATCATGTATGGAGTATGGGGGAGAGATTAATTTGCCTAGCTCGTTTCTGTATATTTCTTGCCTGGCTTCCAGGTGCGTGTTGACGTGTGCACGCAGCCGGAGGATATATAAGGCAGAGAATTTTGAATGGAGAGTGAGTTTCTGTGGGATTGGTGTCGGGAGAGGTTGTGTTTGGACTGGAGATCAGAGAGGGAGGAGAAGCATTATTTTGTGTGTTGTATTTCTGAACGTCTTTTCACTTCGTATCAGCATCCAGTCGCAAGTATTATTATTACTGTATTATTATTATTTATGGCAATTGAGTGCTGTTTAGTTATCTCTTTTTTTGTATGATTTTGTTTCTTTTGTCTGGCTAGTATGTTCCCAGACTTTAGTGTGATTATTCAGAGTATTATCAGGTTGCTTGTTTTTCTCTTTTGTTTCATTATCTCATTGTAAATATTGTAAATATTATTGGCTTGTATTATATTAGGTATTTTTTATTGTGTTTAGTTTGCCCTTACTTACGTCAGCTAATTTTATTTACTTTCGGACCTGTGTTGTGAAATTGGAGTTAGTTTTTTTTATTGTTTTTCATCACTTTGTTTTTCTCAGTTTTTACGCAGTCAGATTTAGTTATCATGTTGCATACTCCTATCGTAACATATCAATTGGCTTTACCTCACCAGGATAATACCCCGTTATTTTGATTATTATTGTGTCACTGTGGTAGTGTGTCATCATGGAAGGTAGAACTAGTGATGTTACTGTGGCGCCCCTGCACATCGTGAGTCAGCAAGATGCAGTTGACTTCATCAACTCAAGACCAACGGAGGATAAGGTTAGGAGGTTGCAGAGGCATGAGTTAACCTTAGTTGCTCAAGCTTTTAATATTCAGAGTGCATTAAGTAATGCCTTCCCGTTTTAACTTAATCTGCCACTGACTGTTTGGCACAGACTCATAAGAACTCCCAGGATCCTTGCCAGACCTTGAATCAGTTCTTAGATCAGTTCATTCATCCTGTGATAGTTTAGTTGAGGTCATTGTCATCCAGCAGAAAGAACCTATTGATGCAGAGCAGGCTAAGTGCGATCATGAGTACAGGATGTCACAGCTTAAAGTACAGGAGAAACTAAAACTGGAGCAGATGAAGCTTAATTATGAAATGCGTATGAATTGTCCAAGTGCCCCAATCAATTATTCCCATTCTTTTTCAGAATTTAAAGCCAATGAACCCACAAAATTAGTTCCTCCATTCAGATGGGTGCTTAGTCCTGAAGTTCTTTGACCAATTTGAGAAGATTGCTACAGGTAATAAGTGGCCCAGAGACAGCTGGTCATCTTTAGTTCAGACAGTAATCAAAGGTAAAGCACTGAAGGCCTATGACAGTCATAGCCACCAAGAATCACAGGATTAAGAGGTACTCAAGAAAGCCAAACTGCGTGCATACGAGATGAGACCTGAAGCTTACAGACAGAAGTTTAGGAACTCTAGGAAGCGTCCTCATGACACGTTTGCAGATTTCATTAGGCAGATGACTGATGCATTTAATCAGTGGATGCGAAGTGAGGATGTCTCAGAATCTTATATTAACCCTTACACCGCGGGCATGTTTCCCAATGTTTTGCGTCTCCCGCGGGGTTATTCACTCTAGTTCCACCAGGCTGGATTTTTTCTACTTGTTTTTCAGTGAGGCTTTCGTGGAGCAGATAGTTGACCAAACCAACCGGTTTGCAAGCAGCCAGCTCCGTGAGAGTAAAAGATTGGGAACAAGGAGCAGGCATTCTGTCATATATGATTACCCTGTCCCCCTTTCAGAAATGTTCTTATTTTTTGCCCTGGTCCTTTTGATGGGTGTTATACGAAAGAACAGAATTCCGGCCTACTGGACAAGGGACCCTGTTATGTTCACACCAATATTTGACCAAGTCATGAGCCGTAATCGCTTCCAACAAATTCTAAGTCGCCTCCACTTCTACAATGCTGATGATCCTGGAAATGCGAATGACACAGATAAGATGAGGCGAATTAGGTTGGTCTTTGATCACCTGAGGCAGACATTCGTTCGTCATTTTATCCCTATAGAGACCTCGTCATAGACAAGAGTCTCATGTTGTGGAGAGGCAATATTTCATTTAGGCAGTATATACCCAGCAAAAGGCACCGTTTTGGGTTCAATATCTTTTTTATGTGTGACTGTAGGACTGGTTATGTGCAAGACATAGTCTTGTACACCGGTGCACAGACAGACATAATAGAAGATCGGAGTATTGGACTGTCAGGAGCAGTGGAAAAGACAATGATAGAAGACTACCTTCATCGTGGTCACGTCCTCTACCTGGACAATTGGTACACTAGCCCTCTTCTCGCTTGTTATCTACACATGCATGAAACGGGAATCTGTGGTACCGTCAAGGTGAACCGACGTCACATGGTGAAGGTAGGGCGGAAACTTGACAGGAATGAGGTTGTCTTCTTCAAGGCCAACAACATACTTGCAACTGTGTGGAACCATAATAGAGAAGTAAGCCTCTTGTCCACGGTTCACCGCCCCTTGATGCACCGTACAGATTCCGTTGATTACCGGAGCTAGAACAGGCAGCACATATGGAAACCTGAGTGTGTCCTAGATTATAACATAAACATGCGCCTGGTGGACCAGTCAGACTCCATGATGTTGACGGTCGAGTGTGCCAGGACCACGATGAAGTGGTATAAGAAACTGTTCTTTCACTTGCTAGATATCACTGCTCTGAATTGCCACCACCTGCACGCCTTGACAACAGGAGTTCAGGAAACCTTTGAAGGGTTTGTGAGGGAGCTCACAAAAGAGATGTTTGCACGGTATGCTGTTGAAAGGCCCCAACATCGCACCCGCACTGCCCCTATTGCCCAAACTCCCCTGACAATATCCGGCCACCATTTCCCCATTCCTATCCCTCCCCAGCCTAATAGACCTAGGCCCCAACGCAGGTGTCACGTGCGTAGCAATTCCCGGGTGAGACTCACCACTCAGAGGAACGACACCCGCTATGAGTGCGTCGAGTGTGACGTGGGTCTCTGTATTCACCCATGTTTCAGCGAGTATCACACCTTGATGCAGTTCTAATATGGTGTGAATGCGATAGGACGCTGTTACCCTGAAGTAAATGCGACAAACAGACACTCAGTGTAATTATAAGGCCTGTTGATCTGTAAATAGTTGTATGAAGTGGATACGGGTATAACATAAGTGCAAAAATATTATGTAAGTATATAAATATGATCAAAGTGGAAACATACCTAGTAAGGGTATTTTGATGCGATATGCTGATGCTCAGTGGAATAAATAAGGCCCGTAAAAATGTAAATATTATTATGGAAAATGCAAACGGGTGTAATATAAGTTCAAAGTTTTGTAAGTGCTGAAATATATTCTAAGTCAAAATATTCCTAGCAAGTGTATATAGATGCGATTTCCTGACACTGAGTGGAATGAATAAGGCCCGTAAATATGTAAATAGGAGTCTACAATGGAAACGGGTGTAATATAAGTGAAAAATTAGTATGTAAGTGTTTGAGTATTATCTTGGTCGAAACATTCATTGCGAGGGTATTTTGGTGCGATATTCTGACGCTCACTGGAATATATAATGCCAGTAACTATGTATAGTGCAGTATAGGGGTGTAAACGTGTGTAATGTAAGTGGGGAAGTATATTTGGAGTGAAAAAATAAAGTATAAGATGAAACACGAGTGTTTGAGATTGTGCTTGCTACGTGAATATGCGCTAGCATTTCGCTAAATGCTCTCGTAATGAATGTAAGTAACTGAAAACATTTACAGTGATGGAGGAAAGGTTCTATGTAAAGAAAAAAATAATAGGAAAGTGATAAAACAATTGGGTATGTTGAAATATGAGTCATAGCGAGCGCGCTTAGTAAGCAGATGTGCGCTATACTTATGCTACATGTCATCATAATGAATGAAAACAGCTGAAAACATTTACAAACAGTAAAAAATGGTAAAATGTCATTGAAACAGAAGTATACAAGTAGAAAAAATATGTTGACTGAAACAAGAAACTTAGCACATAGCATGTTACCACTCGGACCCAACTCGCTATGCTCGCGTGAAGGTACAATGCTTATTTTTCATATATATGTCATTGAAATTCATATGTTATTCTTACTGTTTATTAGTTCAATTTCAATAATGTAGAGGTGTTGGTTGTTTCTCCCAAAATTTCCTACCATAGAAAACGTGAGCGACTCAAATGTCAATGATAGAATACGATACCTGGACCACGGTAAGCCCTTTCTTGGTGATTTTCCTTTGTTTCTCAACAAAAGCGGAAGTTTTAGCCAAAATTTTTTTTTTTCCAAAATAGCTCGGGATTGGGGGGTGTCGGAGGTGCGAAAAATCTCGGGACGTGACGGGTTAATGCAGGATAATGATCATGGCGTACAACATCCTCTTTGTTATTTCAGTAAGAAGTTTTCTGTTTCTCAACGTAATTATTCTGTTATTGAAAAGGAGTTTTTACCCCTGATCCTCACCCTGCAGCACTTTCCTGTGTATATCCCTGCATTTGGACTTACTGTCATTGTATTTACTGATCATCACCCACTCAAATTTCTGAATAATTTGAAGATGAAAAATCAGCGATTGTCACGTTGGAGTTTGTTCCTTCAACAGTTTCATTTGGATGTTAGACAGATTAAGGGTGTTGACAATATCATCGCTAATTGTTTGTCACGTTTTTAAAAACGAGTTTTCCTAAGAGAAATTTCTCTCTTAGGTATGGGCGTGTTATGTGTGTAAGAATGTATATATATTTTTGTGTATACTGTGCATGTATGTCTAATGCATGCGTGTCACCATGTGTGTGTGTGTGTGCGTCGATGCTGTGTGCGCACTAGCATCTACGCACATGCACTCACTGCATGTTGTTGCCAGTTTAGTTTGTACATATTTATAAAGTTTTAGTTAATTCTGTTTGCTCTCTCGACGTGGGTGTGACTACAATTGTTTTTAATATCAGTGACTTTTTGTGGAGCTTAAACTGGCAACATAAAGATTTGTATTCACCAGCGATATTTATAACGTTTGGAGTATGGGGGGAGAGATTAATTTGCTTAGCTCTTTTCTGTATATTTCTCGTCTGGCCTCCAGCTGCGTGTTGACGTGTGCATACACCCAGAGGGTATATAAGGCGTAGATTTTTGAATGGAGAGACGGACTTTGATGCATGGTCGTGGAGTGTGCAGACGTGTTTCTCTGGCTCTCCTCTAGCTGCAGGGTTGCCCCACCGGCTTTAGCTTTGTTTCCTCCGCCACTAGGGCGTTTTTCAATAAAGTTAGGTTAGCTAGTACTAATTCTCCTCCCAGCCCTTTAGAGATATAGTAAGTGTCTATATCTGTTTCCTGAGATTGCCTTTGCTTACTCACCTCTGGAGTGTACCCCCCACTGATCGCTCTGGGGTGTGAGTTACACACGGGCGCGTCCTCCCGAGAGTGGTTTGAGAGGGTAATCTCAGATTAGGTGTGTGATCCCCGGGCAATTTCTCCCTTGGTCGTTTTTCTCTCTCTTCCCACTTCCCCCGTGAGGGGGAAGTGGTAACTATGGCGGACGCCACTGCTGCCTCCCCCCCCTTCAGGGGGGGAGGTAGTCCTGACCGACCCCCGACTGCTGCACGGACGGACTGCCCCCAGACTAAACGGCCCCAGACCCGTACCCGCCTTGACATCAACGTAAAAAACGCCGAGTTTGTACAGATTCATGCGGTTGGTTCCACTCCCCTGTCCAGCCTCAATCCCTTCATCATCAAGAAGGTGATTGATGGGTGTGCAGGTGAGGTGGAACAAGTTAAAAAACTTGCGAGTGGAGACCTCCTCGTAAAAACCATGAATTCAGCTCAGGTCAAGGATTTGCTTAAACTGAGGAAGTTCCATTGTCTCGATGTCCAGACAACGATCCCCCACTCCATGAATTCCTGCAAGGGTGTTATCACCTGCAGGGATCTTGTGCTAATGGAGGAAGACGAAATTGTACAGGAACTTTCTCAGCAAGATGTCATAGAGGCAAGATTCATAACCCGTTACCAGGAAGGCATAAGGACGAAGACAGCCACAGTAGTTTTGACTTTTGGCAAAGTATCTCTCCCTACTAATGTGAAAGTAGGATATGAAATTATTAATGTGAGACCTTACATACCTAATCCCCTTCGTTGTGGAAAATGTCAACTCTATGGACATCACGAAAAGGCTTGTCGAGCTTCAAACGTAGTATGTGGCAAGTGCGCGACTGTAGGACATTCTGCTGACCGCTGTACATCAGAGACTGAATGTTGCTTCCACTGTAAGGATGCTCACTCCACTTCCTCTAGGGCTTGTCCCAAGTGGAAGGAGGAGAAAGAGGTCTGCACAGTGAAAGCGACTGAGGGCATATCCTTTTACGATGCTAGGAAGAAGGTGAAGGAGTTGCATGCAACTCCCAAGCCTAATGTCTCCTATGCATCGGCGGTTGTGTCCCGTCCTGTGATGTGCACCGTGGAGACACAGACTGACCTTACATTCGCTCCACATGCCACTTGCCCTACCTCTAAGTCTAGACCCCCTGTACGTTCCAACTCTCTTACAGACATCCCTGTCGCCACTTCTTACTCTCAGGCTGCCGCTGCTCCTTCGCAGTCGGTGCGGTCAAAATCGAAGCCCAACAAGTCTGATAAGATTAATCTGACCACCCTCACAAAACAATCTCGTCCTCACGTTCTTCCAGTTCCCACTCCAGCGAGGGAGAGGAAGGTTAGCTCTTCCTCGGGGGAGGCTGGGAACCTCGTAATTGATGATAATATGGAGGTTTCCATGAACAAGCACCGGGATAGGTCCCCCGGTAGTCGCTCGCCTTCGGGCGGGCGACAAAAAAAGACGAAGCACACTGGCCACCAAAGAAAATCTTAAACCGCCGCATTCACCCTATTACAGTGGAATTGTAGAGGTATTGGGAATAAGTTACACAATATAGCAATCTTGCTTTCTATACACAGGCCAGACGTTGTTTGTTTACAGGAGACGTGCCTGGAGGATCGTCCTGATCCTCCACAGTTCAAACACTACCACTCGTATAGAAGATATGAAGGTCACGGAGTTGCCATTTACACACACAAATCACACCCACAAACGGAAGTGATTCTAAATTCTACTCTGGAAGCGGTCGCGTGCAGAGTAAAATTTAATAACACGTATCTGTCTATTTGCTCTCTGTACTGTCCTCCACATGGCCCCATTGATAGTGATGCTTTAAATTCACTGGTGGAACATCTGCCTGGAAATAAGTTAGTGTTGGGCGATTTTAACGCCCATCACTATCAATGGGGTAGCTTGAGGATTGATGGTCGTGGGGAGCAAGTAGCCGACCTAATACTACAGTCCAACCTCTGTCTTCTGAACGATGGTAGAGCGACTCGTGTAGATGATCGTACTGGTAACTTTTCGGCCATTGACTTATCTTTGGCCTCCCCTGGTATACATCAAGATCTCTCATGGGACCCTTACGACGACTCCTTGGGAAGTGATCATTTACCCATCTGTCTTTCTTATACACGCGACATCATTTCGGACCCTCCACCTCCAAAATTTAACTATAAGAAAGCAGATTGGGGATCCTTCTCAAGGATCGCCAATTTAGATATATCTGGGGAGACCATAGATGTTAAGGTCGAAAATATAACTACTTCCATATTACACGCAGCTGAGGCTGCTATTCCCAAGACTTCTACAGTTCATGCGCAGCATAGAGCACATTGGTGGACGCCGGATTGCCGACAAGCTTTAAGAAAACGCAATAGGAGATACAGGATTTTTGATAGTCAGCCCACTGAGGAAAATTTTATTGCATACAAGCAGGCACGGGCTGAGGCAAGGAGAATAATAAGAAGGGCCAAACGTGACTCCTGGCGGTCCTTTGTGTCCACGGTGACTCGTACAACACCATTACATAAAGTCTGGTCCACTATCAGATTATTAAATAATAAAGGCCCATATTTCCCCATTACCACCTTGCAGGTTAATAATAACATCTATGACGAGCCCGTGGACGTTGCTAACATCCTCGCCAGGAGTTTTTCTCATGTAAGTAGCTCAGCCAATTATGACCCGCGTTTCCAACATCATAAACGCACGGCTGAGCTACAGATATTAGACTTTGCCACAGAAGACGTAGACTCCCCATACAACCAAGAGTTTACGCTAGATGAACTGCTCCTTGCCCTTAAATCCTGTAAAGACACCAGCCCTGGACCAGACACCATCACGTACGGTATGATCCAGCATCTTAATCAGGACAACCTGATTAAGATGTTAGCATTGTACAATGAGATTTGGGCGTCTCGAACGTTCCCAAACTCATGGCACTTTGCGCACGTCATACCGATACCCAAAGAGGCTGGTCGTCTTATGAATCCCACTTCATTTCGTCCTATTGTGTTGACTTCTTGTCTATGTAAGGTCATGGAACGTATGGTTAACAATAGGCTTCTTTTTGTTTTAGAGTCGAAGAATTTGTTAAATGATCAACAATGTGGCTTCCGTAAATACAGAAGTTCACTAGATCATTTAATGAATTTGGAGCATTGTATTGCAGAGGCATTTGCCAATAAAGAATTCATGATAGGGGTGTTCTTGGACATCCATAAAGCCTATGACATGACATGGCAACACGGTATACTAATGAAGCTCTATGCTTATGGTTTAAGAGGAAATTTGCCTGTTTTTATTTCAAATTTCTTAAGGGACAGAACTTTCTCTGTCAAATTGCCCCGTAATGTAACATCGGATATATTTATCCAGGAAAACGGGGTGCCGCAGGGAAGTGTGCTTAGTCCTACTTTATTTAGTATTATGATCAATGATATTCTGTCATCAGCTCCCATACCGAGGAATCTTAAATACTCACTCTACGCTGACGATTGTGCAATATGGCACTCTTCCCGTAATGCACAATTTTCGGCTGGGCGGATTCAAGCAGCCCTTGACTCCGTCCACCAATGGGCCTTGCAGTGGGGATTTAAGTTTTCCGTCCGTAAGTGTGCCGCTATAGTTTTCACTAATCGTAACGTACCTAATTTGTGCTTAACTTTGGATAATCAGGCGGTACCTTTTCAAAATTCTGTAAAATTTTTAGGAATACATTTTGATCGTAGAATGAATTTTAAACTTCACGTTAATACTTTGCTTGCTCGTTGTGATAAACCGTTAAATGTCCTCAAGTACCTAGCGGGTACTACCTGGGGTGCCGACAGAAAATCTTTATTAATGGTGTATAAGTCCCTTATTCGATCGAAGCTAGACTATGGCGCACAGGTGTATGGCTCGGCATCCGATGCCACTCTGAAAGGATTGGATGTATTGCAGAATAAATGTTTGCGAATGTGTCTTGGAGCTGTCCGGTGTACCCGTGTAGCTCGTATGGAAGTGGAGGCGAATGTGCCTCCCCTCCGTATTCGCCGTGACCACCTGGCCTTGTCCGATGGTGTAAGGACATTTAGGAAATGTAATATCGGCAATGTGGCCTGTACCCCCCTGCGTCAATACCACCACCTTCTGCGGGGGGTGCGTCGGCCACTTGCCGCTTGCCTCCACTTACTGACTCAGGAGCTTGATGTGGACCCCAGTGACTATGACAAGTTGGTGCTTAAAAATATAGCGCCTTGGGAGCCACCCGGCTTTTCAGTCGATGTCACATGGCTCCCAGCACCAAAGGCCAAGGCGCCGGAGGCGGAGGTCCACCACTTGTTTCGTAAGATCATTGTTCGTCACTTGGGGTCCCATCAATTGTACACCGACGGCTCCAAGTCGAGTGAATGTGTGGGTGCAAGTGTGTGGTCGACTGAATGTGCCCTCAGGTATCGGTTGCCGACTCATACATCTGTGTTTACTTCAGAACTTTTTGCTATTGACAAAGCCATAGACTATGCTCTCAATTCTAGACATGACTCATTTGTCATATTTTCAGATTCAAAATCAGCCCTTCAGGCAATTGCATCTTGTACTACGGACTCTCACGAGATCCAGGGCCGCATCGTTAATAAGTTGCATTCATGCAACAAGTCATTCACGCTGATCTGGGTGCCTGGTCATTGTCGTATCTACGGCAATGAGCAGGCTGACTTACTTGCAAAGTCGGCTGTAGAGCTCGAGGAGACTTGGGACGTTCCTTGTGATCTGCGGTCGAGTCTCTCTCGGAAAGAAATCAATAAATCTTCTGTGGCAAGGTCAGTGGACCAGACTAAATATTCCAACTTGTAAGCTGTACCTAGGCGACTGGGACACTGCCAACCGTCCCAGTCGCCTAGAAGAAAAAGTGTTGGCACGGTTACGGCTCAATGCCACCGTTTTAACCCACATAAAACCATATATGGAAAGACGCTTCCCACCGCACTGTGACATCTGTGATGCGGTGTTATCTATCAGTCATATCATCCTGCGCTGTCGGCGATTTATTCGTGAACGTGCTTCACTTATTAATTACTGCGTCAGCAGACGTCCCCTTCACCCTTTCCACCATCCTGGGTGATGGGGACATTGTTATGACTGATAAATTGATGGCTTTCTTGAGAGAGACCGGACTGATCAGAGTGATGTGACTTTTTTACTGTGTGGTTATGGTTTTTATCAACGGTAAATATGTATATATTGTAATATTAATTAGGGTTGACAGTTGACATATTTTAAATAGTTCCTCCTCCCACTGATCTATTTCTAATATAGATGTCCCCTACATTAAGCCAAGTTCCTCGCCTGACAGTCACCAGCTGATGAGTGCAAGTGTGCAATATAGGAAGGTATTGGGCACTTGCAGTCGATGGTGGTCTGCTGGGCGAGGTTCTTCACTTTTTGTACAAATTATGTAAATACATTATATTATCTTGCTTAAGTTATTCTAATTAGGGCCGACAGCTGACGTGTATGGAAATGTTCCTGACTCGTCTGGTTCCCTTTCATATATTGATGTCCCCTATATTAGGTTGTGCCTCGACTGACAGTCATCAGGTGATGAGTGCAGGTATGTAATGTAGAAAAGCATTACATATCTGCAGTCGATGGTGTTCTCTTGGTCGAGGCTTTTTGAATATTAGTGTAGGTCTAGTTATTTGTCTCTTAGGATTTAGTATAGGTTAGCGATTTGTCTGTTAGGTGGTTAGTTTTAGGGTCTTTAAATTAGGTATTTTGTTTATAAGTAATATAAGGTTAAAAATATAAAAAATAAATAAAAATAATAAAAATAAAACTACAAAAAAATAATAAAATAAAAATTATTATATATATATGTACGTGTGCATGAAAGTGTGTATGTTCATATGCATGGATGTGTGTATGTATGTATTTATGTATATATATATGTTTGTATATATATGTATATATATGTCAATATATATACATATATATATATTTGCCTTAATGACCAGAGGCTTCGGCTTCAATGGTCGATAGGCAAAAAAAAAAAAAAAAAAAAAAAAAAAAAATGGAGAGACAGTTTTTGTGGGACTGGCATTGGGAGAGGTTGTGTTTGGACTGGAGATCAGAGCGGGAGGAGAAGCAGTATTTTGTGTGTTGTATATATTTCTGAAAATCTTTTTACTTTCTATTAGCATCCAGTCGCAAGTATTATTATTACTGTATTATTATTTTTGGCAATTGAGTGCGGTTTAGTTATCTCTCTATTGCATGATTTTGTTTCTTTTGTCTGGGTAGTTTGTTCCCAGACTTTAGTGTGATTATTCAGAGTATTATCAGGTTCCTTGTTTTTCTCTCTTGTGTTTCATTATCTAATTGTATATACTGTATATATTATTAGCTTGTATTATATTAGGTATTTTTCATTGTGTTTATTTTTCACTTGCTTACGTCAGCAAATTTCATTTACTTTCGGACCTGTGTTGCAACATTGGAGCAAGTTCTTTTTTATTGATTTTCATTATTTAGCTATTTGTTCAGTTCCCTTTTCACTTTCCTTTTCTCAGTTTTTACACAGTCAGATTTAGTTATCATGTTGCCTACTTCCATCTTGTAACACTATATATATATATATATATATATATATATATATATATATATATATATATATATACCCATTTGTATGGACATCCTTCTGATAGAACCTGCCACGAAAATGGTAAAAAATTGTTGCAAAATAACGATCTTATGAGGGTTTATGGGTCAAAACTTTGGTGTCTGGTACCTCTGACACCATATTAAAAGTGTATAAACCAAAGTTTTTACATGAGTTGTGTTGGAAAGTGCTTATTTGATTTTTGCGGAAAAGAAGCAACAAAATAAATATCTTTTCGACCAAAGCAAAATGCAAAACTGCATGGAAAAGCGGTGAATTTGAATCACATCCCCTTAATATAATATTCGGTAAGAACTGCTCGACTTGAACATGTTCCACTCACTATAACACTCTCCACACTTTAGTGTGGATATCTGTTGCCCAGTTCTTTCTTTTATGCAGTCGGACTCTCCATCAGAACATGTACTGTATACATACACATTGTCATGGTAATGAGGCTCCATAAGTGAGGGTTCGGAAATTCACGTCAATGACTGTATCCGGGGAATTTTCAAGTGAAAAAGAAAAAAAAAGAAATGTAGAGCTGCCCTGACATTCATTCTGTATTTTGTACAGTATATATATATATATTTAGGCCACGTGTATTGTTTAGTTTTGACTGTAGAATCCAGGTCAGCTTTTTACCTACAAGTTTTTCCATAAAAATAAACCTAGAAAGGAGGCACCACATTTTCAGTGCCAATAATATAGCAGATATTTCAAATGACGAAATTATACCTACCTACTTAAATTATGTTTATTATATATAAAAATTTCCGCAGGACTTGGACCTTCCTCATATTTCGCTTTTCTACTGACACGCAAATGATCTAGCGTTCATCAGCTGACTAACGGACTCATCGCTGAAAGGATTCCGAATACTTCATTCACTGAACTGCTGACTCATTCACGTATCGGTTAATAAGTGACTCAATAACCTATAACTTCTCTGAAAAACTAAATGACTGACAGAACTCCGTACTGTTTTTATATTTGCTTCCTAAAGACGATTATAAATAGGTTGAGACTTTTTGAAGTGACATGTTAGATAAAGTGTGTGTGTGTGTGTGTGTGTGTGTGTGTGTTTTAATTCTTCCGTCACTTGAGAACCTCCTTTGGCTGAATGAAATCGTTTGGTGATGGAACATGGAAAATACGTCATCGGATTGTACATTTTTAACTAAGTATCCTGCTTTACCTAATGATTATGTGACTGAATGAAAGATAGACAGACTCAGTAAGGACACCGGATATTGACAAATACTGTTGCGAAGTTTTCTGTTTGTATTGTTTAAAGCCGTTTGAGTATATCTGTATAATGTTTGAGTCAACAGGTGAATAATATGCAAAGCAGAATATAAAGTACTACAGCCTCCCCCCCCCTCTCTCTCTCTCTCTCTCTCTCTCTCTCTCTCTCAAGCACAAACATTATTTGTCACAAGTTGTTGCTTGACATTTTTAACTATTCATCATTGGGATATTATTAGTGCTAAAACACTTGCTTCAAACGTGTTTCATTAACATCATGCAGTTCATTTATCTCAGTATAATTAGGAACCCGTAGTGATAATATGTGAATCTGTTTTTGTACGTTGTCCAAAGAGTAGGCCACCACGACGCCGATGATCTTGCCCTTTAATCCAGTATGGGGTGGCCACAAACAAATAGCCTCCATGTCGCCCTGTCCTCCGCCATTTCAATGCCCTGCTTCCAGCCCACACCACAATCTCTCATATACTGAACCTTTCCATTCCATCCCTTCACCTCATCCTTGGCCTCCCCCTCCCTCTCCCCCCCTCCACCTGGCTCACATACACTCTCTCGTTTTCCATCCTCTCTACATGGCCAAACCACCTCACTGTATTTCTCCCAATGCTTTCTATCACATCCACATTCACACAACAACACTCCTTCACTTCCTCATTTGTCAGTCTGTCTCTCCATGTGACTTCACATGCTCCTCTCAAATAACTCGTTTCCACTGCTCTCACTCTTGACTTTTGTCCCTCCAACAAGGTCCAAGTTTCACTTCCATACGTTAGAGTTGGTTTCACAATACTATCA
Organism: Coenobita brevimanus; assembly: GCF_032717465.1. Lineage (NCBI taxonomy): Eukaryota > Metazoa > Arthropoda > Malacostraca > Decapoda > Coenobitidae > Coenobita > Coenobita brevimanus. The sequence goes on from NC_137041.1 coordinate 17,776,406, forward strand.
CGTAACTTTTTCACTTCCGTGCTCACTTCCCTGTTTCTTATCACTGCTTTCAAGGAACCAGCAACCTTTCTTCCTTGTTGTACCCTTTCAAGCACTTCACCCTCTAAACTTCCATCCTTACCCATCACACTACCCAAGTACTTAAATGCACTCACATTTTCCATTTCCTCCCCATCCAACCTCACTGTACATTAAGTAACTTCATTTCTCTCGATGACCATAACTTTACCCTACATTCACCTTTAGATTCCGTTTCTTAAACACTCTCCCAGACTCTTTCACCATGTTTTGCAGCTCTCGTTCGTCTTCACTTAACAACACAGTATCATCTGCAAACAGCAGTACAGGAAGTTTCCACACCCTGCCCTCTCTCATTGGGGCCGCTTCAACATCCACTGCCCTACTTTGTATCTCTTTTATAACCCCATCCATGTACAGACTGAACAACCATGAAGACATGACACATTCCCGTTTCAATCCAACCTTCAAATAGAAAAATTCGCTCAGTTCACTGTCCACCTGCAGCCTTAGCACCTCCGTACATACTGTTTACGGCATTCAACAACTTCCCATTTACTCCATGCATTATTAATACTTACCACAATCCTTGTCTATGCACCCTGTCATATACTTTCTCCAAACCCATGAAGGCTGCATACAATTATTTTCCCTTCTCTAAAGACCTCTTCCCTTCCTAAAACCTCCCTGTTCTTCTCCAACTAATTCTTGTGTTATCTGCCTAAATCTGTCAACAAGTATTCTAAAATGTACTTGTCTAATTATAGTAAGAAGACAAATGCCCCTATGGTTACCACACACTTCTTTTTCCCCGTTTTCTTTGTACAGGGGAATAATTATACCTGACTTGCTATCCTCAGGGAATTTACCTTCCTCCCAGGCCAATCTGCACATCTTCCACATCCATTCTACTGCAACCTCTCCCCCATACTTCAGCATTTCACCACACACTCCATCAATTACTAGAGCTAACCCCCATTTTGACTTTCTTCATTACTTCCACATCTTCCATCGTACTGATTACTTCCTCTCTTCTCACATCCCTCCTTCTGCCAGCCATTCCCCAGCCATTTTTAATCGAATTGCTTTCATTTTCAATGTTCAGCAGTTCCTTAAAGTGTTCTCTCCATATATTCGCTTCATCCAGATGATGCATTTTTCCTTTAGTGTATTCTTGTTATTTTTAAATGAATATGAGAAAGTGAGAGGAATAAGCGAAACGATATATACTGTGTGTGTGTGTGTGTGTGTGTGTGTGTGTGTACCCCAACTCCTCCAAACACCCTCCTCCATGAGGATTGTACCCTGTCCTTCAAAACGGTACAAGGACTCAGTGAGTGAGCATACACCGCAGTGAGGGAAGCACTGTATTTGGTCACTCCTTTTGGTGGGTCAAAAGCATTTTAATGTAACCCATCTCTGCTAATATGCAATAGTTTTAAAGTGTTAAGGGAAAAAAAAAAAAATAATAATACTGGAAGCACACATGTTCGCCATTATGGAACACGGCTGGAGGGGCTTGAACAGGTGCTCAGTTTTATAAACTTTCCAAGATAATATAAAATGTAACGGCTTGCTCTCACGCCATCCCCTCTTATGCGGCAGTCCTGTAGAAGCATCCCGAGCACTATAGGCAGGGTGTGGACTCATTAACACTATCAGAGAAGGGGCTAATGTTTAATTAATTCAGTTAGCCTATTCTTTCCTTAGCTGGATAACTGATCTGGAGAAAATACAAATAAAATTAAAACAAGAAGGAGCACTCAGAGAGTGCAACACCCGTGCCCACCAACTGGTCTAAAGGTGGAACATTTGACTTTACCATGTGATCTTTACCTTATACTGATTGCTCTCAAAATAGGATAAGCTCATTCACACCTGACTCTTAATCCCTCCACTAAATCTGATCAGGATCAGATCAAAACTGAGTTGGCCTTGCCTGTGTCCGTAATATTTGACAGTTCTTTGTTACCATGACCTTTGACTAATTGTTCTCAAAGGTGAATCCTTTTATCCTTGCCTTAAACTGAACCATTCCATAAACTTTCCTAGACAATTGGTCAAGATGGAATGAAAAAACATTTAAGTTAACTTCGCCATGTGACCTTGATCACTGATCTATTGCTCAAAAAACAATAAATCAGGCTTTTGCCTGATCCTTAAACTTTTCATCAAGTTTGGGCCATATCATATAAAAACTGTCTCGGGTGTTTTTCTTGCTCTCAGACACACGGTTGGACTTCGAACTTGCCACGTGAACCCGGCCTTTAATTGGTTGCTCTCAAAATAGAACCCTTTCGTTTATGCCTTACCCTTAAACCTTTCACAAATTCTGGGGTAGAGATATTAAAGCTGACCTTACCAGGTCAATGTCTGACCTTGTCCTGTATCCCTGACCTTTGACATATTGTCTAAAAAACAACGAGTAATTCCCTTGGATGTTCCTCAACCCATACACGATATTTGGTTAAAGAATGTTAAAACCTGTTCAAGTTATTTTGCCTACACACACACACACACACACACACACACACACAGGCTTATCAAAACATATTGCCGGTTCTTGCTTTGTGAATGTAGGTGTAATGATGTCATCAACCTGAATGGTTTAGCGTGAGCTATATCTGATGATTATCTGAACTATAAAAGCAACTGAAGCAACTGTACCTGTGTGTGTGTGTGTGTGTGTGTGTGTGTGTGTTTTGTGTGTGTGTGTGTGTGTGTGTGTGTGTGTGTGTGCATAAACTTATAATTCATCTTGTGGTGGTTCTGGCTTGAAGACCAGGTGGGTAGGTGGGTGGACAGGGGTGAGTGGATATGATGGATGGACAGGCGGGGTGGATGAAGTAGTTGGTGGGTGGGTAAAGTGAATGGGGTTGGTTCGAGGGTTGGGCTTTGTGATTTGTGGAGGGAATTAATGAGGTGGGTGGGCAAGATGGGATGGTCGGGTGGGTTGAGCAAACGGGTGGATGGGGTGGGTGGGTTTTGCGAGTGCTTGGGTGGGTGGGCTTCAGCTGGTGGATTGCCTTAGTGGATGAGTGAGCTTTTTTAGTGGGTGGGTGGATGTGTGGCGTTCCAGTGGACCAGCCAGGAGACCTCCACATGTGAATGTTGATGATGGGATGTGGGACTACCATCAGATCATAGTATCTAGTGTGTGCAGGCGGGAGTTAATTCAGCTGGCCCATTCTACTCCACTTACTTACACTTGGGTGTAAGGAAGACCATTGAGAGGCTGCATGCAGAATTTTACTGGCCCTGCATGGCAGTGGATATGGCTAAGTTTGTCAAACATTGTCATACCTGTCAAGTAGCGAGTAGGCCGAATCAGAGTGTCCCTAAGGCCCCTCTTGTCCCCATTCCTGCCATTGATCCCCTTTTTTCCAGGTTTATTATTGATGTGCTGGGACCATTGCCCCCAACTTCTAGCGGTAACTCATATCTGCTCACTATCATTGACCCCTCCACGAGGTACCCTGAGGCAATACCTCTATGTTCTCTCAAAGCTAAGGGAGTGGTTAGAGTTTTGCTACATTTCTTTATGAAGTTTGGTTTGCCCCGGGAGGTTCAGTCAGATGGAGGGTCTAATATCGTTTCCAACATCTTCCAGCAGTCATTAGCTCAACTTGGCATTAAACACACCAAGAGCAGTGTCTACCATCCAGAGATGCAAGGTGCCTTGGAGCATTACCGCCAGACTCCCAAGAATATGCTCCACAAGTACTGTCTGGAGCAGTCTAAGGACTGGGACCGTGGTGTGCCATCCCTCCTGTTTGCTACAAGGGAAGTGTCCCAGGAGAGTTTGGGTTTCTCTCCTAATGAGCTCGTGTTTGCCCATTGGGTCCGGGGTCCCCTGAGCTTGGTTAAGGAGACTTGGAGCAGTAACCTCGCCGAGAGCAAGAGCTTACTCCATTATATACAGGACTTCAAGACCCACATGAGTGAGACTCTGGAGCTAGCCCGGGAAAACCCAAGCAGGCTCAGAGCATCATGAAGATGTGGTACAATCGAAAGGCCAATCTGAGGGAGTTTAAGGTCGGCGACGAGGTTTTGGTGTTGCTGCCACTGCAGGGTCAGCCGCTGGCCACTAAGCATACCAGTCCTTACCCTGTAGTGTGGCGTATTGGAGACACTGACTACCTGGTGGAGACCCCAGACAGATGGAAGAAGCACCAACCGTGCCATGTGAACATGCCGAAGCCATACCATCATGCACCAGATTCTCCGGCTCCCGTACACCTTGTCTCTGCCACTGCTGCTGTTGCTGAGGAGGGTGTTGATAGCAGCTTGTTTGAGGTGGACTGCGAGTTTCCAGATTGTAGCTGGGTGAAGAATGATGAGGTGGAGTCCACTCTCAACTCCAAGTTAGAATCTGCCTCAGGACGAAGCATCTCAGTTGGTTGCCCTCTTCTCAACTTACAAGGAAGTATTCAGCAGTACCCCTGGGAAGACTGATTGGATTCAGCACAATGTGGATGTGGGTAACACCATTCCATTGAAGTTGCCTCCTTGTTAAGTCAGTCCTCAGCGTGTCGACTTGCTGTGTCAGGAGCTCAATTATATGTTGGACCATGGGCTTACATCCTCCTGTGTTAGTCCCTGGAGTTCCCTTGTGATGTTGCAGCCTAAACCAGATGGCACTGCAAGATTTTGCATAGACTACAGATGGGTGAACGCCTAACCAAGACTGATACGTACTCATTGCCCCGGCTTGAGGACTGCATCGATCGCACGTGCTTGTCTAGTTATATCACCAAGTTAGATCTCAAGAAAGGCTTCTGGCAGGTGCCTTTGACCGAATGGGCTAAGGAAGTCTTGTGTTTGTGGCAGATGGACAAATACATCAGTCTAATGTGATGCCGTATGGTATGAAAAATGCCCTGGCAACGTTTCAGCGATTAATGAACATGGTTCTCAGTGGTATGAAACATTGTGTGGTATACTTGGATGATGTAGTAGTCTTTACCGACGATTGGGAAAGCCATTTAAGAGAAGTAGGTGTTTTGCTGTCCAAGATTTCCAAGGCTCACCTTGTAGTAAATTTAAAGAAGTGCGAGTTTGTTTGTGCACAAGTTCAATACCTTGGTTATGTGGTTGGTCATGGTTGTGTACACCCCCCTGACTCTAAGGTGGAGGCATTAAAGAGTTTTAAGGCACCACAAAACAGGCGCAAGCTTCGGAGATTCCTCAGCAGTATTGGTTACTACCGACGTTTTTTGAAGAACTTTGCAACACTAGTGACCCCTCTCACTGAATTGCTTAACCCCTTAACCGCGGGGCGTCACTTTCGTGACGCTTGGGAGCAAGGGATCATACCGCGGGGCGTCGCTTTTGTGATTCTGTGTTATTTTGAATTCACCCGGGCTTCCAAGTGGGGGCTTGTATCATCTATCAGTACTGCCAATGTCCAACACTAGTCAGCACTCCTAATCTCATCTGTACTCCCATCCATTGTTGACAATTTAGCCATTTCTCCCCATTCTTGACTCCCCTCCCTACCCCCCCTCCATTACCCTATCCTCTCGCCTGCCCGGCCATGCTACGCTAAGTAAATCTTCCCTGGAATTTTTCACTGATTTCATCCATTGAAATAAGCCCTATGTCGTATTCTTATACCAAATAATATATACAAGAAAGAAATAAGGTAAGTGAGAGTGCCATACACCTGGAATTGGCTAATTATCACCTGACAACACCTCACGTGCACTCGTTCGCTAATTTTCGCTGTTTTTTTCCCCTTGAAATATGTCGTATAATCTATTTTCGTAATAAATATACATGTAAGGAGGGAAGGGAGAAGCCTAAGTGATATTTACATTCACCTGGAACTACCTAATTTATAATGTATTGTCTAGATTTCCTGTCAATCATATCAGTGCTACACAAAGCTGTTTCAAGATTTAACATTGGTAGCTCTGATTATATATCTCCTAAGTAGGCCTCTAATTTATTTTCGTAATAAATATACATGTAAGGAGGGAAGGAAGAAGCCTAAGTGAAATTTACATTCACCTGGAACTACCAAATTTATAATGTATTGTCTAGATTTCCTGCCAATCATATCAGTGCTAGACTTAGCTGTTTCAAGAAGTAATATTGGTAACTCTGAATAACCCCTAAACAGGCCTCCAGGCTGGCCCTGCGTTATCAGTTTACTCTCATCTTCCGAAGTGAGGGGACGTATGTTTCTTCTTGCTGACTTCAAGGCCTTTTTTCACCCCCATGCAAATGGCTCTGTGACCTTTACCCCCTACTAAACCTCGTGTGGAAAGAGGTAAAGGGCTGACAATTGATAAAAGAGTGACTACGATCTTTCTATTGAGTAAAACAGTGCAAGTGGAATTGTAAATAATGTGTAAATAATGTGTAAACAGCAAGTGAAAGTAATGAATGTAAATATACGTGAACAATGGAAAATAGTTTTATAAGTTATTTCAAGTGACAGTGCACAACACAGTGTAAATAAAATAGAAATGTAAATAACGTAAATAAAATAGAGGACGTAAATAGAAATGTAAATGAGTAGTATTATAAGAATACGAGTATATACCCTAGGAGTAATGAAAGTGAAAGTTTCACTCTAGCATGTCTGAATGCTATGAGTTATGAGAGTGAAGATGAAAGTGACATTCACTCTCAATGCCAGTATACAGGACGAGAAAGTGAATGCTACGTATTTTACTGAAAGAAATTGAATCCCTACAGTGACAATAAACTAATACTACTGAAGGAAACTTATGGATAAAGACTGTAGATATATATAAGTGTTATATAGTAATAGAAATATAAAGTGTGGGGGGTTTTATGAATAATAAATGACAGAGCTACAAAAGCAAACTAGTGCCAGTGCGACGATCAGACGCGCTCATAATTTCCATTGCTTTCACAGTGTTTTTTTTTTTTTGAGTATGGATCCCAAACTACTTGAAAATTGTAGAATAGTGTTTATAGTGTTTGTATGTGGCTGTGGTAATCATATTACGGGTTGTCGGGAAGTGTAAAGTGGAGACTTCGTTACCCTACTTCAGAGGTCTCCACAAGTCCTACGGTAACAGACGAAGGCTCAACAATCATTCCAGGAGAAAGCTGAAGGTATGTGCCATAAGCATATGTAATTTTATTATTCTAGGACTAATAACTGATTTTTGGCAAATATTTTTAGAGAGTCTGTCGGAGCCCAAATAACCCCGCGGCACACGCAAGTCATTGGTAAACAAACCCGCGGTGTAGGGGTTAAGAAAGAAAATATGTCTGGACTGATGTGTGTCAGAATAGTGTTGATGCAGCCAAGGAGATCTTATATAATTATCCAGTTATGGCTGCACCAAACTTTAATAAGACATATAAACATGCTGTAGATGCTAGTAATGTGGGTGCAGGAGCTGTGTTGACCCGCCGCATCCTGTCGACGTATGGGTACGTTGCAACATTTTGCATTTGCCAGTCCCAGTGACGTACAGGTACGTTGCGCAATTGGAAGGTGCATAATTTCTACAATTTTCAAATTTTGCGCTTGATTTTTGGTACGTAGGGTCACTCGACCTTCCCCTACCTGCCACCAGATGGGGACACTCAGCGACCCTGCGCAACCCGCGCTCACCCGCGGCTCGGTCACTCACCTGTTGGCAACGGTCCTGCTCAGACATGGCGAAAAGAGGTCTCTCAGAGGACGAAATTAAATCCACCCTGGATGCCTTTACAGGTGACAGTGATTCTCCACTGGATGATGAGGTTGTAGACAAAGATTGTGCAACCAGAGGAGAAGGAAACCACCAGCAGTGATGAAGAAGTCCCGTTCCCAGAGAAGCGGCATTACATGACTTACCGTGCTCCTAGAGAGGGGCAGCCGGCCAGAAAACAACATGGAACATCCTCTGCCCAGCCCCAACGTGATGTGGAGTCCAAATTTGATGACGAGGACGAGGACGGAGCCTTGGGACGTGCTGCCACGTAGTACGGACGTGAGGTAATCACTCATCGTGGCCCCGAACGCACACCACGTCGGACGAGCAGGTATGGGCCTAATCTTTCGTTTGGGGAGGTAGGAAGTGCGGTGGAGGGTTTGGGGAGTGAAAGGGAAAGTCCAGGGAGAAGTATGGAAAGTGAGAGTGGCAGGAGTGAGTCATCACTCTCCTGTGGTGGTGTGAGGCGGCGGGGTGTATCACGTAGGTGAGTGAGGGTGCATCCTGAATCACTAGGGGATGTTATGGATGGGGAAGGTGGGGAGGAACCACTCCCCAGCACGTCTTATGCTCCCCAATATTCCCAAACACGTGGGCGAGTGAGGGTGCATGAAAAATCACATGGTGTTGTGATGGAGTGGGAAGGTGGGGAGGAACCACTCCCCAGCACGTCTTATGCTCCCCAATATTCCCGAACTTCATCCCCACAGCCCCCTAATGTTCCTCAAGGCAGTAAGGGTAAGGGAAAGGGAAAGGGTAAAGGCCGAAGGAAGAGGAGTGTGAGTGGGGAAGCCCTCCGCACTCCTCCCCAACCTACCCCACCAGCATCTCCTCTCCACCCAGATGAAGGCGCTGATGGGGACGATGAGGACGAGTGATTTGTGGGATGGAATTGGGAGGATGGGAGTGATTTTTCTCCCCTCATTCACCCCTTCACTGAGCAGGGGCGCGCTGGCTGCATTACTCCCGGAATTCACTCTAATTCCACCAGGCTGGATTTTTTCTACCTGTTTTTCAGTGAGGCTTTCGTGGAGCAGATAGTTGACCAAACCAACCGGTTTGCAAGCAGCCAGCTCCGTGAGAGTGAAAGATTGGGAACAAGGAGCAGGCATTCTGTCATACCGGTATATGATTACCCTGTCCCCCTTTCAGAAATGTTCTTATTTTTTGCCCTGGTCCTTTTGATTGGTATTATACGAAAGAACAGAATTCCGGCCTACTGGACAAGGGACCCTGTTATGTTCACACCAATATTTGACCAAGTCATGAGCCGCAATCGCTTCCAACAAATTCTAAGTCGCCTCCACTTCTACAATGCTGATGATCCTGGAAATGAGAATGACACAGATGAGGCGAATTAGGTTGGTCTTTGATCACCTGAGGCAGACATTCGTTCATTTTATCCCTATAGATACCTCGTCATAGACAAGAGTCTCATGTTGTGGAGAGGCAATATTTCATTTAAGCAGTATATACCCAGCAAAAGGCACCGTTTTGGGTTCAATATCTTTGTTATGTGTGACTGTAGGACTGGTTATGTGCAAGACATAGTCTTATACACCGGTGCACAGACAGACATAATAGAAGATCGGAGTATTAGACTGTCAGGAGCAGTGGAAAAGACAATGATAGAAGACTACCTTCATCGTGGTCAGGTCCTCTACCTGGACAATTGGTACACTAGCCCTCTTTTCGCTCGCTATCTACACATGCATGAAATGGGAATCTGTGATAACGTCAAGGTGAACCGGCATCACATGGTCAAGGTAGGGCGGAAACTTGACAGGAATGAGGTTGTCTTCTTCAAGGCCAACAACATACTTGCAACTGTGTGCTAGATATCATTGCTCTGAATTGCCACCACCTGCACGCCTTGACAACAGGAGTTCAGGAAACCTTTGAAGGGTTTGTGAGGGAGCTCACAAGAGAGACATTTGCACGGTATGCTGTTGAAAGGCCTCAACATCGCACCCGCACTGCCCCTATTGCCCAAACCCCCTGACAATATCCGGCCGCCATTTCCCCACTCCTATCCCTCCCCAGCCCAACAGACCTAGGCCCCAACGCAGGTGTCACGTGTGTAGCAATTCCCTGGTGAGACTCACCACTCAGAGGAAGGACACCCACTATGAGTGCGTCGAGTGTGACGTGGGTCTCTGTATTCACCCATGTTTCAGCGAGTATCAAACCTTGATGCAGTTCTAATATGGTGTGAATGCGATAGGACGCTGTTACTCTGAAGTAAATGCGACAGACATTCAGTGTAATTATAAGGCCTGTTGATCTGTAAATAGTTGTATGAAGTGGATACGGGTATAACATAAGTGCAAAAATATTATGTAAGTGTATAAATATGATCAAAGTGGAAACATACCTAGTAAGGGTATTTTGATGCGATATGCTGATGCTCAGTGGAATAAATAAGGCCCGTAAATATGTAAATATTATTATGGAAAATGCAAACGGCTGTAATATAAGTTCAAAGTTTTGTAAGTGCTGAAATATATTCTAAGTCAAAATATTCCTAGCAAGTGTATATAGATGCGATTTCCTGATGCTCAGTGGAATGAATAAGGCCCGTAAATATGTAAATAGGAGTCTACAAGTGGAAACGGGTGTAATATAAGTGAAAAATTAGTATGTAAGTGTTTGAGTATTATCTTGGTCGAAACACTCATTGCGAGGGTATTTTGGTGCGATATTCTGACGCTCACTGAAATATATAATGCCAGTAACTATGTATAGTGCAGTATAGGGGTGTAAACGTGTGTAATGTAAGTGGGATAGTATATTTGGAGTGAAAAAATAAAGTATAAGATGAAACACGAGTGTTTGAGATTGTGCTTGCTACGTGAATATGCGCTAGCATTTCGCTAAATGCCCTCGTAATGAATGTAAATAACTGAAAACATTTACAGTGGTGGAGGAAAGGTTCTATGTAAAGAAAAAAATAATAGGAAAGTGATAAAACAATTGGGTATGTTGAAATATGAGTCATAGTGAGTGCGCTTAATAAACAGATGTGCGCTATACTTATGCTACATGTCATCGTAATGAATGAAAACAGCTGAAAACATTTACAAACAGTTGTAATTGGTAAAATATCATTGAAACGGAAGTATACAAGTAGATAAAATGATATGTTGACTGAAACAAGAAACTTAGCTCATAGCATGTTACCACTCGGACCCAACTCGCTATGCTCGCGCGAAGGTACAATGCTTATTTTTCATATATATGTCATTGAAATTCATATGTTATTCTTATTGTTTATTAGTTCAATTTCAATAAATGTAGAGGTGTTGGTTGTTTCTCCCAAAATTTCCTACCATAGAAAACGTGAGCGACTCAAATGTCAATGATAGAATACGATACCTGGACCATGGTAAGCCCTTTCTTGGTGATTTTCTTTTGTTTCTCAACAAAAGCGTAAGTTTTAGCCAAAAATTTTTTTTTCCAAAATAGCTCGGGATTGGGGGGTGTCGGAGGTGCGAAAAACCTCGGGACGTGACGGGTTAATGCAGGATGATGATCATGGCGTACAACATCCTCTTTGTTATTTCAGTAAGAAGCTTTCTGTTTCTCAACGTAATTATTCTGTTATTGAAAAGGAGTCGTTACCCCTGATCCTCACCCTGCAGCACTTTCCTGTGTATATCCCTGCATTTGGACTTACTGTCATTGTATATACTGATCATCACCCACTCAAATTTCTGAATAATTTGAAGATGAAAAATCAGCGATTGTCACGTTGGAGTTTGTTCCTTCAACAGTTTCATTTGGATGTTAGACAGATTAAGGGTGTTGACAATATCATCGCTAATTGTTTGTCACGTTTTTAAGAACAAATTTTCCTAAGAGAAATTTCTCTCTTAGGTATGGGCGTGTTATGTGTGTAAGAATGTATATATATTTTTGTGTATACTGTGCATGTATGTCTAATGTATGCGTGTCACTGTGTGTGTGTGTGTGTGTGTGTGTGTGTGCGTCGATGCTGTGTGCGCACTAGCATCTACGCACATGCACTCGCTGCATGTTGTTGCCTGTTTAGTTTGTACACATTTATAAAGTTTTAGTTAATTCTGTTTGCTCTCTCGACGTGGGTGTGACTATAATCGTTTTTAATATCAGTGATTTTTGGTGGAGCTTAAACTGGCAACATAAAGATTTGTATTCACCAGCGATATTTATAACGTTTGGAGTATGGGGGGAGAGATTAATTTGCTTAGCTCTTTTCTGTATATTTCTCGTCTGGCTTCCAACTGCGTGTTGACGTGTGCATGCACCCAGAGGGTATATAAGGCGTAGATTTTTGAATGGAGAGACAGTTTTTGTGGGACTGGCATTGGGAGAGGTTGTGTTTGGACTGGAGATCAGAGCGGGAGGAGAAGCAGTATTTTGTGTGTTGTATATATTTCTGAAAACCTTTTTACTTTCTATTAGCATCCAGTCGCAAGTATTATTATTACTGTATTATTATTTTTGGCAATTGAGTGCGGTTTAGTTATCTCTCTATTGCATGATTTTGTTTCTTTTGTCTGGCTAGTTTGTTCCCAGACTTTAGTGTGATTATTCAGAGTATTATCAGGTTCCTTGTTTTTCTCTTTTGTGTTTCATTATCTAATTGTATATACTGTATATATTATTAGCTTGTATTATATTGGTTATTTTTCATTGTTTATTTTTCACTTGCTTATGTCAGCAAATTTCATTTACTCTCGTACCTGTGTTGCAAAATTGGAGCAAGTTTTTTTTTATTGATTTTCATCATTTAGCTATTTGTTCAGTTCCCTTTTCACTTTGTTTTTCTCAGTTTTTACACAGTCAGATTTAGTTATCGTGTTGCCTACTTCCATCTCGTAACACTATATAGCCCGGGGCTATTACAAAAAGACAACAAGGTAGTTTTAGATGATCGGCCTCCACTGCGTTGTGAAAATAACGCGGACCCCGGCACTCACGCTCCGTAAACTAGAGAAAAACTGCACAACGGAAAAATTATCACTTAAGTACGCAACACTCTGTACTTTGATAGTAACAAACGGAACAGCCTACCTATGGATCTAGCCTACTATCGTCACTACCGGAAATAATACCGCCCGAGACAGTCTACAGGAACACCTCCCACTTATTTCCGGTGGTGACGAATTTCTACTTAACCCGTGTCCAAGGGGGAACGCAGTTGATAGCTCACGATAGTTCTCACTAGCCTTGTGCAAGGAGATGGGATTGAACTGTGTAGGGATTAGGGGTGTGTGTGTATGTACGTGTGTTGGGGAACGTTAATAAAGGCAGCGAGAGGACCACGGTGAGCCAGCCTGCCCCTCCAAAGACAACACGGTCACAAAAATCAAATAAAATAGCTACTTCCCTCAATCAGCAAACAAAAGAATAAAAATGAACTTAAATGAAAACGCCAGCTCGGCACAAAAATGACTGGGAGAGAGAGAGTGTACACACACACACACGATGCAGAAGCTGGTTGGGAAGACACTGGACGAATGCTAGGCTCGTGTGCAGCCAAGCGTGAACGCATGAATCAGATTAATTAATAAGGAACTTAAATTCGTGCCCCTCTCTCTCTACAATGAATTGGTACTTCTAATGCAAGCAAAACATCATTAAATATACTGGTAGCTCACATAAGACAATCAAAATAATCAAATGCATTCTCAGCATGGTATTAAATAAAATTGCCCTCAGTGGCAGGAACGAAAGAAACAAAAGAACTTGTAACACTCGCTAATTTAAACTCCGCGAATGACACGGATACTGCATAATCCCCTAGCCCAGCTGTAACGGCTGCACCCGTGGGAACGGACAGGTGCACAGCGTAACAATATATATATATATATATATATATATATATATATATATATATATATATATATATACCCATTTGAGTGGACATCCTTCTGATAGAACCTGCCACGAAAATGGTAAAAATTTGTTACAAAATAACGATCTTATGAGGGTTTTATGGGTCACAACTTTGGTGTCTGGTACCTCTGACGCCATATTCAAAGTGCATAAACCAAAGTTTTTACATGAGTTGTGTGTCGGAAAGCGCTTATTTGATTTTTGCGGAAAATAAGCAACAAAATAAATATCTTTTCGACCAAAGCAAAATGCAAAACTGCATGGAAAAGCGGTGAATTTGAATCACATCCCCTTAATATAATATTCGGTAAGAACTGCTCGACTTGAACATGTTCCACTCACTATAACACTCTCCACACTTTAGTGTGGATATCTGTTGCCCAGTTCTTTCTTTTATGCAGTCGGACTCTCCATCAGAACATGTACTGTATACATACACATTGTCATGGTAATGAGGCTACATAAGTGAGGGTTCGGAAATTCATGTCAATGACTGTATCCGGGGAATTTTCTAGTGAAAAAGAAAAAAAAAAGAAATGTAGAGCTGCCCCGACATTCATTCTGTATTTTGTACAGTATATATATATATATTAAGGCCACGTGTATTGTTTAGTTTTGACTGTAGAATCCAGGTCAGCTTTTTATCTACAAGTTTTTCCATAAAAATAAACCTAGAAAGGAGGCACCACATTTTCAGTGCCAATAATATAGCAGATATTTCAAATGACGAAATTATACCTACCTACTTAAATTATGTTTATTATGTATAAAAATTTCCGCAGGACTTGTACAGCTCCGGACAGATGAAACGGCTACACCCCATCCACCAGCGACTTGGATTGGGTCTCAGTGGTTCTGGTAACAGTTGCAGGTGGAGGGAGGGGGGATGTGGGAGGGTGAGGAGGGGAGAAATGTGGGCGGAGTTATATAGGGGGTAGTGTGGGAGGGTGAAGAAGCAGCACAGTCTGGCTGGTGGGAGGGGGAAACGAATGGTTGGGTAGCGGAGACGAGAGTCTGCTGGAGGGTAAGACAGGTGAGTGTGATTAGATGAAAAGAAATTACAAAAAATGAATTATTATAATATCTGCTGCATATATTGCATTTTATCTACTAAATAAAAACACTGTCTATTATTCACCACCGTATTTGGGTATCCTACTCATTATTATTATCCTTTGGATATTAGCCAATAAATAAAGATATTGGACGGTCTTTCGGACCCGAACCAATTTTTTCATAACTTTTTTCTTCAGCTATTTCCGTATTCCTATTATCCCTCGTGCTTGAAGTCCCCCTTTTTATTACTTTCTCCTACGCCCTACATCTTTTTTTAGGCATAAGGCAGTTTAACTTTCTTTAAATAACCATATTTGTCAACAAATATTCCTTTCATTAATCTATTTAATTACCTGTTTTCTTTCAATATGCATTTGTCTAATAATGGGTGTTACACCTTAATTGGCGCCGCTATTTGACGTTTTGAATAAATTTGGTCTAAATTTACGCATATATTGCAGTCTCTCTCAAGTACAGCTCCTCCCCCCTGCTTTCTTCTTCTCTCGCTACCAGATCCCTCCTTTCCTTTTGTAGTACTGTTTATCTATTCTTTCTCATATTTTTAACCTCATTCCTTCTTACAAACTTTTAGTGCCATAGGAATTTCTCCCTTATCACCTACAGTCCTACTACATGAAAGTGGAAAAAACTGCCATCGGGAAAAGAATAACTGGAAATTTATGGCGAAGGTTACGATATTAGTTATTTAGAATGAAAGTGTTGGCAGATACGCATTCTTGACGTGATTATCGCAGCCACAGCATTTCGCCATCATAAAATAACACGCACACAATATTATATATATATATATATATATATATATATATATATATATATATATATATATATATATATATATATATATATATACATATATATATATATATATATATATATATATATATATATATATAATCATACAGGCTCTACACTTATGAAATTTAACATCGAGTAACCCTATATGCCCAAAGTAATTTCCTCTACATGGACTGACGTTGTAACGAAACTGGTTGTCCCCCTGCAGTAATTATTAATATATTTTTATGCTGTGAAGAGTATGTACGATGGTGCGAAGGCTGCAGTGCGTGTGGATGGTGAAATAAGTAAATTTTTCTCTTTGAAAGTTGATTTGAAACAGGGATGTGTCATGTCTCCTTGGTTGTTCAATCTGTACAAGGTACAAGGTAGGGTAGTGGATGTTGGAGTGGCCCTGGTGAGAGAGGATAGTGTTTGGAAACTCCCTGTACTGTTGTTTGCAGATGATACTGTGTTGTTGAGTGAAGAGGAAGGGGAGCTGCAAGGCTTGGTGGATGAGTTTGAGAGAGTGTGTAAGAAACGGAACCTAAAGGTGAATGTAGGGAAGAGTAAAGTGATGGTCTTTGAGAGAGGTGAAGTTAGTGAATGTACAGCGAGGTTAGATGGTGAGGAATTGGAAAATGTGAGTACGTTTAAGTATTTGGGTAGTGTGATGAGTAAGGATGGAGGTTTGGAGGGTGAAGTGCTTGAAAGGGTACAGCAGGGAAGAAAGATTGCTGGTTCCTTGAAAGCAGTGATAAGAAACAGGGAAGTGAGTATGGAAGTGAAAAAGTTACTACATGACAGTATTGTGATACCAACTCTAACGTACGGAAGTGAAGCTTGGACATTGTTGGAAGGACACAAGTCAAGAGTGAGAGCAGTGGAAATGAGTTATTTAAGAGGAGCCTGTGGAGTCAAGTGGAGAGACAGGCTGACGAATGAGGATATAAAGGAGCGTTGTGGTGTGGATGTGGATGTGATAGGAAGCGTTATGAGGAACACACTGAGGTGGTTTGGCCATGTGGAGAGGATGGAGGGTGAAAGACTGACGAAGAGAGTGTATGTGAGTGAGGTGGAGGGGGGAAGAGGGAGGGGGAGGCCGAGGATGAGATGGAGGGATGGGGTGGAGAGGTATATGAGAGAGGGGGGTGTGAGTTGGAAGCAGGGCAGTGAAATGGCGGGGGACAGGGCGACTTGGAGGCGATTTGTTTGTGGCCACCCCAAACGGGATTGAGGCGTCTCGCAATAGATAGATAGATAGATTTTTATGGTCATGTATGACTGAATAGTTTATTTTATACAAGCGAAAACCTCAGAAATAATACTCACCGAGTATTATTCCTTCTCCAGCAGTTGCGCCTTCAGTGACACACTTCCAAAAATCCTCTGGCTTGTCAACATAACGTTTGCTAGGGTCCTGTGATGCAACCCTACTTCGTGCAATACTCTTCTCATAGTCTTTTCGCTGATAGCATGGTCTGTGCATCGGTGTCTGCGGCGTGTAGTGCAACATGGTGGTTTCCGTGTGGTAGGTTGCCATGCTAGTTAGTGTCCTCTGCTTTACCCAACACAATAAATTTTAGATCAAACAGTGTTGTTCATGGTTATTAATATATATATATATATATATATATATATATATATATATATATATATATATATATATATATATATAGGATCATGTATTTAATTTCTTCAGGTAACATGTGATTGTGTGAGCTGGTTACACCCTTGAGACTGCAGCACGGAGGCAGTTTGAGCTTTGTTGTATAATAAATGATAATTTGGTTGTATATATTGTTTTTATTATCTTTGCCTATCATTGCCATGATGAGAACATAATTCTGAAGTTGAGCATAAAGCACTGTTTTCAATAGCCTATGGAGAGATTCATGAGAATCACGATGACTACCAGTACTGTCCTTGTGGTCCTTAATGTGTTATACATGGCGTTCTGCACAGTAATGCTGGACGTAAGGATGTAATGCATGAAACCTATAGTCCTTCTGTTTTATGAAGGCGAAATGCTGTGGCTGCGATAATCACGTCAAGAATGCGTATCTGCCAACACTTTCATTCTAAATAACTAATATCGTAACCTTCGCCATAAATTTCCAGTTATTCTTTTCCCGATGGCAGTTTTTTCCACTTTCATGTAGTAGGACTGTAGGTGATAAGGGAGAAATTCCTATGGCACTAAAAGTTTGTAAGAAGGAATGAGGTTAAAAATATGAGAAAGAATAGATAAACAGTACTACAAAAGGAAAGGAGGGAACGGGTAGCGAGAGAAGGAGAAAGCAGGGGGGAGGAGCTGTACTTGAGAGAGACTGCAATATATGCGTAAATTTAGACCAAATTTATTCAAAACGTCAAATAGCGGCGCCAATTAAGGTGTAACACCCATTATTAGACAAATGCATATTGAAAGAAAACAGGTAATTAAATAGATTAATGAAAGGAATATTTGTTGACAAATATGGTTATTTAAAGAGAAAGTTAAACTGCCTTATGCCTAAAAAAAATGTAGGGCGTAGGAGAAAGTGATAAAAAGGGGGACTTCAAGCACGAGGGATAATAGGAATACGGAAATAGCTGAAGAAAAGAGTTATGAAAAAATTGGTTCGGGTCCGAAAGACCGTCCAATATCTTTATTTATTGGCTAATATCCAAAGGATAATAATAATGAGTAGGATACCCAAATACGGTGGTGAATAATAGACAGTGTTTTTATTTAGTAGATAAAATGCAATATATGCAGCAGATATTATAATAATTCATTTTTTGTAATTTCTTTTCATCTAATCACACTCACCTGTCTTACCCTCCAGCAGACTCTCGTCTCCGCTACCCAACCATTCGTCTCCCTCTCCCACCAGCCAGACTGTGCTGCTTCTTCACCCTCCCACACTACCCCCTATATAACTCCGCCCACATTTCTCCCCTCCTCACCCTCCCACATCCCCCCTCCCTCCACCTGCAACTGTTACCAGAACCACTGAGACCCAAACCAAGTCGCTGGTGGATGGGGTGTAGCCGTTTCATCTGTCCGGAGCTGTACCTTCCTCATATTTCGCTTTTCTACTGACACGCAAATGATCTAGCGTTCATCAGCTGACTAACAGACTCATCGCTGAAAGGATTCCGAATACCTCATTCACTGAACTGCTGACTCATTCACGTATCGGTTAATAAGTGACTCAATAACCTATAACTTCTCTGAAAAACTAAATGACTGACAGAACTCCGTACTGTTTTTATATTTGCTTCCTTAAGACGATTATAAATAGGTTGAGACTTTTTGAAGTGACATGTTAGATAAAGTGTGTGTGTGTGTGTGTGTGTGTGTGTGTGTTTTAATTCTTCCGTCACTTGAGAACCTCCTTTGGCTGAATGAAATCGTTTGGTGATGGAACATGGAAAATACGTCATCGGATTGTACATTTTAACTAAGTATCCTGCTTTACCTAATGATTAAGTGACTGAATGAAAGATAGACAGACTCAGTAAGGACACTGGATATTGACAAATACTGTTGCGAAGTTTTCTGTTTGTATTGTTTAAAGCTGTTTGAGTATATCTGTATAATGTTTGAGTCAACAGGTGAAAAATATGGAAAGCAGAATATAAAGTACTACAGCCACCCCCTCTCTCTCTCTCTCTCTCTCTCTCTCTCTCTCTCTCTCTCTCTCTCTCTCAAGCAAACATTATTTGTCACAAGTTGTTGCTTGATATTTTTAACTATTCATCATTGGGATATTTTTAGTGCTAAAACACTTGCTTCAAACGTGTTCCATTAACATCATGCAGTTCATTTATCTCAGTATAATTAGGAACCCGTAGTGATAATATGTGAATCTGTTTTTGTACGTTGTCCAAAGAGTAGGCCACCACGACGCCGATGATCTTGCCCTTTAATCCAGTATGGGGTGGCCACAAACAAATAGCCTCCATGTCGCCCTGTCCTCCGCCATTTCAATGCCCTGCTTCTAGCCCACACCACAATCTCTCATATACAGAACCTTTCCATTCCATCCCTTCACCTCATCCTTGGCTTCCCCGTCCCTCTCCCCCTCTCCACCTGGCTTACATACACTCTCCTCGTCAGTCCCTCGTTTTCCATCCTCTCTACATGGCCAAACCACCTCAATATATTTCTCCTAATGCTTTCTATCACATCCACATCCACACAACAACACTCCTTCACTTCCTCATTTTCAGTCTGTCTCTCCATGTGACTTCACATGCTCCTCTCAAATAACTCGTTTCCACTGCTCTCACTCTTGACTTTTGTCCCTCCAACAAGGTCCAAGTTTCACTTCCATACGTTAGAGTTGGTTTCACAATACTATCACGTAGTAACTTTTTCACTTCCGTGCTCACTTCCCTGTTTCTTATCACTGCTTTCAAGGAACCAGCAACCTTTCTTCCTTGTTGTACCCTTTCAAGCACTTCACCCTCTAAACTTCCATCCTTACCCATCACACTACCCAAGTACTTAAATGCACTCACATTTTCCATTTCCTCCCCATCCAACCTCACTGTACATTAAGTAACTTCATTTCTCTCGATGACCATAACTTTACTCTTCCCTACATTCACCTTTAGATTCCGTTTCTTAAACACTCTCCCAAACTTTCACCATGTTTTCCAGCTCCCGCTCGTCTTCACTTAACAACACAGTATCATCTGCAAACAGCAGTACAGGAAGTTTCCACACACTGCCCTCTCTCATTAGGGCCGCTTCAACATCCACTGCCCTACTTTGTATCTCTTTTATAACCCCATCCATGTACAGACTGAACAACCATGAAGACATGACACATCCCCGTTTCAATCCAACCTTCAAACAGAAAAATTCGCTCAGTTCACTGTCCACCTGCAGCCTTAGCACCTCCGTACATACTGTTTACGGCATTCAACAACTTTCCATTTACTCCATGCATTATTAATACTTACCACAATCCTTGTCTATGCACCCTGCCATATGCTTTCTCCAAACCTATGAAGGCTGCATACAATTATTTTCCCTACTCTAAAGTCCTCTTCCCTTCCTAAAACCTCCCTGTTCTTCTCCAACTAATTCTTGTGTTATCTGCCTAAATCTGTCAACAAGTATTCTAAAATGTACTTGTCTAATTATAGTAAGAAGAAAAATGCCCCTATGGTTACCACACACTTCTTTTTCCCCGTTTTCTTTGTACAGGGGAATAATTATACCTGACTTGCTATCCTCAGGGAATTTACCTTCCTCCCAGGCCAATCTGCACATCTTCCACATCCATTCTACTGCTACCTCTCCCCCATACTTCAGCATTTCACCACACACTCCATCAATTACTAGAGCTAACCCCCATTTTGACTTTCTTCATTACTTCCACACCTTCCATCGTACTGATTACTTCCTCTCTTCTCACATCCCTCCTTCTGCCAGCCATTCCCCAGCCATTTTTAATCGAATTGCTTTCATTTTCAATGTTCAGCAGTTCCTTAAAGTGTTCTCTCCATCTGTTCACTTCATCCAGATGATGTATTTTTCCTTTAGTGTATTCTTGTTATTTTTAAATGAATATGAGAAAGTGAGTGGAATAAGCGAAACGATATATACTGTGTGTGTGTGTGTGTGTGTGTGTGTGTGTGTGTGTACCCCAACTCCTCCAAACACCCTCCTCCATGAGGATTGTACCCTGTCCTTCAAAACGGTACAATGACTCAGTGAGTGAGCATACACCGCAGTGAGGGAAGCACTGTATTTGGTCACTCCTTTTGGTGGGTCAAAAGCATTTTAATGTAACCCATCTCTGCTAATATGCAATAGTTTTACAGTGTTATTAAGGAAAAAAAAAAAAACTAATACTGGAAGCACACATGTCCGCCATTATAGAACACGGCTGGAGAGGCTTGAACAGGTGCTCAGTTTTATAAACTTTCCAAGATAATATAAAATGTAACGGCTTGCTCTCACGCCATCCCCTCTTATGCGGCAGTCCTGTAGAAGCATCCCGAGCACTATAGGCAGGGTGTGGACTCATTAACACTATCAGAGAAGGGGCTAATGTTTAATTAATTCAGTTAGCCTATTCTTTCCTTAGCTGGATAACTGATCTGGAGAAAATACAAATAAAATTAAAACAAGAAGGAGCACTCAGAGAGTGCAACACCCGTGCCCACCAACTGGTCTAAAGGTGGAACATTAGACTTTACCATGTGATCTTTACCTTATACTGATTGCTCTCAAAATAGGATAAGCTCATTCACACCTGACTCTTAATCCCTCCACTAAATCTGATCAGGATCAGATCAAAACTGAGTTGGCCTTGCCTGTGTCCGTAATATTTGACAGTTCTTTGTTACCATGACCTTTGACTAATTGTTCTCAAAGGTGAATCCTTTTATCCTTGCCTTAAACTGAACCATTCCATAAACTTTCCTAGACAATTGGTCAAGATGGAATGAAAAAACATTTAAGTTAACTTCGCCATGTGACCTTGATCACTGATCTATTGCTCAAAAAACAATAAATCAGGCTTTTGCCTGATCCTTAAACTTTTCATCAAGTTTGGGCCATATCATATAAAAACTGTCTCAGGTGTTTTTCTTGCTCTCAGACACACGGTTGGACTTCGAACTTGCCATGTGAACCCGGCCTTTAATTGGTTGCTCTCAAAATAGAACCCTTTCGTTTATGCCTTACCCTCAAACCTTCCACAAATTCTGGGGTAGAGATATTAAAGCTGACCTTACCAGGTCAATGTCTGACCTTGTCCTGTATCCCTGACCTTTGACATATTGTCTAAAAAACAACGAGTAATTCCCTTGGATGTTCCTCAACCCATACACGATATTTGGTTAAAGAATGTTAAAACCTGTTCAAGTTATTTTGCCTACACACACACACACACACACACACACACACACACACACACACACACACACACAGGCTTATCAAAACATATTGCCGGCTCTTGCTTTGCGAATGTAGGTGTAATGATGTCATCAACCTGAATGGTTTAGCGTGAGCTATATCTGATGATTATCTGAACTATAAAAGTAACTGAAGCAACTGTACCTGTGTGTGTGTGTTTTGTGTATATGTGTGTGTGTGTGTGCATAAACTTACAATTCATCTTGTGGTGGTTCTGGCTTGAAGACCAGGTGGGTAGGTGGGTGGACAGGGGTGAGTGGATATGACGGATGGACAGGCGGGGTGGATGGAGTGGTTGGTGGGTGGGTAAAGTGAATGGGGTTGGTTCGAGGGTTGGGCTTTGTGATTTGTGGAGGGAATTAATGAGATGGGTGGGGAAGATGGGATGGTCTGGTGGGTTGAGCAAACGGGTGGATGGGGTGGGTGGGTTTTGCGAGTGCTTGGGTGGGTGGGCTTCAGCTGGTGGATTGCCTTAGTGGATGAGTGAGCTTTTTTAGTGGGTGGGTGGATGTGTGGCGTTCTAGTGGACCAGCTGTAGTGCCACACATTTGATATTCATGTATGTGTTTAGTAGTACTGTAATTTTAAGTTAGATAGGGTGTAACCTGAATATTAGTTTATAAGTTCCTACCCTAAGTAGTAATTCATATATTAATAATTACTGTAGGGTTAACTATTTTTACATGTATGTATCTCTGTATCTATGCAGTGGGTGATGTAATTGTGGATGTTGAGCTATGGGAATTCCTTAGTCAAGCCGAGTAATGAAAGACACATGCGAGCAGCTTATCCCCTCCCTTTGTGCGTCATTGCCGGGCGCCGAGTTTAAACGTTAAACAGAGTAATGATGAATATACAATTCTTTCCGTAACCTAGTTGTGAAATGCTTGCTAATGAAGCTGCTAGAACACAAGTATGTAAGATTAGCAGTCCAAAAGGCCTAAATAATGTCATTTGTGAGGATTTAAAGTTCCGTTTACCTTGGCCGTCACTAGATGGCATGAGCTGCTCTCAGATTCAAATTGAAATAGTGATAGAATCAGTATCTAAATTAAGTAAGGAATAAATCCCAAATTTTCCCCAATTCAATCAAAAGTCCTGGCGTCATATGTACACTGCTAAATAAATTGTAAAGAGAATTGAAACCCACCATATTTCAAAAACACCACCTCATTTGATTTAGCAGTTAGCGTCCTTTAGTGCCCGACATGCCCCACTTGCTGCCCAGACATCGTGTGTAACAGACGTTCGTTTAGGTGAGTCGTCCACATTTCTTCTTCCTCCCCCTTTTTTTCTTTGTTTACTCCTTACTTATTATGAACTATGAGAAGTAATATTGTTGAGAGTTTAACGTAGTGACTTGCTGCCCAGACATCGTGTGTAACAGACGTTCGTTTAGTCCCCAGACACCGGCGGCGACGACCGTGTGAGCACGCCATTATTCCCAAGTATTGCCCATAGACTTTTACACTTACACTTGCACCACTCACGAGTTATTTTTACAAACCGAAGGTAGTTGATGTGTTATTAATGATTCTATCAAGTGAACTTTTTTTTGTAGATAAGGAATAGAAGTATAAAAGTGATATGTTCTGTAACGGAAAGGAAAATTCAAATTCATCAACTGTTCTCTTTCTTTAAAATTAGTTTATTAGAAAAATTATAATCAGGAGCGTGGAAGGGAACTTACTGATTGTGAGCAATAATGTGATATTTAAGTTGTACCTCGAGGCTAAACAAGCCCGAGTGATTGAGGTGTTCCTAGTGATTGTATTTCTTTTTTTTAATTATTCCTCGAGGCTAGACAGGCCCGAGAGATTATGTATTTCTAGTGATTATATAACATTGTTGATGGTGAATTGTAAAAAATACTGATTTGATGTGAGAACCGAGAAAACTATATGAGGAGAATACCTTATATGGGTGAAAGATGAATACAAATAATCATTCTTATTGATTCGAGGCTATGCCAGCCCGAACAGACAATTCATACCTGTAGAAAAAAGTGTCCCTGTCTTGAGGCCGTTGTTGAGCCCAAGAGTAACGGCCAAAAAAGAAAGTAAAGTACAACGACTCCATACCTCGCGTGTATCAAATTGTTTCGTCTGGTAACAATGTTAGAGGAATGATCACCCAAAAGCCTTAGTAACCTTTACAATCTTCTCTCATACTAAAAAGGGTCATGTAATAAAAAATGTTTTTGTGGAAATTAACAGAATTATTAAAGTAAAGTATATAGCATTTTCTTTTCTTTATTAGTATACCTAATCAAGGAAATTATGTCCTCAAGCCAAATTCACTCCCCTTCCAATTCAAGATTCCTTCGCTGAGGGAACGACAACCACCTGAGGTACCGACTAAATCTAAACTCGGCCAAAAACTACAAACGCTACCACAATTCATTCTTTTCATAAATATTTACCATCCACTATATTAAGTCGAGTACCATTTGTACATCCATGGGTGAGTTGATCAATACCCACAACAGGTAAGAAAATACATACCCCTATCATCATTACACTGGTGTCAGCCAGTGGCATAAAAGGTCTTACCACTAGCATCACACTGGTGAATACCGGTGGGACAACAGATCTTACCATTACACTGGTGGCAATAGCGGTGGGATACTCATTGTTCCCAAATTAGTGGCGTTGGTGAGAAAATGAAGGGAATTGAAAAGTAAAAGAGACTCAAAATTTTATTTCCTTTCTTTTTGTGAGTAAGAATTGTACATTAGTCACCATGTCTCTATATGGACAGTTGTTTGCTCAGACGCAGCCGGTAGCTGATCGTCCGTCACGAGTAGGGCGAGATCATGTAACCATTCAATTGGATGAGGCTGAGGAACAGTTCGGTGCTACTAACAGAACGCCGCTTTCACACTCGACCCCTTGTTCACACATGAGTTCACACCACTCTCTCACAAAACCGCGCGATATCCCAATTTTGGAATTGAATCAGCTACAAGGGATAGAAGCTACATCTCGCCTCGAAATGTTCTGTGAGGCGGTGGAACAAACTCATACTAGCAACGCAACTAGAATCCAGGTTGCCAAGAGTCGAATGGGTTCTGAATTGGCCACTTTTATTCATAACTATCAAAAGAAACATTTTTCACTGTCATGGCCCGAGCTTAAAAAATTCTTGAATGCGGAGTTTGCCATCGAGCTGAGTGTAGATCGAGCTTGGCAAGAGTTAGAGAACATGACCTATGACTGGGAGGAATCACCCCAGGCGTTTGTACATAGGTTCATGTGTAAGCATGCGGCTCTCGAAACAAAGTTCCCGAAAGAAAAGTTTCCCTCGCGAGATAAACGGATCAAGAAGAAACTGTGGTATGGTCTTCCGCTTGAGTCTAGGGAAAAATTGGAAGGTTACCTTGATGACGGATATCCACTCCGTAAATTCATCGACAGGATCGAAAATGAAAGGCAGCTTCTCGAAGAGAGGTATACCACCAGAATTAATGCAATGCCGGATAGAGACAATAAAAGTGAAAATCCCTCAGATACCAATGTAGTTGATAATCCACCAAGACCATCCCATGATAACTGCCAATCCGAGTCAGACAAGGAAGTGACTGAATTGAGAGCTCAATTAAGGGATTTGAAAACAAATTTAGAACAACTCAATCAAAAACAATCAACTGAAACACCGAGGCAAAAATACTGTAGTCATTGTTTGAAGAGTTCACACACGTTGCAAGAATGTTGGGCCAAACCACCACCAGGCCACTGTTTTGATTGCCGTAGTTTGGGATGTCGTAGAGGCAGTAATGATTGCCCAGGGCGCATAAACCGCAGCGCAGCGATGCGGGGCAATAACAGATTTCACCCACCCAGTCCAAATGCGAGGCAGACCGCCACTCAAACAAAGTTCCCCCATCACGCTATTTGACTAACCGCAGGTATAACATCGCCCACAATAAGTGTCAACGTGAATAATAAAATAGTGGAAGCTGTTGTTGGCACAGGTAGTGGATATACCTTACTTAGAGGCCACCACGAAGCGGTTAGGAACAGAAATAAACACGAGGAGAAATCTACCGAGATTACAGGGAGTCACAGGAGCGCCACTCCGTATCCTGGGTATGGTCAAAGTAGATATTAGAGTGGGAGATGAGAAAGTTCATCAACAGTGGTGTCCAGTCGTTCCGAACGCCTACTTGACTACTGAAATGTTGTTGGGATGTGATGTCCTCGGACAATCTCCGTTAATCTGGAATGGTGCACAACGAGCGCTAATGTGGGGAGGAGCCCCGTACGTCGTGAACTACGTTCCACGGCGAAAAGGAAAAGTTGAACGAGTCCAGGCCACACCTATCAGAGCCGTCAGGAACCCTCAACAGTTGAAACAAATTAATCTTGTAACAGTAGACTCACCCCATATCAAACCAAATTCATTGTCGTGCCAGTGAGTGAGGAGCCTAAAACCACTTTACTATTTTACCCACAAGCACGTTTCAGTCACAATAGTCACCCTTACTTATTACAGGTGAATTCAGAGGGCCTAGTCTATTTGCCTCTCAATAATAGAGCCAAACAAGACAAAATGTCTCGGATAGGTACCATTCTAGGCTCATATGAAATCATTGACGACCCTCCTGTAAGTTCAGTCAACTCAGTAACCAAAATCCAAAATGATCTGATCCCTACCAGTGATCGAACAGATGAAGGTGGAACTCGTGTTCAACGACTCCGAAAGCTAATTGACGAACAGACATGGCCCCACTTAGATTCAGCTCAACAAGAAGAATTAGCTAACGTAATTCTGCAACACGATCCTCTCTTCATTTTGGAAAAAGGAGAACTAGGAACTATCAGCGGTCCCTCCGTTAACATTAAAGTAGCAGATCCACAGCCCAGCCGTGGACCGATCTATCGATACCCTGAACAAGCTTAACAGGTGATCGCTGAAATGTTGCAAGACATGGAAGAGAGAGAAATTATTGAAAGATCAACAGCTGCCTGGTTATCTCCTATAGTATTAGTTAACAAGCCGGACGGCAGCAAGCGCATGTGTTTAGATTATCGCCACGTGAATCAACACCTAGCCACGGATATCTATCCACTGCCCAGACTGGAAGAGTTAGTCAAGCAGGCTGCAGGTCATAAATACTACGTGACTCTTGATATGCGTGAGGCATATTTTCAAATCATGTTGGACGAGGAAAGTCGTGATTTAACCACATTCAGTGATGGAGTCACACTTTACAGATTTAGGCGCTTACCATTCGGACTAAAATGTTCACCAGCCATATTTTCCCGACGAATGCAGGACATTCTTACTCCATTGTTGAAGCAAGGCTGGGTAAAGAATTATTTGGACGATTTGATAATTTGGGCTGATGACTTCCCCATGTTGTTGAGTCGCTTACAGCAACTATTCACTTTACTCTCACAGAATGGGGCCAAGTTAAATTTAAGCAAATGTACCTTTGGGTTAAAAGAAGTGACCTTTCTTGGCCATAAAATCTCAGCGGCCGGGAGTACGCCGGACCCAAAAAACATAGAGGCTATCAACAAAATGAAAAGACCCACCAAAGTAAAAGAAGTCCGGAGATTCCTTGGAATGTGCGGATTCTACTGAAAACACGTACCTTCGTTCGCAAAAATAGCAGCTCCCCTAACTAACTTAACCAGATCCAGAATAGCGTTCGAATGGTCAGATGAGTGTCAATCTGCTTTTGATCAATTGAAGTCGAGCTTAGTGAATGCGCCAGTATTGGTAAGAGCCAACGTGACTCGACCATTCATTGTAACCACCGACGCGAGCAACACTCATATTGGTGGCGTATTGAGTCAGATCCAACCAGACAACTCCAACTTGCCAATTGGTTACTTTTCCAAAAAGCTCAATCCTTGCGAGAGAAAATATTCCGCAACAGACAAAGAAGCATTGGCAGTTCTCACATGCCGCAACTTTCACCATTACTTGTGGGGTTCCCACTTTACTATCTTGACAGATCATCAACCGCTTACTAGTATATTTAAGCGAAAAACCAAATCTCCAC
This sequence comes from Coenobita brevimanus, assembly GCF_032717465.1. NCBI lineage: Eukaryota > Metazoa > Arthropoda > Malacostraca > Decapoda > Coenobitidae > Coenobita > Coenobita brevimanus. Next base: position 17,804,775 of record NC_137041.1, read on the forward strand.
GCATGAACAGATGGATTCTCGAGATGCGTGAGTATGACTACAACGTGCAGTATGTCAAGGGTAAATATAATGTAGTCGCTGATCAACTATCTAGACCTGTCAGAGTGATATTCCACCAGTCAGAAACCAACTGGCTTGGATTTAGTCGAGACGAGATGAGAGCTAAGCAACGAGAACCCATGTGGGATGAGTTAGTTAAGTACTTGCATAGTGAGAAGCTCCCTGCTAAAAGACTACCGAAAGCTATGTTGAGCCAGTTCGCATTGATTGATGAACTATTATATTTTGCCCGTGAAACAAGTGATGGTAGCATCCAATATTGTTTGGTGATTCCTAAGTCAATCAGTAGAGAAGCAATCAAACACGCGCATGAAACCTCAGGACATCTAGGTCAGAAGAAATCTATTAAGAAAGCCGAAGAACTATTCTATTGGCCAAATCTAAAGGTAGATGTATACGAGTATGTGAAACAATGTCCCACTTGTCAGAGATTCAAGGGTGAAACTGGGTTACAGCAACCTTGGAAAGGTTTCCCGCCTGTAAGTAAACCATTGGAACGTATCGGGATTGACTTGACTGATATGGTTGCTGGATCTCAGGGTTACCGCTATGTCCTTACTGTGATAGATCATTATAGTAGGTTCGTCAAATATTATGCCATCAGGGATAAACATACACAACACATCATACACTGTCTTGGGCAATACTTCACCGACTTTGGGACGCCACGAGGTATCGTGCTGGACAACGGCGGAGAGTTCACGAGTGGAGAGTTCAAGAAGTTCTGCCGGAGGAACCAGGTGGACTTGTTCTACGTCACCCCTTATCCCCAGGGAAACTCTACCACTGAAAGGATGCATCGGACAATGAAAAGCATCCTAGCGTCTCTCTGCAATGGACATCCCTTACGTTGGCCTCAGCTGCTTCAATCGTGTCAAACCGTTATAAATCAAGCGGTGCACTCGAGCACGGGACAACAACCTTATTATGCCTTCTCACGCCATCCCCCTCGCCTCATTGGTACCTTATTGCCTTCTGTGGATGCAGAGGAGGACGACCTGGCGATAGCACACACTCTCATAAAGGATACGACCCAACGTATGACGAGGCGATACCAGGAGGTGGCCAACAGGCGGAGGAGAGCCCAGAAGGTTGAAGTCAATAGTTTGGTGTGGGCGAAAAAAGAGACCATACAACCGGGTACCTGTAGAAAACTGAATGCCAAATGGGACGGCCCGTATAAAGTGATTGAAGTACTGCTAGATGGAAGTGTTTATATAATTGAAAATGTATTTAGTGGGAAAAAAATACAAAGGGCTGCTGAAAAGGTAAAACCATATTACGGTACCGAGGAATGGCTCTTAGAACCGCTGCAGCAGGAGCTCGCGCCGGAGCCCGAAGATGAGCGATTACCGCCGCGAGTGAGGAATGCCCCTCGGAGACTCATAGAGGAGTGTTAGAAAAGTGGATAAGTGCATGTGACGAATGTTGTGAAACATAACTGCTTAAAGTTATGTTCCGGGTGGACTCATCCCCGAGGAGAGGGTGTAAAAAAGGAAAAGAGTGAAGAGTTCCTGTTGGAACCGGGAAGTGCCTTACTTCGAGGGGAGTAATTAATCCCCTCACCTTACAGTTAGCACGGTTTGTGAGGTAGTGGAGTCTTCAGGACAGAATGAGCGCTCACCTCTCGCGGGTGGAAAGCTGGAAACGAAAGGACTGAGTGAATGTGATTGTGAATGGAGGAGTGTAAGGAAGCGCCTCCCGTGGTGATCTCAATCTCGAGAGACCCTGTCGAGCTCAGGTGAGCGACAAGCTATCCTCCAGAACCTGAGGCTGACTGGGGCATAAATTCCCTCATAACATCTCGAGTAAGGAGTGATCATACCTCCTAATGTAGTAAGCGACCTCCCGAGGTACGCATCAGGTGTTTAATGTGGACCGACAGGTGCCACCGATTGTGGGGAAAAGTATTCCAATTCAAAGTGTTCCTAGCAGTTATCAGAGTAACAACATTCCATCCATGCACATGTCATAGACAATTGACTTGGGTAAAATTTGTTCTCCGAACGTGGGAGCCGTGTAGTGCCACACATTTGATATTCATGTATGTGTTTAGTAGTACTGTAATTTTAAGTTAGGGTGTAACCTGAATATTAGTTTATAAGTTCCTACCCTAAGTAGTAATTCATATATTACTAACTACTGTAGGGTTAACTATTTTTACATGTATGTATCTCTGTATCTATGCAGTGGGTGATGTAATTGTGGACGTTGAGCTATGGGAATTCCTTAGTCAAGCCGAGTAATGAAAGACACATGCGAGCAGCTTATCCCCTCCCTTTGTGCGTCATTGCCGGGCGCCGAGTTTAAACGTTAAACAGAGTAATGATGAATATACAATTCTTTCCGTAACCTAGGTGTGAATGCTTGCTAATGAAGCTGCTAGAACACAAGTATGTAAGATTAGCAGTCCAAAAGGCCTAAATAATGTCATTTGTGAGGATTTAAAGTTCCGTTTACCTTGGCCGTCACTAGATGGCATGAGCTGCTCTCAGATTCAAATTGAAATAGTGATAGAATCAGTATCTAAATTAAGTAAGGAATAAATCCCAAATTTTCCCCAATTCAATCAAAAGTCCTGGCGTCATATGTACACTGCTAAATAAATTGTAAAGAGAATTGAAACCCACCATATTTCAAAAACACCACCTCATTTGATTTAGCAGTTAGCGTCCTTTAGTGCCCGACATGCCCCACTTGCTGCCCAGACATCGTGTGTAACAGACGTTCGTTTAGGTGAGTCGTCCACATTTCTTCTTCCTCCCCCTTTTTTTCTTTGTTTAATCCTTACTTATTATGAACTATGAGAAGTAATATTGTTGAGTGTTTAACGTAGTGACTTGCTGCCCAGACATCGTGTGTAACAGACGTTCGTTTAGTCCCCAGACACCGGCGGCGACGACCGTGTGAGCACGCCATTATTCCCAAGTATTGCCCATAGACTTTTACACTTACACTTGCACCACTCACGAGTTATTTTTACAAACCGAAGGTAGTTGATGTGTTATTAATGATTCTATCAAGTGAACTTTTTTTTGTAGATAAGGAATAGAAGTATAAAAGTGATATGTTCTGTAACGGAAAGGAAAATTCAAATTCATCAACTGTTCTCTTTCTTTAAAATTAGTTTATTAGAAAAATTATAATCAGGAGCGTGGAAGGGAACTTACTGATTGTGAGCAATAATGTGATATTTAAGTTGTACCTCGAGGCTAAACAAGCCCGAGTGATTGAGGTGTTCCTAGTGATTGTATTTCTTTTTTTTAATTATTCCTCGAGGCTAGACAGGCCCGAGAGATTATGTATTTCTAGTGATTATATAACATTGTTGATGGTGAATTGTAAAAAAAATACTGATTTGATGTGAGAACCGAGAAAACTATATGAGGAGAATACCTTATATGGGTGAAAGATGAATACAAATAATCATTCTTATTGATTCGAGGCTATGCCAGCCCGAACAGACAATTCGTACCTGTAGAAAAAAGTGTCCCTGTCTTGAGGCCGTTGTTGAGCCCAAGAGTAACGGCCAAAAAAGAAAGTAAAGTACAACGACTCCATACCTCGCGTGTATCAAATTGTTTCGTCTGGTAACAATGTTAGAGGAATGATCACCCAAAAGCCTTAGTAACCTTTACAATCTTCTCTCATACTAAAAAGGGTCATGTAATAAAAAATGTTTTTGTGGAAATTAACAGAATTATTAAAGTAAAGTATATAGCATTTTCTTTTCTTTATTAGTATACCTAATCAAGGAAATTATGTCCTCAAGCCAAATTCACTCCCCTTCCAATTCAAGATTCCTTCGCTGAGGGAACGACAACCACCTGAGGTACCGACTAAATCTAAACTCGGCCAAAAACTACAAACGCTACCACAATTCATTCTTTTCATAAATATTTACCATCCACTATATTAAGTCGAGTACCATTTGTACATCCATGGGTGAGTTGATCAATACCCACAACAGGTAAGAAAATACATACCCCTATCATCATTACACTGGTGTCAGCCAGTGGCATAAAAGGTCTTACCACTAGCATCACACTGGTGAATACCGGTGGGACAACAGATCTTACCATTACACAGCCAGGAGATAGGTTTGTTACAATATGTGAATGGGTAGTTATACGAGTGAGTTTGTGGCTAAATGGGAGAAAATACACCCATTGGGGAATAAGTATATGAGGTAAACAGCTTCGTGGTTGAAATAGGTTCATGTTTGAGAACAGGTCCATGGGAGATATGCCCTTACGGGAAATGGGCCAAAAGTAGAAATATAGAGCCAGAGGGTAAAAAAAAGACCATGGAGTAAAAAGGCCATGTGAGAAAATAGGCCCAAGTGGGAATTCTATGTGTTTCCATGGGGAAAGGAGGTTCTACAGGGAATAATAGGTCCATGGAGATAATAACTCAATGGACAGAAAACAGATACATGTATAAAATAGGTTCAGAGGCATCATAGACCTTTTTATTCATAATAGTTCCATGACGGAAATTAGGCCGAAGAGGGAAAAAGGGTTTATTGAGGGAAAATAGGTTCAGGGGGGAAGTGGCTCAACGGAGGAAAATAGGTCCATAAAAAATAGGCCTATGCAATAGAAAAGGCCAGTTGAAGCAATAGATTTATGGGGGAAAGTAAGTTCATGAGGATAATCGGTCTATGGGTATAATAGGATCATAGAGGAAAATAGATCTTTTTGGAATAATGAGTCGGGGACAAAGGGGGAATAAGTGCAGGAAAAAGAATGAGTCACTGGGATGAAAACAGATCCGTGAAGTAAAATAGGCGGGAGGGGAGATGACCGCTAGGGGGTGTTGCTGGGGAAGGGATTATGTGTTAGTTCGTATTAATTCTCCTTCCTGCCTAAGGAACATTGATTATTACCCCTTTCACTGCCATCGCTTTCCCTAATAAAAGAAAAAAAATCTCGATGATATATGAACACACTGAATAAGAAATCATTTTATAGAAGAGTTCAATTGAGGTTGCTTCTACTCGGTCGATCTTGTGTCGAATGAAATCGTTTGATGGCAGTAGGAATATGAAAAAGAACTCTCAGTACTGAAGAGGATGGTATTAATTTCCTCTCTGCTCATTACTACTACAGAACTTCTGATATACAATAGCAGTAGCCGTGTGTGTGTGTGTGTGTGTGTGTGTTTTGGGCAGCCGAAACTACGCATTCAAATCGCACCAAAATTGGCACAGAAATCGCAAAAAATTCGCTGATGTGAATAAACTTGGTCCCATCACGATTGAAAAACATTTACTCTATTTAACGAGCGATCACATTTTGACCAAAAAAAAAACGCCGCTCCTGGCGCCCGGCATAGGATCTCCGTAGAATTTCTTGCCCACAGGTACATCTGAAGTATTTCGGACTTGCTTTCGGACAACTTGGGTTCCATTCCCGAAGCTGCAAATAACACGATCAAGTGGCTGACTGCAAAAAATCCCAGTGGCAGTGTTACACTAGAACAGCACATAAACACGACAGCCCTCCGCAGGAGCAAGTGCGAGGGGCCCGAAGGGCCCACGAGTACTTGTTGTCAGCTATTTCTTTTTATCAAACATTTTTTCCTGCAAAACCAACCTTCTTGTATTAATAACTTTTCTACTTAACCAATAAACTTGCCCGACACCGACGACATGCTGCATGAGCTATTTATTCTTTCTAAGCAATTGTTACACTACCAGCATTTTCGTGTAATCCTCCTATCCTCCCACACCTACCCACACCACCCAGGCCACTCCTTCACTAGTTTTACTATCTCTAGCGGGTGATTTTATTCCTCCGTATAAGTTCACAGAAAACCATATAAGGAGGAACTCACGCCCATATTTATGTTAATGTAATAGATTCTCTCGTCTCTAGAGTACGCTCGAGACATATGAATGGTTTTACGAGCCTCATGTGGCAAAAGAGTTTCGATCATCATATACTAATGTATCCCCACTTGCTTGTTTATGGGCAAAATTTAGTACTTTCATAGTTCTTCGAGCTCGATTGATGAGGGGAAGTATTTATAAAGAACCTTAACTAATCTATCTATCTATCTATTGCCAGACGCCTCAATCCCGTTTGGGGTGGCCACAAACAAATCGCCTCCAAGTCGCCCTGTCCCCCGCCATTTCACTGCCCTGCTCCCAACTCACACCCCCCTCTCTCATATACCTCTCCACCCCATCCCTCCATCTCATCCTCGGCCTCCCCCTCCCTCTTCCCCCCTCCACCTCACTCATATACACTCTCTTCGTCAGTCTTTCACCCTCCATCCTCTCCACATGGCCAAACCACCTCAGTGTGTTCCTCATAACGCTTCCTATCACATCCACATCCACACCACAACGCTCCTTTATATCCTCATTCGTCAGCCTGTCTCTCCACGTGACTCCACAGGCTCCTCTTAAATAACTAATCTACAAGATATAATTTAACTATTATTATATTTCTATATGTTTTCACTTTAACATTAAATCTGACTTGCCTCTTAAACATTTTAAATATTAATTGTATCTACATATCATTGCTTAGAAGTATGGACCCCAGTTTATTTCACTAAAATTACATCGATATGGTGATTTCGTACATGGTCTGGTCTCAGGTGTATCATGTAATTATCATAGCTCTTCACCATCTCCAGTAACTGCCGGGAAATACGATGTGAGGAAACGGCAGTAAGGTGGTAAGTATATACTGTGAGTTTGATGGTTGAGTGTAGTGGTGGTTTAACTGCGATACAGTAAAACGATTAATAAACTAAACGACCTTCTGAAGAGTTACTATTTTCAAGACAATATTCAAATGTAAGAGAACTCTACATTCAGGTCATAAATTTGTCTAATCATTCACTGTGTCTGCTTCATAATCCAGCAGTTATGCTGGTTTCCTTCTGGATATATGACAACAAAGAAACTTAGCCGAAGGGGCGGTGAACAGAAGTGATCGGACATCAAGTAGGTGAGCTTATATCCCTGACTATAAAAGACAGAACTTAAGAGAATGCATAAAATCAAGATATAGCCTAAATGGGAGTTGAAAGAAAGAACCTACGTAAGGTATGTACCACATGAGAAAGGAGGAAAAATAGCATCGACTGTGGAGTGTAATAAAGAATAACAGGAAAGATTTAAGATAAATGAAATCGTGTAATAAGGAAACAAGTTCGTCGGCAGTGTACGGGCATCGCATTGTCATATCATTCAACTAAAATAATCTTTAGTTACCATGACCATAAGAAAGTAATTGAAATTGCCCATGATGTTCCTGCATGAACTTACTTGGAACAAATAAACCCTCTCGCGCACAGTAAGTTTTCAGGAAGTTTTGATTCCACGCACAGAACCAAAACCTTGCTCAGGCTGCTGCTGCTCGTTCGGCAAGGGATAATTTCTAAGGCCCAATTTACCCTCGGAAAGTACATATATTGTTATAAATCGCTTCCCATAATCTTCGTTGATGTTTATACTATCAGATATGAAAAAAATAAAACCTTAAACTGATGAATAAACGTACAGAAATGAAGCCTGAATAAACCTAATCTACGTGAAAACTCGCTTCTCATAACTTCCCAACATCACCGTGAAAATTTTTTCCCGTGACGCGCAGTTGCAAAGGACATGTCTATATGCAGAATTTCATGATCTTTCAACTGTGAAAGTTTCAAGTTGATACATCCAATAGTTTTCAAGGAAATCGAAAAAACTATGAAAATCGCCAAAAAACGTCTGAATTGTTTATTTCGTATGTTGTTAGTGACACTGTAACAAACATATATGTAAATTCTATCTAGTTTTGTAGCCCAAAGATTAAGGTAGCCCATGATATAATTCACAGTGTTATAACCCTTATTGTTATTGAGAAAATGAATTTTGAAAAGTTACGATGGGTTTCGTGTGGTGACAGCACCTATGCTCCGGAATGTAGGCTGAGTATGTTCGTCTTTCGTAACTTTTCCCCAATTATTTTCACACATAAGTTACTTTGCGTTACAAAAGGATGCATAAGAAATCATCACTTTGATCAAGCTTTCTTCAGATTTTGATGCGACCTATACTTTACTAGCATAATGACTGAGAGAATAACAATGAAATCCACCACATTTTCCCTATGAGAAATATATAGTAAACACACATTTTATACCTTACAATATAATAGTATAAACACTATTAAGCTGGTTACTCACGTCCTCTAGCAGTGTTGTAGTGTTTCTTGAGAGGAGATAGAGTTGCAGAGAGGAGGACAGGTACGGTCACAGCCTGTGTGTGTGTGTGTGTGTGTGTGTGTGTGTGTGTGTGTGTGTGTGTGTGTGTGTGTGTGTGTGTGTGTGGAGTGATGGCAGTGGTGTCAGTTGTCAGAGGAATGATGGCAGTGGTGTCAGCTGTCATAGGAGTGATGGCTGTGGTGTCACTTGTCATATGAGTGATGGCAGTGGTGTCAATCTTTTTTTTTTTTTGTCTGACACTGGGCAAAGGCTTCAGGGCCTATATCTCGGGTGCAGTAACCTATCCCAAGGTCCAGTAGTCCTACACCTCCACATGTCACCACTTTGGCGCTAATACCCACCGTCCATATTGAATACATGCTAGGGCTGTCTCATACAGGACTGGTGTATGGTATTAATGGGGGTACTTTTATGTCATGTCGGCGGGTCATTTGGTAGATCAAGAAAGTCTGCTTTTATGAAATTCAAATCCTTAAACTGTTCTCTGTTCCAGCCAGGATTTGAACCTGGGTCCATCAAGACTGCAGGCCGCCTGTCTACCGAGCAGTGGTGTCAGTTGTCATAGGAATGATGGCAGTGGTGTCAGTTGTCATAGGAGCGATGGCAGTGGTGTCAGTTGTAATGTACTCATTCTCTGATAAGCCCTTGTGAGACATTGTAGGTTTGGTGTAAAAATAGGAGGGGAATGGTAAAAATTGGTTAGGAATTTTCAAATCTGGCTTTGTCTGAAAATATATAAGAAACACTTATACACTTTCTTCACAAGCACACTGCACTATATGTAACACAATATCAGTGTACACACGTAAGGTATGGACGGTGCGGTAGTAGCCAAACGTGGTTTAAATGCCAGGCCGTGCACTCACACACCCTCCCAGCCTGACTGACGGGACAATAATGAGCTAACTATGGGCCACTTACCCTTCCAATAAGCTCCTGGCTGTTGCTATACAATTCCCCTGGACCTGGCAACCCTAAGCTTTGACTCAACCAAATTTTACGCAAATCCATCCACAGAAAAAGTTTCTATGACCATTTATAGAGAAGTTGCGTCATGTTGCGTCATCGGTTACTCTTCAGATTACAAGGGTTATGACTCGCATTGCATCATCTTGCACGAGGGGGTTAAGCCATTAGTTTGGTGGTGAATTCAGGCCACTACAAGAAGTGGTTTAGATCATATCAGCCTTGTACAGACCCATTCAGTAGAGAAAAGAAACATTTTTGTCAATATCCAGGGCCACAGTGTCAATTTTGTCTCAGTAATACCAGTGCAGGATCACTTAGGTCCATATGGTTCACTGAAGCTACCTATAGTTCATTCCATGCTGGAGAAGGATGCTTTCACTTGCTAGAGCCAATACAGCCAAGCAGCTCCATTGCCTCGTTATATAAACGTTCCTAAACTCCCTACCTATATTCTGAAAGGGGAAATAAATATTTCATGAGGACAAGAAGGGCCTGTTGTTGACAGGGTTCTTGTCAGAGAAACCTGGATCTGCCACAAGAACAAGAACAACAATGAGGATAAAGGCGATGATGACAACGACGAAGTCTACGACGAAGACGACATCTGTGATGTTGATGACAACAACGACAGTTACAACATTGTTAACTCTCCTCCTGTACTGTACATCAAATCGACTCATTTAGACCTATTCAGATTCATATTAGATAAATTCTGTGCATGATGAACTAATTAGATCTAAAATCAAGTTCACCAATGGTATGCTGAGATCAATCAAGCCCACCACATTCAGTTTGACCTTGTTATGTCATTTCAGATCAGCTTACTGTCCGTTCACATCCACTTAGGTCAGTTCTGCAATGTAAGTCCAGTCAGCTCGCCTGAACATATGTGGAGTCAGTATGTCAGGTTATGTTCTTTCTAGACCATTTAAATCAAGTCAGGTTAACACAGAGTTAATTTAGTCCAGTCAGTTTGATTTAGACACATTCAGGTCTTTTAGGTTTATTAGGTCATCCACATCCATTCAGGCTGCCAGGTCTAGGCAGGACAATTTAAGTCAGTTCGGGTCCATTTACGTCCGTACAGGACTGGTAAGATCCGTTCAAGTTAGATGAATCCAGTGAGGGTCATTCAGGTCAGTTTTGGTACAGTTACCTTCAATTACCTCCACTTCTAACGAATGTGGCACCACTGTGTTTGTTTACATTGTAGCAATAGGAAGTGAATGGGAAGACTAGGCAGAGCTTCCCCTCCACTACAGTATCTAGTACCCACATAAACAATGTTCTAGCCAGGCTTACTCTGTCTGCAATTATAATGTTTGCCACGTAAGTATATTGGAAGGTAGAGATACAGAAAAATGGTAATGCCATTGGCTCCCATTGTTTCCCTGACAAGAGATGACTGAGGCAATGTGGAACAGAGGGGATGGGGGACAGGTGGTAGAGGTGCATGTATCGAAACTTCGCCGTGTTTTGTTTAGAAAGGAGAAAGGTGTGATTATACAGATGTTCTAAGGTAATCTATAACTCCATATGCAATAACGTGTATTGGATGAATGTTGGAGTCTTAATGTTTGTCTTACAGTGTGGTGAACAACTGCAGTTGAGCATAAATGCTAGAAGGTGTGATGTCCGGTGTCTTGAAATGTGGTTCACCTGAGTCTAGGGAGTGTGCAACTCGCTAGACTCGGGTGAGAGAGAGGGTTCTCTCTCTCTCTCTCTCTCTCTCTCTCTCTCTCTCTCTCTCTCTCTCTCTCTCTCTCCCTCTCTCTCTCTCTCTCTCTCTCTCTCTCTCATTCCTTATACTTGGGCGCTCCAGCAGCACTCAACCTTTATCCAACCCTTTGTCCAGCTTATCCTTGGCTGTGTTATACTGTATAAGCCTATATGATGACATGATGCCTAAAACACTTCTTACCTTACTTATAAAATTGCATTGTTCACTGTATTACTTAATGTTTCTATTGGTTGAAAACAGGACCTCATTCAGACTGCTGGGAGGTGAAACTGTGTTCAATGGTTAGTCAGTATAGTCACCAAAACCGCGACTTTGGCTGCTATCTTGGCATGAGTGAGAAAGACGGTGAAGTGTATTACCAGACTCCCTGCACAAACACACTTAGACTATACGCAGTTTTACATTCTCCCAGCAGCACCTCGCCACCGACATATTTTGTGTAGCCGTGGCCACATACTAAAACCTTGTGTTATAATAGCAGACAACTGTCAGACATGTATGGCAAAGGGAATATTGCACCCTCTGGATAACACTGTGTGAGTGTAGGCACGCAGTTAATAGTATAATGTGTCTGGAACTAAGAAGGGCATGAATGTTTAACACTTGTATGAAAACTAATGTATGAATGTTTTGAAGCGAATATAATAAAGGATGATCAATGTTTGTGGATGTTGTTTCACGACTATCCAGACTAAAAATATAGTATCTCGAAGAAACCGACATCACGTGGACTGGACACCCGTAACACCGTTATTTCAATTATTATAATATAAGATATCCATTCATTATGCAAATACAGTATCTCATTACCTCCGCATGATCCATTAGTATGATGACTGCACAACATTTTTGCATAAGAAGCCAATAACTGTCCAACACCCAAAGTAGCTATAATTGTATGCAACAGGACATCTACTTACACCATGGTTTGCAAATATAATGATTGTTTTTCCTTACAATAAAACAGACTGTTTGATGCACAACATGGCAAGACCGTTGCGTCACATCGATAATCGTGAATCATTTATGGCCACCTTGGTTCAGCCAGAAAAATGTTACAGCATTTGAGTTGCACACTCACTAGACTCAGATGAACCACATTTTGAGACACCGGACATCACACCTTCTAACATTTATGCTCAACTACAGTTGTTTACCACATTGTACGCCAAACATTAAGACTCCAGCATTCATCCAATACACGTTATTGCATACGGAGTTACAGATTATCTCAGGACATTTGTATAATCACACCCTTCATCTTTCTAAACGAAACACGGCGAAGTTTTGATACATGCGCCCCTACCACCTATCCCCCATCCCCTCTGTTCCACATCGCCTCACAGTCATCTCTTGTCAGAGAAACAATGGGAGCCAAAGGCATTACTGTTTTTCTCTCTAACTTCCGCTATACATACTTGGCAAACATTGTAACTGCAGACAGAGTGAGCCTTGCTAGAACATTGTTTCTGTACGAACTAGATACTGTAGTGGAGGGGAAGCCCTGATGGGTCTGCCCATTCACTTACTATTATTACAATGTAAAGAAACACAGTGGTTCCACATTTTGCCAAATATGCCACCCGCTGCACTCGTTAGAAGTGGAGGTATCTGTACATCCAGAGCGATTCAGGTCTAAGCAGTCCACGTCCTTACCTCCGCTCTGGTCCACCCAGATCAATATGTGGCAGCCACATCTGCTCAGTTGAGATCTACTTAAATTATTCTTGATATAGACGACATCAAAAGTCCTGTTGCTCTTCCTATTTTTTTCATCTCAGACTGAAAATTAATGTGGTGAATCTGAAGCAACTGATACTGAATTAATTTAACTACTCACCAGTGTCATCAGTGTCAGCTGTTGTGGATTCACCAGACTAATTGTCAAAGTCGGAGTAGAGGTGACAAGACTTTTGATACAGACTGTACTTTCGGGTTCAATCAGGCCCACTCATGTGATTTACACTGCTTCGGGCTCATCACATGCATTCAGGCTGTCATCAGGAGGGCTGCAGTTGGTAAACTTTAGGCTAAATTAGGGCATTTCAAGTCCAAAGACACTCATTTCGACCGTCCACATGCACTTAGGCTCAGTCAGGCCATTCCAGGTTCCCTGGGGGGCATCCAGGTTCATTTTAATCCATTCAGTTCCTGTTTGCCCCATTTAAACAGAGACCCAATTGAGCCAGTTTCAGTCTAATGGTATTCACTCAAGTCAGTTTAGATCCATTTTAGTCATTCAATTTCATTTCGGTTGCGTTGAGACCCTCAAGTGAAGTTTGGTCAGTGCAAATCGATTGAGGCCACAATATTTGATTAGTGTGCACAAAATTATCTCATTTAACTCCTCTGGTGCTAATCAGGTCGATCGATCCTTTTTCAGGTTTAGGTAAGATCTCTATTGTGATCAGTATAGGGGCTTCAGGGAAAAACTGGGGACAACATGGTCTGCCCCAATTGTGACGTTTATCCCTTCCAACCAATCAGAAATAAGTGCTGAATAGGCTGGAAGGAGGATCCAGGCCTGTACCCACGGTGGGGGGAGGGGGCTTTCCCATGGCCCATATGTGTTCCCCCCTGTACCCCACTACCTTTGTTTCCTCTCCCCCCTCCCTCCCCTCTGACCGCCTCCTGCTCCCTCCCTCCCCCTCCCCCACCATCCTCCATCACGCCACCGTGGTTTCTCCCCTCCCCCCCCTCCCTGTCTCCCTGAGAAGGTTTATAAACTCCCTACCCTTCCTCCACATCCCTGTACTCCCTCTCTGCCTGTCCTCTTTTTCTGGTGACTGTCTCCCACCTCTATACTCCCGTGCCACCCCTCCAGGCCTCTCCCCACCCCATCTCCACCCCCAAGTGCCAGTTTCGTTGCTGCTCTACCTGACCGACTTGTGGCTGCGGAAGGTATAATGAGGCACCGCTTAAGTCCCGTCCAGACGATCGAGCAATGCCCGCGGGCACAAGCGAGCAGTTTGCCTGTTGACGGGCTCACCGCTTGTGCCCGCGGGCAAATGCGTAAATTGCCCGTGGCAATTTACTCATTTGCCCGCGGGCACAAGCGGTGAGCCCGTCAACAGGCAAACTGCTCGCTTGTGCCCGCGGGCATTGGTCGATCGTCTGGACGGGCCTTTAGAATCCATCCCACTGCCCACTGAACAATACCGTAAAGCACATAGCTGTGCACAGAGAAACTGCTATGTTCATAAGCATTCACAAAGAAAGCCTTGAGTCCAAAAGTGAACATCACTCAGGTGCCACGAATGTAAAGTCGCCCTGTGCCTGAAAGATTGCTTTGTTGAGTATCATTCTCTAGCTCACTTTTGAAACGGGTAAAATAACCAAGGTCTGTAAAATTAGTAATAATAACAGGTGTATGTTACCAGTTATCTAGGTATAAGACATTTACTGCCCTAAGTTTTTTGTTACATTCCTACATGCCCAAGACATCCAGCAAGATTCAGTATCGTCGCCTACCCTGAAACAATATTCAGTCTCTCATCTATCACAAGGGCAGGCACCACTACCCCTAATCCCGCAGGACAGTTAGGGTCGGAGGTGTGAAAACACACATCCCATACCTCCGTGTACATAATGTTTCCTGTAAATATTAGTAATGTTTGTTATTTATAATAATTAATTGTGTATTTCTTTCTCTTTCTGTTACAGCACTATCATTATTTTGCATGCTTTAGTTTTTGTTTTCCCTTGAAATTCTTACAGCTACTTGATTTGACAGCTCTGAGGGGAGGGGAGGGGAGAAGGGGTGAGGGGAGAGGGGTGAGGAGAGAGGGTGCTGGAGTGTGTGAGTAACACCAAGAAAAAGATTTTGCATGCTTTTGCTCATTTTTTTTTATTTTGACAGCTACACAGCTATGAGGGAAGGGGACAGGGGGATGGAAGGTGAGGAAGGGACAAGTGCTGGGGGAGAAGCGGGTTGCGAGTGAGTGAGGAACACCGACATAAATATTTTGCATGATATTGTTCGAAAAAAAATATGAGCTAGAAGATTCTTAAGGGGGAGAGGGGGGAAGGGGAGGAAGAGAGTGGGAGTGATAGGAGTGGGTGAGGAAGGTCATGGGAGGGGGGGGGAATGAGGGAGGAATAAAGGAGGAATGGGGTGGGAGCGCATAGAAAACGAGAGTTGAGCCCCCTGGAAGGGTAACTTTTTTCATCTTTGATGGTCTATAGCTCATGAACCAGTTGGTCTAAAATGCCCTGGTTTTGGCATAAGGTGTGTAAATTCAAGCTCTAAAACTTGGGCATAACATTGTTTACTTCTGCAAAAGTCGGAAAATCGGCTCCATATACAGAGTTTCACACCGGTTTGGTTGATCGAATTCCGTACCCTAGGGGTTAATACTTATCTAGAGAAAAGCATTCTAAGTATTTTAAGGACTGGAAAGGTAGACGAAAAGCGAGTTAACGGATGGAAAGGATTGGTGGTGCATGACACGCTACATCAGAGAAATTTATATTGTAAGTATGGGATTTGTAGGCCGACTGGAAATGACAGCAGTCGTTGCTATGGTAGTCACCACATCTGTGCAGGAATGAGTCGAGTGGGTGGAAAGCATTGTGCTGGATGGACTAGGTAATAAACTGATCAGCGCAACTTGCTTCAGACCATATACTCGTATATGAAGTGTGTAAAAAACCATCCCCTTTTTTAGAACAATAGTTGAGATAATGTTGTTTCATGTGTTTCAGCTCTCGTTTGAATAGGCTGGGGTCGTATGGATGGGGTAGTCGTAGAATAGTAATTTTTTTCTGTTAATCTGGGCATTTTAGGTGAGATGGTAGCAATCCATTAACCTATATTCAATATATCAAAACAGAATTAATGGTTTTGATTTCAGGCACGATGAGCTAAGATGTTGGTAGAAGGTGCCCCAAGCTTGTTGTTATTGTTGTTTTGCCTCAGATTTATCTGGACCTGGACTCGGTGGGATGCTGGCTGAACTTCTTCTGCAGTCCACCATTCTCCTCCCTGGAAATGGGGAAGGAACCAAGGGATATCTCTATATCTATATCTATGTATTCCACCTTACAAGCTGAATAAGCTGTAGATATGGCTGCAGCAGGCAGACTGGAGAGGGATGTAAATGATAATCGAAGAAAGGGGAAAGCAGATGGAGTGAGCAGAAGGTGTGGGTGATGTTGGTGGGACATGCAATGATGGTGGTGAGTAGCACTCCAGGACAGAGTTTCCTGTGAACATGGGTGTTGTAGGTGGGGCAGTATTCAAGGCTGCTTGTTTTTTCTTTATGATATTCAGCATATCAAAAGAAGAATGTGTGGGATGGGTAGAGAGTGATGTGCGGGATTAGCTGGGCTAGTGATGAGTAGCATGACATGCCGGGAGGAATATATATTGTGAAGATGAGTCTTGGTAATTCGTAATGTGAAAGTGAGTGATGATGAGGGGGTAAATTATGTGAAGTGACTCGAAATGCGTGGGTGTGTGGACAAAAATACCAGTAGCCTAAAGAGCATTGAAGGATTGGTGTCCATATAAAAGTTTGGTGATTTGAGTATAAAATAGACTGCATGTATACGCAGCTGCAAAGTTCTGGAGCTGTATTCCTCAGTCTGTATTATCCCCTTATGACTGTCTTATAAGCAATGTGTCCAGGCATCTCGAAGAAAGGAATCTTGAATTGGCTTCTCTTTTGTTCATTTTTTTAAAATGGAAAGAACATTAAACTTATAAGGGCATTGAACTCCTGTATTACAATTCCTTTTTGCTAAATATTACTTGGCCTCTTCATTATTATTTTCTCTTTTTTTTTTTTTTTCATTGAACCACACACAAGGGTCTCTAGTTTCGTGTATTTTCGAGAGTGTAATCTGCGCTTGTGAATGGTGTTTAATGCATTGCTTAAAATTGATTCTTTTCTCGCGATGGCAATGTCATTTGACAATAAACTGCCGGGATTTAATATTGTATTTAGTCTAAGATGTATAGTTGTTGGTACTTCGTAGCCACCATTTATATATATGTAATTCTTTAGTCTTGTAATAGGTGAGTCTTGAGTTTTGTTAAAAGTTATTTTGGTAACTGAACAGCAGGAGGAGTTAAAGATGAATACAGGGAGTTGATCTTGATTTATTATCTTCAAAGAAAGTCTCAGTTGAGCAGTATATGTATTACACATGGACTTAATTTACTAAGTCTAGTCAGACTCCTCTTCTTATTTTATCTCTCCACCACATGCCGGTTCTATGGCTTGCCCCTTTCTGAGCTCTGATTCCTACATTCTCGTTTAGCAGGGGTCGTGTCTCGTGTGCTATACTGTCGTGGAAACTTCTAGAACACTGTATGTCTGTGTGTATGTACAGCTTCTGGTGCACGACCAGCATTCCTTCACTTAAAGAGTTGCAAGTTAATTTCCTTTTCCCACACCTTGTCTGGTGCTTTATCTATCTATCTATCTATCTATCCATCATGCTATCTATTATGATTTGAACTTATAATATGGAGTCCTGACATCGCTCGGTCACGCCAACTGATGGTTCTCCGACAGCAATCATCATTGACATATGCTAATCTATTAATACATAATATTGATTGTAATATTGCATAGATATAATATTCATGTTAATATTGCAATGATCCAGTAATATTATATTATATTGTATATATAATTGAACAAATGCAATATGGTTAAATTGGTTATTGTATGACATTTTGTAAGATGTGTATGTATAACAGTACAATGCATCTATGCAAAGAAAAAAAAAGTTCAAAGTTAAGATTATGGTAAGAGTTATATTTTGTTTCATCTGGAGATAATGATACTGGTATACTTCTATATCATGTGTCATTCTTCTTTTTTTTTTTGTATAAAATTAATACTATATACAAAATATGTATACTTCATTCAGGGGGTGTTAACTTGAATTCGCACCTTATCCCCACTAAATACTGACTCCAAGTTTGCAATTCTTGCATGCATTCTGTGCATTGCGAACAGCACTACTGCAAATACAATCCAGAAGATTATAAAGTCAGTAGGTGCTGGGCTATACGCGTAATGTGGGTTGAACATACTCAAACTCAAATCTTTCTAGGGCTTCATTGTTTCATTGATCACTCGCATAGTTTCAAACTTACGTGAAGTGCTCATGTTTAAGTCCATATTAGGTAGTAAGTGGAAATGTTTGTGTGTATGACTGACGATGGCGTGGTGATTGATGGTGGATAAAGTGGACATGGATGGTGTAAATACCGCACAGTAGTCTAGTGCTATGTATAATCCTGATGCTGAAGTATGAGATGGTGGTATGTCTGGACAGACTATGTAAACTGATGTGTTATGAGTGAAATAAAAAAAACTGTGAGTGTTCGATGCGTTGATGGTGTACAAGGTGTACAAGCTTATCTGGAGCAAAAGTGAAATTGCAGTGATTATGAATATTGAGATTTCTTATGATAGCCATTTCACAAGGGACTGTTTCAGTAGGGTGAAACGTGAAAATATACGCAAGACAAAGGTGAACAGCATGTAAGGATGTGCGGCACTTTCGTTCAATTGTCGATTCACTTGCAAAAGTGACAGTGTTCCATCTCTTGGAGACCATGATGAGTTCGGTGCCTGTGTTTATGTTGATGATGACCAAAGTGTTATTTCTCTTAGAAGGGAAGGGGTGTATTTCGTATGCTGTGAACAGGTCGTCAGTTATGAGTGGTACATGAACTACTACTGATGTTGGTGTTAGTGTTGCTTCTAAATATGGATAATATTGCATGAAATCCCTACTTCAGAACAAGGGCTTCAATTTATGTTTATGTATGCCTTGACTAATTATCTGACGTAGCTCATGAACTGGAAGTAAGTCAATTGTGATCTTGCCATTACCGGCATTCGAAATTCCTTGCATAAGTCCCCTGTAACGAACTCTAGTGTTGTCTAATTGGAGTAGAATTGTGTCAATGTGTTCCGTGATGATGGAGAAGTGTTGGAAAAGTGTTATGTTGCCTTCCATGTCATTTATTTTATCTACACTTTCGAGCGCTATGTTTTCCGCCTTTTTCAGATTTTTCACAATTGTCTTCATTGCTGAGTTATGCCCTGCGATGAATTTATCTGGGTATGTTAGTACCTGAGCTGTTTTATTAAATTTGTTTTTTTCTTGAAGGTCTTCCTCTGTAGCTAATCCAAAGATGTTCCCAAGAATTGCACCACCCAGGTCGAACAAACTGCGCTTTTGGCAAGTACATATAATGTTGTTCGTGGTGCTCAATACCTCCGTTCCATGAGATGCGAGATCTTGGATCATGATGAGCATAGTTGACTTCGCCTGTTCTATCTTCCATTTCGCTGACTTCATTATTTCATCCACTTCCTGTGCATGTGCTTGTGAAACATATCCTGCTATCATGAAGTCCAGGGTCCTCATTGGTTTCGCGATGTTCTCTATATAAAAAGGTAATTCGTATAAGTAATCGAAATTGATTTCAGTACCCATGACATCTTTTACGATTGATGTCGTGGCCGTTGGAACTATGAGGCATCCTTGCCGTACTATGTGTTGGGGGTCTAAGTGAGCATATCCTCTTGCTATGTAGAGGAGAATCCATAGCATAAGTCCCTTCATCGTTACCTACCGACAAAAAAATATATTAATTTTCTAACATGGTCATGCTGTGGTCGATGATAGTGATGATGTGCGTTACGGTTGACTAACGTAGAACAATAACTTGATTGTTATTTCATTTATAGAAGGAGTTTATATCGATATTTAAATCATGTAAATGATGTACTGTAGATTTTATTGGAACAGTTGCACCTATGTTTGATTGTTTGGTATATAACCTTAATTTATTTTTGTAATTATTGTTGTTTTCTTGATTGGTTTCATGAGTTATGTTCGGTTGTTCGGTGGTATCCGAGGCTGTAAAATTATTGGATAGTTCCCTTGAAACTCGTTTTAAATGGTCAATATGAACTTGTTTCTTTTCGCCACTTGACAGTGACCTAATTGAAACTTTGTTTGCCTTTATGTTAATTACTCTGTATGGGCCCTCAAATTTTGGGGAAAATTTATTGTCTCTCGTATGAATTATACCATAGACAATGTCTCCTAAGCTGATAGGCGAGTCTCTAAACTTTTTATTAAATGCCTCCGTCATTTCTTCCTTGGACATCGTTAATTGTTTTTTTACTCTTTTATGTATGTCCTGAAATTCACGTAAACGGAGTTTAAAGTAATCATCGTTGTTGTATATGGGTAGATTTTGACCTAGAATCTCATATGGTAATTTTTTTCTCTGTCCCATATATAATTAATTGTGGTGTGTCTCCTATAGATTTATTTATAGATCTATTAATTGCGGCTTTTACTCTGGGAATCCAATCATCCCAGCTTGCATAATTTCACTGAGAATGTGTCGTAGCACATCTAATACTGTTTTGTTTTGTCTCTCTACTAACCCATTGGATGCTGGGTGATAGGCTAAAACGTTAACCGTTTTGATATAGTATTGCTTACATATTTCTTGTAAGATATCAGAATTAAATTCTCCTCCATTATCACTTATTAGTACCTTTGGGGTAGTAAAGCGACATATCACATTATCTATTATTGCCTTTGCTACTGTCAATGCTGTTTTATCTTTAATTGGGGCCAAAATTACGTAAATGGAAAAATGATCCGTTGTTACGAATAGGTATTGGTTATTATTGTATGATAATGGCATCTTGAGTCCCATGGTTGATGTGGTACAGGGTAATTACCTATAGGTGCAGGTGAAATAGGGTATCCTTTGTGTTTTGCACATGATTCACATCTGTCTATATGATTGTTTATATTTTCGTAATGATGGCTAGTAATATAATAACTTGGCTTGTTTGAATGTCCTATCCTTTCCAGGATGTCCTGCATGTGGGCTATCGTGTATCGTTCGTAACACTTGAGGTATCATGTCATAAGGTACTACCAACTGGTTTTTATTTCTTCGGTGTTTTGGTTATTCTGGGTTGATCTTGTATAAGGTATTATTGATTAATGTGAATTGTTCTAGTGGTACATGTAGTTTGGGTAATTGTATGTCATCTCCACTTTCTAACTTAAGACCATGTGGGATCAAGTCTTTGTGCTTTTGCGATTTCATCGTGGTTTGGGATGTCTCCTTTGAGATCTAATGCCGCGACCTGAGTTGTTTTCGGGTTCCTAGATAATGTGTCGGCTACTAGACTCATTTTGCCTTGTATATAATGAATATGTACATTGTAGTTTTCGACTGTACATTCCCATCTTGCTCTCCTCCCAGAGAGGAGTTTACTTTAAACATACCCACTAGCGGTTTATGGTCGGTGAATAAGTGTATTTCATAACCATATACCAAATCTCGAAACTTCTGTAATGCAAAAACCACTGCAAGTGCCTCTAACTCTGTAGTGCAATAATTTTTCTCTGCACCTTTTATTTGTCAGCTGGCAAATGCAATTGTTTGATTCTTTCCTCTTTTATCTTCCTGCATCAGTACAGCCCCTAATCCTTTAACTGATGCATCTGTACAAATAATAAATGGTTTTGTGAAATCCGGATATGCCAAAAATGGTGCATTTGTTAGTTTAATTTTTAATTTGTTAAATGCTTCTTTTTGTTCTTTTTCCCATTGGAATATAGCATCTTTTTTGAGTAGTTGGAATAGAGAAAAGGCTATATGAGAGAATTGTTGTACGAATGACCTATAGTACCCAGCTAGACCTAAAAATTGTCTAACTTAGTCATTGGTAGTGGGTTCAGGAAAGTCTCTCACTGCCTGTATTTTGTCACTTTTGGTGTGAATACCATTAGCACTTAATCTGTGGCCTAAGAATTTTATTTCCATAAAGCAAAATTTGCATTTAGAAGGCTTAATTTTTAAACCAGCATCACTAAGCTTTTGTAAGAGTAGGTCTAATTTCTGGAGATGTTCTGTGATATCTTTCGTTGTGATGATAATATCGTCAAGATAAACAAATATTTTTTATCCTAAAATTCTGGACAATAGGTAATTCATAAGACGCTGGAATGTGCCCGGGGCTGTCCTCAGTCCCATGGGCATCCTTCTATACTGATAGTGTCCTCTATTTGTGGAAAAGACAGTGTATTTACATGACTCCTGATCTACAGGAATGTGATAATAACCACTTAACAAATCGATCGTGGAAAATACATTATTTTCTGATCCAATATTCTGTAGGATGTCGCTTAGCAATGGCATGGGAAATCGGTCTGGGACTGTGATTGTTTAGTTTACGGTAATCTACTACCGCACGCATTTCTCAATTTCGTTTGGGCACGAAGAATAATGGGGCATTCCACGGGGAGACTGATGACTCAATAATTCCAAGTTTTAACATTTCATCGACATATTGATTTGCGAGTGTACACTGAGATTGTGGGATTCGGTAGACAGGTACGAAAATTGGTGGTGTATCTGGGTGCACATTAATCTTGTGATTAATCAGTTTAGTACACCCTAATTGTTCTCCGGGTAATGCTACGATGTCCCTGTGTTTTTCCAACAGGGTTAACAAATCATTTTCTTCATCAAATTCACCTGAGTGAATTAAATTCTCTTTTATGCTTTCTCTATCCATAGATTTTATCTCACTTGTCACTCTAGCTACAACTATTTCCTTCACAGGGGCGGGACATTTTTCAATATTAACTATACAAGTCCTCTTTTTCAACTGTACTTCCCCATTTATGTGATTAATTAGAAATATCTGAGTTTGCCCATCGTCGTTCATCTGACATTATGCGTTTTTTACTGACAATCCTTTTACTTTACATAATTCTTCTAAGACAAGAGCAGTACTATTCCGTAACTTGCTCTTTATGGTGACTTTCATATAGAAGTTAGGTGGTAAAACTAAAACATTGGTGAGATGGGCGGGAAAAAATGATAAATCAGTATCGTTACCTGGGATTCTAGTCCTGGAAACTGGGGGGGGGGGGTGAGCGGATCCATACACTCATCTGTTTGTTTCTGTTTGTTTAAGCTTTTAATATTACCAATTCTTTTTGGTTTTGTTTTACTAATCGGTGAGGGCTCTGATGGTATTTCCTCTATGAATTCATTGTCAAAGTCTATTCCAATCATTTGTGGGAGTAAAGTTATTTTCTCTGTTTTCATGCATCTTAAGCCCAGTAACATATCAGCTTCAATTGCTAAGTTTTCAACGATATAAAAAAAAAAATGCAGTGATTGGTCTTGTCTCTGTGAAACTGATGTTTTTTCCATCTACTGTACAGTATATACAGTAAATCTAAATCAGATTCTTCCAGAAAAGTTACTTTCTTCTTATTTCTAAGAATTCTATTTATTTCTTCTTGTGTTATTAAGTTCACTGGAGAGCCTGTGTCTAAAAATAAGGAAACGTTTTGATCCTCACATACAGCTGGTATCAAGATACACTCATTTCCCAACATGCCTCCTATGTGAATTTTAGACTTGCTTTTCTTTACGTTTGTTCGTTTTTTGTCATGACTTGGTCTTCCCCTGATTTGAACATAGACACTAATTTTTCTACTGTTTTGCAGTTACTGGTCCAGTGCCCTTGGCACCGATGATGCCTACAGTAGGGACCAAATCCTTGTGTCTTTTGTCTATCCTCTTTTGTTTTGATAAAGCATTCATTCCTAGTGTGTCCTGGTTTTGCACAATAATGACATAGAATGGACCTATCTCCTGACTGTGATCTACGAGATGACTTCCCATATTTAGTGGTGTCTGTGAAGCGAGATCTGCTTGGACTGCAAGAAAACTTACGAAACTGCCTGTAACCTGGTGTTTGTGATCGAACCCTCGACACGTTTGGTTGTTTGCTCTGCCTGCTTTCTAGTCACGATCGATTTTGTTCTCTGTTTGGGATAGTTGTGTCTGTTTTCACAGCTGATACTGTCTCAGGCACTCTCATTCGACTAGAATGTGATTGTGTTTCGATCATCCCTGCTTTGCTACACTGCATCTTTACCTCGTTCATTAAGTCTAGTAAGCACATACATGGGGTGTACGCTATCGTCTTGACGATCTTGAGGGTCCTATCATGTAATTTACACAAGGCAGCTACATAACCAATGATGTCCATGACGAGATCTGGGGACATCTTTCCATCTCCTGTTATCCAGTTTGAGTTTTCTAAGGTAGCTAATAATGTTCTTTTGATCGTGGAGACATCAGCAGTTATTTCGCTGAGCACATGATTTGTAGTGTGCTCCCTTAGAAGATCTACAATCTTATGTAATTCTGGGATTATACCTGGCAAAAAAGTTCATACCTCCAGAAAATTTCTTCAAAAATTCAGTTTTAAATTCATCATGTGTCTTAGCTCGGAGAAGCTTGTGTGACTTAAGCAAGTTTCCTGCCGGACATCTTTCCTGATTTATCCAAGAGGAAAAAATAGCAATTTTCTCTTGTTCATCTGTAATGTGCCTTTTTACGAAGATCTGTTCGCATTAATTAACCAATGAAATGACATCAATACGATCTTTTTCTGGGCCAGAGAATTTCAGGGCAGTTTTATCCTCATGATAACCGTATATCTGAGTTTGATCCGTGGTATTCATCTTGACTGGTTGCTCTGTTAATTTAACTTGGACTTGTTTATCGTTGTGTGAGGGAATACTGGAATAGGTTTTCCCTGAACGATGAACTCTGTTAAGTATATTTTCATAGGTATGCAAGTCACAGACAAAAGTTCTCGCTTGCTACATCAGTGGGGGTTTGCCAATCATCATCATTATCATCTAGAATATTGAGGTATTAGTTTCTTTATCTTTAATTTACGGTGAATTTTGTACGGTGGGTGTGTTGCCCTGGTGCTCTCCTAATTGTGTATCTGCAGTGGGCGCTAACTGTGTATCATCTGGTACTAACACGGATGGGGATGAAAATATTCCTGTCATATCACTCAGCTAAAAAGAATTCATGTTGCTAAGGTATGGTGTTATGAAATATGTCTTTTGCTTATGTCCTAACTAAATAGATGAGTAAATGAGTTGTAATGAATGATAGATAGTGAGTGTATACTGTAAGTGTATATATAAAAATAAGTAAAGGAGGTGATTGTACCTAATTTAAAACACTTAGAAGAAATGAGTAAGTATAATTACACCCACTTGATACAGATGGTCACTCGGAGAGGCGAGTCGAAAGCAGCTGTCGATCTCGGAAGATAAATGCAGAGTTGAATGAAGATCTCCTCTCGATAATTCTAGGGCTGTGTTGATGGACGATATTACTCAGGAATATCCATGGCCTGATGAATGAAGTGGTTAACAGTTGTACTCACAGGCGAACCTCACCATAGAACGTCGAATTCCCACTCAGCACCGTTGAAATAAGTATGAATAGGAGCATGAGTAATGAGTAGTGGGTGAGAAGTGCCTGGTGTCAGTCACACGTTGCTTGACGTGGCGTCGTCTCAGAGAACACGCATGGTGACATCATCTCAGCCGATACACGTGGTGACGTCAGCTTCCCACACTGGTAGCTGTGGTGAGTAACTGAGTAGCGATGAGTAACCTGAGTGAGGAAAGGTGAGTAAGATGCGTTATAAATATGGCTCTGGTGTTTGCCGTGTGTCTTGACCTTTGCGTCAGCAATGGAGGTAGAGGGGGCGGTAGGAGAGAGCGTTGGCGATTCTAGTGCCTGTTGCTTTGTTCTTGCTTTTCGTTTACTTGTTTTGCTTTTTTATTCTTCTCGCTGCTGCTTGAAGTTGCGTGAAGAAGATTATAGAGTTGTCTTGTAGACTTGTTATTTGTAGTTAATCGTAGAGCTTGTTGGTCCTCACTCATAACTCGTCATTGCTACTCTATGCTCGTAGGCTCGTAGACTCGTTCTTCTTATTATATACTCGCTTGTGGTTACTTGATCGTACAATTGTAGTAATGTAGAATCAGCTGTAGAACTGGAGCTGATCTTGGTTACAGTTTTGCCTGCTTTTGTAGAAATGATGGTTCGTAGGCGTAGAGTTGATCGTTACTGTGCTGCCACCAATTATTGTTGGTACTGGAGTTGTACGGGAGATGGCTGGTAGAGTTGAGCAGAGGGTGTTGCGATGGTTTGGGCATATGGAGAGAATGGATAATGAGCGATTGGTGAAAAAGATAACTAGATCTGATGTGAGAGGTGTAAGGCTGAGAGGAAGACCACGAATAGGATGGATGGACAGTGTGAAGAGAGCACTGGATGCGAGAGGGATGTCTGTTGAGCAAGGAAGAGTGGCTGTGCATGACAGAAATAAATAGAGAGAAATTGTGAATGAATAAGTGATGATGCAGCCCTGAGGGGATATTCTCCCGCATTTGATCTGATCAGCTAGTCAGGTCAGGTGCGGGTAAGGGGATGGGTCTGTTATGATGTGGCAGGGGTATACCAGCTCTGCTGTCGGGCCCTGCTGCGGATGTCACTGATTGCATTGTGCAGTTGACCCTTGTGCGGTGTGGTGCAGTGAGGATCTGTCCGTTCTTCCCTTTGGGGCTAAGATGCAAATGAATGTGTTTGAACGGATGAGTAAATGGGGAGTGTGTTGTCCTGTATTGGCTACCTCTCTTTCCTTGGGGGAAGCAGCCTAGGTATATAGATAGATAGATAGAACTCTTTAGTTTCGTAATAGGTGAGTCTTGAGTTTTGGTTAAAGTTCTTTTGGTAACTGAAGAGCAGGAGGAGTTAATGATGAATACAGGGAGTTGATCTTGATTTATTATCTTCAAAGAAAATCTAAGTTGAGCAGCGTATGTATTACACAGGGACTTAATTTACTAAGTTTAGTTATACCCCTCTTCTTATTTGATCTCTCCACTACCTGCCGGTTCTATGGCTTGCCCCTTTCTGAGCTCTGATTCCTACATTCTCGTTTACCGGGGGTCGTGTCACGTATGCCATACTGACGTGGAAACTTCTAGAACACTGTATGTTTGTCTGTATGTACAGCTTCCAGTGCACGACCAGCATGCTTTCACTTAGAGTTGCAAGCTAATTTCCTTTTCCCACACCTTGTCTGGTGCTCTGTCTATCATCTATCTATCTATCTATCTATCCATCATGCTATCTATTATGATTTGTATTTATAATATGGAGTCCTGACATAGTTTTTCACATTACTAAGTAACTATTCGAATGTTTCCATTCCCCCATACACTAATCTCTCATTAACTCACTACATCCCAAGCCTTTCCTAGTTCTTTTTCTTTTCTTTTTTATCGAATTTCGGCTTTGTCTTTTATAATTTCACACATGGTTCTGCTCTTTTGTTTATCGCTTTTTCAGCTTAATAACTGTAACTCTCTTGGTTTTACACTGAAGGTTGTTTCATAATTAAAAATATATTTTTTGTTATATATATATATTTTTTTACCCTCAAGCCTGTGTCCTCTCAAACATTTAATACTAACTAAGCCAAACGATTTCATTCCCACAAGAGGTAGTCGTAGAAACCTGAGAATGTTGATGGCGTCATCAGTAATCCTATTATGTTTGGGACGACTCTTATGTTCTATTCCATCAAACGCCAGAAGACGTTTACTTTCTTTTTCCTTAGTTCATGAATCATAGAGTCAGAGAGGATTTTCATCTGCCTTTCTTTGTGTTCTGCATGCGGTAGGACTAGGAAATGAAGCAAATCTGTTGGATATTCCTGAATCCCTTTCATAAACAGAATGCCAAATATGTCTTCACTGTTGCTAGCAATTTTAAATCTTTCGGTAGAAATGCTCTTGTCTATTGATACTACTACTACTACTACTACAACTAATCGTAATAAAAATAATAATAATAATAATAATAATAATAATAACAATAATAATAATAATAATCCATAGTTTTTGTTTCTCAAAATCTCCAGTTGTTCCAATGGAATTCTCTCCCACCCGGAACACGTTTGGCCGGTATGGTAAAAAGATTTTTGGTAGTATTCACATGCAGCACAAACTTTATCTGCGAAAATTGTAACAAAAAATTAATAATGTAATTATTGTGAAACTTTTTTTTTTTCCCAGAAGCCATGCTTCAGATTTTTCATAACAATGACCCTAATTTGTATCTGGGCTCTACCCTGCCAATGCTAATTAGTGGAGAGGCGCAGTGCCAATTAAAAGCAATAATGAGCTGTAATGAGGCCATGAGAGGGTGGAAAATAATGACGATGGAATGAGTATTTTAATTAGGCAAGTGTCTGTGTAATTCACACCTGTTAACGGAATGCGGTGGATAGAAGAAACAAATGGATGAAGATTAATGTGAGAACTTTAGATATAAGATAGATTGCCTCAGGCTTCTATGATCACTGAGCTAAGTTAAATCGTGTGCTGGAGTTGGCCCAGCTATGAGAGTTAATGGCGGCAGTATTAACATTTTGAACCTCTTGTTCAAATCAACTGGTTTCAGCCGAAACTCAGTCCTAGGCACGACAATGAAAGAATGGCGACAGCACTATCCCTGAAGCTCCTCTGGCTGTCTTGACTGAAAAAAAAAAATAAAAAAATAAATGCCTAGTGTTATTCAGACTGCCAGGCTAGAACATTACAGTTGTTGCTGCCGTGACAGAGTTAAGATCTGCTGTATATATACAAACATAGGAGGCAAGTGTTACGGTTACACTTTCTCCCTAAAGTCCGAGACAGTCTGATGCCACAGGTGGTCGCTATTGCAAACGTCCGATCATTCCATCCCACGCAGATAAACGCGCATAGAGGATGCATTATTTCGCTTGCTTGTAACGTTGACGAGTTGTTATTGTTATGTAAATATACAGACGATAACAGATTCATCTCATTGGGAAACCACGAGCTGTAATCATCATTCAGGACGCCATCGCCTCGTTCCCATGCGATACTTTATGGAGCTATTGTACAACTGCGGGATTATGAAGTGAGAATGCATTGGAAGAGGGGTAGCTTATAATGTAGGATAAACTTAAAATTTTGTGTCGTACAGAACGCAATAAAAAGACGTTTTAATTTCACTCTTTGTCATATACTTTGGCGAATTCGTGTGTGGATGTATCAGCAAGGACCCAAAATAATAACTGACACACAGGATTCTGTGACCTGCTCCAGACGGAATAAAATCATGTCATTATTAGGAGTATAGTGCTTGCATTAATACCCTCAACCTCAAGTGTTACTAGAATAAACGATTAGAAGTTTCCCGACCATAAAAGGAGTAATCTTGACATCCTGATTACTAGTAACAACTTAACCTCTTCAGTCCGATGACGCATTCCCAGCTTATTATTGGTTCTGCGAGGCAATTTTAATTCTACTTTGTAAAGACTTCTCGTACGAAGTGGGTTACGGTATATACAGCTTTCAGTTTTTCCCTCCACCAATAAGTACCTCTCGAAAGTTATGTGAAATAGAACTGAACTTGCAAGATTATAGCTATAAACCGTTACTTTAAAAAAAAAAAGATGACAACTATTTTACGGCAACCTACCTGATCAAAACACTGCCAGGGAGTAAAGCATGTCAACCCTTAAATCTGATGGCGTAATTATAGTTTTCTATCCATGTGTCTGTCTATATGAAACCAGCAGCGATCAGAGGTAGATAAACTGAAACGGTTGGTGAAGGCACGGTTTCGAAACCACAAACCAGGCGCCATTGTCTCGTATCGAGTAGTCCCAAATAAATCACATCCATGTCGTCCTGTCCTTTACCATCAGCCTGCCCACTCTCTATCTCATACCCCCTCTCTCATATAACTCTCCACTCCATCTCTCAGCCTCGTCTTCGGTCTCCTCCTTCCGCTGTCCCCCTCCACCTCACTACTCTAATCAATTACTCTATCTGTTGTTGAGTTTTATCAGCTTGTACTGAGTTTTTCGAACAGTACGGCTTAGATATTACATTCGCTTTCCCGTCACTGCAAAGGCCGAATAAAACCATCAGTAACTGTGGTAGGTGGGGGCGCCCATCATCCACCCACTTACTGAAGTGGTCCCTGTGTTTAGGGTAGCTCCACATCGAGTGGCAAGCCAAATGGTTTCCGGTAAACCAGGAAATCATTTACAACGCTGGGTGGTAACCTTATAACCAACCAACTCGTGTTCCCTACGTGACAGCAAGTGGGTTGGCGGAGGGTTGGTGCCCCTCCCCGGAAAACAACTAACTAAAAATACGAACAAGAAGCCTCGGACCAGGACTGACCAAAAGATGACGACTAAGGACCGTACAAAGGACATGATACGGATGGCAACTTGGAATGTAAGGGGTGCAAATGATGAGGTGAAAGAGAGAGATTGTCCAGGTGCTTGAGGGTGTGAAAGTTGATGTATGGGGAATAACTGAAACTAAAAGGTGAGGTAAGAGTGTAAGAGAATGGGAGTATGCATGGCGTATATGTGCAGGAGTAGGTGAGAATGAGAGGGCAAAAGAAGGAGTGTGTATTGCTGTAAGTAACAGATGGAAGGAGAATATAAGAGGGTATGGATCAGTTGGTTCAAGAATTGTGTGGGTAAGACTGAAAGTTGGACTACAAATGTGGGCGATTGTGTGTGTGTGTATGTGCCAACGCAAGATCGTGCAAGCAGAGTGAGAGTAGAGTTCTGGACAAATGTGGAAGTGTGCATGGAAAAGTTTGAAAGGAATGAGAGAGTGTTTTTGATCGGTGATATGAATGGTAAAGTAGGGAATGTGAGGGTGGATGGAATAGTTGGTGAGTGGGGTGTGCTTGCTGAGATAGATGAGAATGGCAGTGCGTTAGTGGACATTTGTGCCGGGAGGGGGTTGGTGATAGCCAATACCCTCTTCGGGCACAAAATGATCCACAGGTATACATGGCGAGTGATGAGAAGGGAGGATGGTGAACTGAATGAAAGGAAGGCAATGATTGATTATGTGTGTGTGGATGAAAGGATGCCAAGATGTGTAATGGATGCAAGAGCTTATAGAGGTTGGGAGAGAGGACTTTTTGACCACCACTTGGTGGTGGTCAAAATCAAGGTCCAAGTAAAATGGAGAAATAGAAGAAGGGAAGGACGGGAGGAAGGAGTAGATGTAAGGCGAGTGGAAAGGTTACAAGAGGATGAGAAAAAGGCAGATTATAAGAGAGAAGTGGAGGAACGATTGGGTACATATGAATTAGAGCAGATGGGAGATGTGGATAATGTGTGCAAGATATTCACAGAGGAAGTATGTGCCGCATGTGAGGTGATGTGTGGGATGAAGAGAAGACGAAAGGGGGTGCAAGAACAGCATGGTGGCATGAAGAGGTGAGACAGGCTGTGGCACAAAAGAAGAAAGCATATACTGAATGGATGAGAAATAGAGGCGTGGAAGAAGCTGAGAGATGGAAAAGAGAACTATATGTAGAAAGAAAGAGAGAGGTGAAAAGGTTAGTAAGAGAGAGTAAGAAGAGAGTGGATGAGGAACTTGGAAGGAATTTCAGTGTCAAGTGGAGGGAATGTAAGAAAATGTTCTGGAAAGTGGGGAAGAGAGTCAGAGTGGCAATGAAGTTAGCAGGGGAGTGAAAAAGAAAAATGGAAGAATACTAGCTGAGAAGGTAGAAAAAGTGAGCAGATGGAGAGAACACTTTAATGAACTGTTGAACATATAGAATCAAAGTAATACGAGTATAAGTGGCTGGCCAATGGCTGGGAGAAGGAGGGAGGTGAGAAGACAGGAAGAAATCAGTAGGATGGAAGATGTGGAAGCAATGAAGAAAGTCAAAATGGGGAAAGCCCCAGGAATTGATGGAGTGTGTGATGAAATGCTGACGCATGGGGGAGAGATAGTGGTAGAATGGATGTGGACAATGTGCAGATTGGCCTAGGAGGAAGGTAAAGTCCTGGATGATTGGAAGTCAAGTATAATTATTCCCTTGTACAAAGAGAAAGGGGAAAAAGAAGTGTGTGGCAATCACAGGGGTATTTGTCTTCATAGTGTAATAGGCAAGGTACACGGTAGGATACTTATTGACAGACTTAGGGAAATAACAGAGGATGTGGGAAATATTTTCCCCCAGAGCAGTTGCGCTCTCTATTTTTATCATAGTTATCCCTGGTTAAAGGCAGAGGAAAAATTGAGACCGTTGTTAATTGTTCAAGCGGTTTAATAACCCAGAAATTACGTTCTTTAATAATTCTTGTTATTGATAAATTAAATGCTACTGCATTTAACCCCCGTTGACAACTATGCATTGTAAATACATGTAATTATGTGGTATTTTCCACTGACCTAAACTGCGTCTTCGAGTTAGATGACGTGGCAAGCAGGGAAAGATTCTCCTGTTAAGGCAGATGTGGAATTAAGATATTTACACAGTTAAAGGGAATATTTGGTCTAACTTTAGTTTAAGTAAAACTAAGATTAATTTGTTAAATTTACCCTGTACATATCATGATGTAATTTAACTGTATTAGTACTGTAAATAATTAATAGTTGGCAACCTACCATTGTGGTGAGTGTAGCCTATACACTGTATATACACTGTATATGGCTAGTGAGGGAGTGATCGCCCTCTACCTACACAGATCAAAAGCCCTCGGGAGCAGGGGGGTGGTTGCTTTCTCAGGCAGAGGAACTCCTTGAGAGTGAAATGGCTGGGAAGCATGCCGGCACGTGACTGGCTACAGCATAGCTGGGTCTTTCGGGTGTGGGCAATCAGGCAAGTTAGCTGCCTACTGCGACTGCAACACAATGGCGAGGTGTTCAGGAAGTTAGCCAAAGAAACCTTGATGGACTCTGAAAGAACAATAATGGCCCCCAGTCCCGTGCAGCCCTTAAATGGGCAGGGGGTGCTAAGAATCTCACGGTTGCCTCAATTACAATCTAATTCCTTTGTTAATGCAAAAAATACAATTAAAATTGGTAACTGGAATGTGAGAACGCTAAATCATGACGGTAAAATCGATCAGTTAGTGAAGGTTTTTCAAAATTACGGACTTGATATTTGTGCTCTGACAGAAACTAGAACTGGAGTCGATAAGTTGGATTTGGAGGATGGTATACGTTTATTGATATCTGGCCGACAGGATGGAATGCATTATCAGGGAGTAGGATTGTTGCTGGGTTGTAAGGCAAATAAGGCTTTATGTGAGTGGGATCCTATAGATGAACGATTGTTATACGCACGATTTAAATCAAATCATGGCAACATCAGTCTGTTTGTGTGTTATGCACCTACTAATGATGCACTCGATGAAAGGAAAGACACATTTTATGAAAAGTTGCAAGAAGGAGTAGGAAGGGTACCTAGACATGATGTTTTGATCTACGTTGGAGACTTTAATGCAGTAATGGGCTGTTCAAATGAGGGATTTGAGGCATGTATGGGTAAGATGGGAGTTGGTAGTAGGATGAGTGAAAACGGAGTGAGGTTTGGAAGCTTCTGTCTAGCAAATGACTTAGTCATCGGGGGCACACTCTTTCAGCATTGCAATATACACAAGACAACTTGGGTGTCGCCGTGTGGAAAATATAAAAATCAGATTGATCACATCACTATCAGTAGGAGGCATAGAAGTTCTCTGCTAGATGTTCATGTTAAACGGGGAGCGGATATTGGTAGTGACCATCAACTCAGTATTGCAAAAATAAGGTTTAAACTTAAAAATCAGAAGAAGGAAAAATCTGGTGTTGGTAGATACGATATTGTTAAGCTTAGAAGGGAAGGAGAAGAAAAGGAGGGAATTCAGATTAGAATGCAGAAATAGGTTTTTGGTGTTGGAAACGTTGGAAGAGGGGGAGAGAAGTGTAGATGAGATGTGGGAGGATGTGAACAAAGTTTTGCATGAGACTGCTGAATGTACGATTGGAAGGAGACATAGATTCAGGAGAAAGAAATGGATATCAGAGGAAACGTGGGATATAATAAAAAAGAGAGGTGAGGCTAAATTGAGGAGTGAGATGCAATGCGTTGATGAACGAGAGATTGAATTAGTAAGAGCTGCGTACTGGAGTTTGAATTCAGAAGTAAGAAGGTTAGCTAGGAGAGATAAAAGAAGATGTGTGGATGAAAAGGTTGCAGAGACTGAAATCTTAATAAACAAAAATGATGGACAGAGTCAAAGAATAGCATATGAATCGATTAGAGAACTGAGTGGTAATGCAGGTAAACGCAAGGAAATACCAGTTAGAGACAGGGAAGGAAATTTATTGACCAAAGATGGAGATATTAAAAATAGATGGAAAGAGCATTTTGAGACAGTTCTTAATAGACCAGTACCACCAGAAGAGGATATACCGTCTGCTCAGGAAGATTTAAATATAGAAACAGGAGAGTTGAGGCTTGCAGAAGTGGAGAAAGCAGTAAAACAGTTAAAGAATAATAAGGCACCAGGGGAGGGTGGTTTATTTCCGGAAATGTTTAAAGTGAAGGGGGATAGATTAATAATGATCTTGACCAAGCTGTTCAATAAGATATGGGTGACGGGGTTACTACCATCAGTTTGGAAGAATGGTGTAATTGTTAAAGTTCCGAAGAAGGGAGACCTGAGTGAATGTGGTAATTGGAGGGGAATCTCTTTGTCACCGATAGCTTTGAAAGTTTTCAGTAGAGTGTTGTTAAATAGGTTGGAGCCGGTGGTTGAGGGTATTCTGAGGGATGAACAGGCCTGGTTTTAGAAAGGGACGTGGTTGCAATGATCAGATCTTTATAGTTAGGCATTTGATGCAGCAAGTTAATGAAATGAGAGTACCGTTAAGTCTTTGTTTTGTTGATTTTGAAAAGGCTTTTGATAGTGTTTCGAGAGAGACTATGGGGAAGATCATGAGACATTATGGAATACCAGAGGAGTTTGTGAGGGTCATTATGAACATGCATGAGGACACATTTTGTAAAGTGATGGTTGATGGTTGTCTGAGTGATTCGTTTGAAGTCAAGTCCGGAGTAATTCAAGGTGGTGTTCTATCGCCTTTACTATTTATATTGGTCATTGATTACATTATGAAACGCGTTGGAACAGAAACCGGTGCAGGTATACTTTGGGGAGAGAACAGGAAACTTCTGGATTTAGATTATGCAGATGATATAGTTTTGATTTGTGATGGGCCAGAAGAGATGCAGAGAGTGTTGGACTGTTTGGTGAGTGAAGGTCGCAAGGTGGGTTTGGTTATTAATTGTAGAAAAACTGAAATAATCAATATGAATATGGAAAATGCGCAGGAATGTGTAATTGGAGGTATGGTTGTAAAGCAAGTTGATAGGTTTAAATATCTAGGTACTTATTTAGCCAAGGATGGTTCTTTGAACTTTGAATTCGAGGAAAGGTTAAAGAAGGCTAGTCAGGCAATGGGAATGCTTAAAAATATTTGGAATAATAACAATTTTTCTGTGCATACAAAAATCAAACTTTATAAGGTAATGGTTAGGAGTATCTTAATTTATGGACACGAGTCTTGGTACAGCACAGTGACTATGGAAAATAAATTCTTGGTGTTTGAAAACAAAGCACTTAGAAGAATATTAGATGTTAAGTGGTGGGAAAGGATACCAAATAGTAGAATTAGAGAAATAACGGGAGTGCAGCCGGTCGATGAATATGTTAGGTTCTCACGATGGAAGTGGCTAGGACATGTGTATAGGAGACAGGGAATAGTACGAGGTACACCAAGGTGGGTGGCACTTGGTAGGAGAGGTAGAGGAAGGCCAAAAGAGACGTGGGTGAGGACAATGAGACGGGAAGCTGGAGATGAGTGTTGGGGAGATCTTGAGGAGTTAGCACAAGATAGGATGTGGTGGTGTGAGTTCATCGAGGCCCTGTGCATCCCCAAGGGTGCCACAGGAAATGATTGATTGATTGAACCTACCATTCTATGACGGAGGTGGGTTCTGCCGCACAGTCGATCACCGCACTTTGTTCCTAGTCATCCTCAAGCTAGGTTGTACAGAAGCACCATAAGGACGCTTGCTTGCTCAAGCAACTACACCGAGCAGCCTCATCGTCATCGGTTAACGATCACTCCCTCTTCACTAGCTAAGTAACCTTTACGAATTGGCCAATTCAAGGGGGGATTAGCTATGAGCTAGAAGAGAAATAGTTATTGTAGGTGAGTTAAGTTTAAGTTACGTTTCGCCTAACTCTATGAGACTTGTTTGATTTACTTAGACAACTTTAGGGAAGAGTAACGACCTACGAGTTGTTTACCAGAAAATTCTTGCATAGCGGTGTCCCGGCAGGGATGCCGACTTGGATAAATTAAATATTTTTCACATTTTGGTGCCCAGAAAGAGGGCCCCGATTTGTTTACCAGAACTATTAAACATTTTTCACAGAGGAATTAGTTGGAGAAGAACAGGGAGGCTTTAGGAAGGGAAAGGGTTATCTTTAGTAGAGAAGTGTCTAGAGAAGGGAAAGAAATTGTATGCGGCCTTCATGGATTTCTATGACAGGGTGGATAGACAAGGATTGTGGAAAGTATTAAGAATATATGGAGTAGATGGGAAGTTGTTGAATGCTGTGAAGAGTATTTATGAGGGTGCTAAGGCTGCAGTGTGTCCGGATAGTGAACCAAGTGAGTTTTTCTATTTGAAGGTTGGGTTGAAACAGGGATGTGTCATGTCTTCATGATTGTTCAATCTGTTTATGGATGGGGTTATACAAGTGATACAAGGTAGTGCAGTGGCTGTTGGAGTGTCCTTAATGAGAGAGGGCAGTGTTTGGAAACTCACTGTACTGTTGTGTGCTGATGATACCTACTGTGTTGTTCAGTGAAGATGAAAGGGAGCTGCAAGGCTTGGTGGATGAGTTTCAGAGTGTGTAAGAAACGGAATATAAAGGTGAACGTAGGAAAGAGTAAAGTCATGGTCTTCGAGTGAAGTCAGTGAATGTGCAGTGAGGTTACATGATGAGGAAATGGAAAATGTGAGTTCGTTTAAGTATTTGGGTAGTGTGATGAGTAAGGATGGAAGTTTGAAGGGTAAAGTGCTTGAAAGGGTACAACAAGGAAGAGAGGTTGGTGGTTCTTTTAAAGCAATGATAAGAAACAGGGAAGTGAGCATGGAAGTGAAAAAGTTATTACATGACAGTATTGTGGTACCAACTCTGACGTATGGAAGTGAAGCCTTGACATAAGTCAAGAGTGAGAGCAGTGGAAATGAGTTATTTGAGAGGAGCCTGTGGTTTCATATGGAGAGACAGACTGACAAATGAGGATGTGAAGGAACATTGTGGTGTTGATGTGGATATGATAGGAAGCATTAGGAGAAACACACTGAGGTGGTTTGGCCATGTGGAGCGGATGATGAGTGAGAGACTGACGAGGAGAGTGTATGTGAGTGAAGTGGAGGGGGAGAGAGGAAGAGGAAGGCCAAGGATGAGATGGAGGGATGGAGTGGAGAGGTATATGAGAGAGGGGGGTGTGAATTGGGAAAGGGGGAGTGAAATGGCCGTGGACAGGGTGACGTGGAGGCGATTTTTTTGTGGCCACCCCGTATAAGGGATTAAGGCGTCTGGCAATAGATAGACAGATAGATAGAATTAGCTACAATATATCAACACAATACGTGCGTGTCACCTGATTCAAGCGTTTAAATTATTTCTGCGTGAACCATGCCTTTTATCTAACCTCATCAAATAGTACAATTCCTATCATTGCTTATTCTCTGTCTTATTTCATCTGTCCTAAAGTTATTAAATTATTACTTTCTTGTAATGGTGCAGGGTAATTCAATAATTCCATAACAATATCCTTCACTTTACAGCATAAGTGTGAAATGCTGTTTGAATCCGTGTAGATGTGCATGTGAAAGGCTATATTTGTTGCAGTGGCTGTTTGCGAGTGATCCAAACTGATTATCATCAAGGGAACCTCGACATGGTACAAAGATACGATTACACGTGAAAAGACAAACTGCAGCAACTTAAACATGTGTCCTGTAATATAAATACGAGTAATTATAGGGAGGTAAGGAATAAAAAGTAAAAAAAAAAAAAAAATAGAGAATTTCTTTTGAAAGATAATGACACTGCCGACGACCGAAGAAACAATGGAAAGAAATATCTATCTATCTGCCTGTCTGTCTACATCTCTCTCTCTCTCTCTCTCTCTCTCTCTCTATGCAGATGATAGCTAGATATATGGGTTTAAGGTGAGTTCGCTTTGGGGGACAAAAGGTCGGAGAAGTGAGTCATATCTGTAAAAGAACAAGAAATCTGGAAAAGTGAAAGGGCAATGAATCCAGGCATGTGCTGAAGCTGACAGTCAACAAACGAGAGAAAATACAGTAATATCATCCCATGGTCTTCATCACTCCAGTACTTTATTGCAACTTACACCAGAGGATTTTACTTAGTTGAGAATAAGTCGTAGAAACCTGAGAGTGTTTACCAGCGAACGTGCGAAGCAAATGGGCGATGTTTACTTTCAGTTAAGTTTGGAAATGAGCCCCTCGGCCCGACCCAGCCAGGCCCTACCAGACCCTCACGCTAAGCAGAAGCTAATAACATTACTGCTATGTGAAGTAAAGCTGAAATTCTTTCTGTATGTGATGCATTCATTCAATATATTTTATTAACTAAAAACTCACCCATAACTGCGTAGGAACCCCTTGGAATTTCGAGTTTTCCATGGAAATGTTCAGCTCTAATCGGTGAACGCCTCAATTACGAAAGCAAATTTTAAAAGATTTTAAGTTGAAACACTGTGTTTTTGGCATCAACTCTAGCACTGTGCCTTTGTGTGTGTGTGTGTGTGTGTGTGTGTGTGTGTGTGTGTGTGTTTCTTTGTGTGAGTGTATGTGAGAAACTGTCTTTCGTTCCAGTATATCTTTCATTTCTCAGCTACCATCATGAAGAAATAATATATCAGAGGGAAACTGTGATAACATGGCCCTCACTCGCTCGTCACGCTCTCACAAAGCACACTTTACTGGTAATATTGACGCTAATAATCTTCTCATGGTCGGGACAACATTATAATTCTATTCCAACTAATTCCAGACGATTTATTCAGCTGAGAGCGAGTGCTTTAGTAAATTAAATAACTTCGACGTAAGAAAATACAATAAAGGGAACACGAGAAAAAACGAAATACAAGGAGAAATGAGAAGGCAAAAAAAAAAAGAGAATGGAAGAAATGAGAGAGTAAAGAGAGGAAAAGAGAGAAGGCAAATGGTATGCATGAAAAACCGAGAACCAAGAGAGGAAAACTGAGAAATTAAAGAAACACTGAAGAGGGTGGAAGAAAAAGGAATGAATGAATATTAAAAAGAAAGATGGAAATCAAAGCATAAAACAGGAAAGAAGAGGAAATAAAGAGAGTTAAAACCAGAGGAAAAGAAAAGGAAAAATATGAGAACCAGAAACAAATATTAAAAAAGAATATGCAGTAGGATGAAGAGCGGGACATATGACCACGGGAATACTGTACAACCTGGTACACGCACCCATCACAGGTGTCTGGGGGAGTGAAGTGCATGCCATGCCACACTGGAACATGGTAGAGGTGCCGGATTTCCAAGTGGAGGTTGGATATGCATGCCAAATACATTTCCTGAGTTTATATATATATATAATAATAATAATAATAATAATAATAATAATAATAATACTTATACTGTACAATCAGTCATTGATTGTATAAGTATGCTTGGACCCAGTCGGCTTGTGCGGGCGGATTACACTTGGTTCACAGACTACACGCACATCCATTGCCACTCCAACATTACAGTCACGCTTACAAGCACTTCTCACCCTATATACAATCTCTACCAGACAGCCTAAGCAACTTGGTAGTGATTGATTGTATTAAAATCTGGCGGCGCAACTGCCGAGGTCATATGCTGCCGGACAACAGGGTAAAAGATGCAGCAAAATGAAAAGT
Source organism: Coenobita brevimanus (assembly GCF_032717465.1). Classification (NCBI taxonomy): domain Eukaryota; kingdom Metazoa; phylum Arthropoda; class Malacostraca; order Decapoda; family Coenobitidae; genus Coenobita; species Coenobita brevimanus. Next base: position 17,844,532 of record NC_137041.1, read on the forward strand.
GCATATTCAAAATAAAGTTAATATCTGTTAGTAGGAATTAAACAATGAAAATAATAAAAGAATAGTTTATAGAATATCAATTACAGTACTTATAAAAGTGGAAGGAGGCCCGCCTCCTGAAGAAAACTAAAAACATCAGTAAAATCCCTGGAGGCTTCATCAAGCATCGAGGACAAACAGTAGGCACCAGCTGCCCCCTTATGCCTATGGAGGAATCTCTGACGTAAGTTTCCCAAACTCGGACACTACCAGCAAGTGACGGCCAGTAAGGGGAACAAGGCAGTCATCACAGTACGGTTGAGTCTTACCGCTCATGAGGAACCTATGTGTAAGGCGACAGTGCCCAGTGCAAGCCTGGCAAGAGCCACCTCCAGTCATCAAGACGTGGAGGAGAGAACCCTTGGCACAACCACTCTCTGAAAGATTTCTTTTAGTTTATTACGAGCAACACCATCCCAATGTCTTTGCCAACACGTGTGAATAGCATACCGCAAGTAAGGTGTTACATCAGAAACAGGAAGCGGGTAGTTGGTTGGGGGCTGTTGAGAAGATGCAGCTTTAGCTAATGTATCTGCCCTCTCATTGCCCACCACATTATGTGCAGGAACCCAACAGAAGTCCACATGATGGCCATGACGGCCAAGAAGAAAAAGCCACTCAATATTAATAAAACCAATGGATGGGATGCACTAAAAGACTTCAGTGCAGACAGAGCACTACGTGAGTCACTAAAAATCACTAAAACGGATTGGGGGAGAGTAAAAATGATTTTAAGAGCATATAAAATGGCAGTCAGTTCCGCCGTATACACCGAAGTAATGCCAGGAAGGCTACTGCCCCTACTGAAGGAAGGGAAGACAACACCAAATCCTACTCCAGTACCAGTCTTGACCCGTCAGTACAGATGAGGATAGAACCCTCATGAGTGGAGGCATGTTCTAAAAAGGGAGAGAGGGACACCTGAGAGGGAAATGAGCCCTTTCTTTCAACAACGGACGTACAAAATATCACCCAAGGGAGTAGCCAAGAACCCACTCCTGGGATTCGATGTGGACAAACTGCCAGTCTCGGAAGAGAGAGGGCTAACATAACAGACTGGACCCTGTAATCAAAGGGCTTCGGGAAACTGGGACGGATGTCATAAACAGAAGATCAGGAATCCTGGGAGACTATGGCACAAGACAATGAGTCTGGAATACAGTGAAGATAATACCAACACCTCATCATCAGCAACTGGCATCGCAAATCCAAGGGGAGTACACCAGCATCCACCAACAAACTTGAAATCGGGGATGATCTGAATGCCCCGGTTGCCAGACGTATACCAGCATGATGCTATCTATCTATCTATCTATTGCCAGACGCCTCAATCCCGTTTGGGGTGGCCACAAACAAATCGCCACCAAGTCGCCCTGTCCCCCGCCATTTCACTCCCCTGCTCCCAACTCACACCTCCCTCTCTCATATACCTCTCCACCCCATCCCTCCATCTCATCCTCGGCCTCCCCCTCCCTCTTCCCCCCTCCACCTCACTCACATACACTCTCTTCGTCAGTCTTTCACCCTCCATCCTCTCCACATGGCCAAACCACCTCAGTATGTTCCTCATAACGCTTCCTATCACATCCACATCCACACAACAATGCTTCTTTACATCCTCATTCGTCAGCCTGTCTCTAAATGTGACTCCACAGGCTCCTCTTAAATAACTCATTTCCACTGCTCTCACTCTTGACTTGTGTCCTTCCAACAACGTCCAAGCTTCACTTCCATACGTTAGAGTTGGTATCACAATACTGTCATGTAGTAACTTTTTCACTTCCATGCTCACTTCCCTGTTTCTTATCACTGCTTTCAAAGAACCAGCAACCTTTCTTCCCTGCTGTACCCTTTCAAGCACTTCACCTTCCAAACCTCCATCCTTACTCATCACATTACTCAAGTACTTAAACGTACTCACATTTTCCAATTCCTCACCATCCAACCTCGCTGTACATTCACTGACTTCACCTCTCTCAAAGACCATCACTTTACTCTTCCCTACATTCACCTTTAGATTCCGTTTCTTACACACTCTTCCAAACTCATCCACCAAGCCTTGCAGCTCCCCTTCGTCTTCACTCAACAACACAGTATCATCTGCAAACAACAGTACAGGGAGTTTCCAAACACTATCCTCTCTCACCAGGGCCACTCCAACATCCACTACCCTACCTTGTACCTCTTTTATTACCCCATCCATGTACAGATTGAACAACCATGGAGACATGACACATCCCTGTTTCAACCCAACTTTCAAAGAGAAAAATTCACTTAGTTCACCATCCACACGCACTGCAGCCTTCGCACCATCGTACATACTCTTCACAGCATTCAACAACTTCCCATCTACTCCATATATTCTTAACACTTTCCACAATCCTTGTCTATCCACCCTGTCATATGCTTTCTCCAAATCCATGAAAGCCGCATACAACTTCTTTTCCTTCTCTAGAGACTTTTCCACTAAAGATCTAAGAATGAATATCTGATCTACACAACCTCTTCCCTTCCTAAAGCCTCCCTGTTCTTCTCCAACTAATTTCTCTGTTCTTTCTCTAACTCTGTCAATAAGTATCCTCCATACACTTTTCCTATTATACTAAGAAGACAAATGCCCCTATGATTACCACACACTTCTTTTTCCTCTTTTCCTTTGTACAAGGGAATAATTATACCTGACTTCCAATCCTCCGGGACTCTACCTTCCTCCCAGGCCAATCTGCACATTTTCCACATCCATTCTACTACTATCTCTCCCCCATGCTTCAGCATTTCACCACACACTTCATCAATTCCTGGGGCTTTCCCCGATTTAACTTTCTCCATTGCTTCCACAACTTCTATCCTACTGATTTCTTCCTGTCTTCTCACCTCCCTCCTTCTCCCAGCCATTCCCCAGCCACTTATACTCGCATTACTTCCATCCTCTATGTTCAACAATTCCTTAAAGTGTTCTCTCCATCTGCTCACTTTTTCTCCCTTCTCCACTAGTAATCTACCATTTTTGTCTTTCACTCCCCTGCTAACTTCACTTCCACCCTGTCTTACTCTTTTCACCTCTTTCCAGAATATTTTCTTACAGTCCCTCCACTTAACACTCAAATTCCTTCCAAATTCCTCATCCACTCTCTTCTTACTCTCTCTTACTAATCTTTTCACCTCTCTCTTTCTTTCTACATATAACTCTCACTTCCGCCTCTCAACTTCTTCCACGCCCGTATTTCTCATCCATTCATTGTATGCTTTCTTCTTTTGTGCCACAGCCTGTCTCACCTCTTCAGTCCACCATGCTGTTCCTTTCACCCCCCTCCGTCTTCTCTTCCTTCCACACACCACATCACATGATGCACGGAATCTAATATCCGGAGTCGGGCATCTGTTGCAGGGGAGTAGACCTCACACCCATATTCAGGTCTAAAAAGGGTAAGAGATCTGGCAGTCAGCACCCCAAAAAGTATGTCCCCAAATCCTCAAAAGACTCAAAGCTTTAATACAAGTTGCCTTCACAGAACGCAGGTTAGTCGTCTGTCAAACAGAGACCCCAAAACCGAGTCTCTTCCACACAGGATATCCTCTGACCATAAAAATACAAATCAGGGTCTGGGTGAACCCCCCGAACACGACAAAAATGCATAACCACTGTCTTTTGCAAAGAAAAATGGAAGCCGCAAGACTCAGCCCACTCAGAAATTCAATTAAGAGCCAGCTGCAATTTCCTCTCTATCAGACATTCTGGATGCCGTGAAGGAAACTGAGAGGTCATCGACAAATAATGAACCTTGTGCACCACCAGGAAGTACACTGATTACTCTGTTGATGGCCACAGCAAAGAGGGTAACACTAAGGATACTCCAATATGGTACCCCATCTTCAAGTGTTCGGGCATTGGAAAGCTCTCCTTCCACTCGGACCCTTAAAAACCTGTTAGATAAAAAATGTTGAATAAAAATAGGCAAGCGCCCATGAAGACGAAACTCATGAAGTGAATGTAAAATGCCATGATACCAGGCAGTGTCGTATGCCTTCTCCAAATCGAGGAAGACTGTGACCTGGTGTTGGTTAGTTGAGAAAGCCTCACAGACTGAAGATTCCAAGGACAGTAGGGCATCAGTGGTAGATCACATTTTACGAAAACCATACTGGACTGGTGATAAGTAATTGCCCCTCTCCAAATACAACATGAGCCAGCCATTAACCATCTTCTCCAACACCTTGCAAACACAAGAGGTCAGCTCTTCTCAATAGGGTGGAGTCAAAGGCTTTTGGTCTCATTAACTCTCCTCCTCTTACTGACTCCCTTCAAGCTCTGTCTCTCCATCGCACTGTTGCATCTTTATCTCTTTTCTATCGTTACTTCAATGGTCACTGCTCCTCTGAACTGTCTGCAAGCATTTCTCCACCTCTGTGACGGGCACGTAGCACCCGTCTAGCAGCAAACTCTCATCCCTTTTCTGACTAACTCTCTAATGCAAAAGTTGATTTTTACTCCCAGTCCTTCATTTATGCACCAGGTCAACTCCGGAACTGTCTCCCTCTGTCTCTATTTCCTGCTTCCTATGATCTCCAGTCTTTCAAACGCAGTGTGTCCAGGCATCTCGAAATGATCGGATCTTGAAATTGGCTCTCTCTTGTATTTTGTTTTTCTCTTGGAAGGAACAATAATATATATATATATATATATATATATATATATATATATATATATATATATATATATATATATATATATTTTCCCAGAAGTCTTAATCCCTTATTCGGGGTGGCCACAAACAGATCGCCTCCACGTCACCCTGTCCCCCCGACATTTAACCGCCCTGCTCCCAATTCACACGCCCTTTCTCTCATATACCTCTCCTCTCCATCCCTCCATCTCATCCTTGGCCTTCCCCTCCCTCTCTCCCCCTCCACCTCACTCACATACAGTCTCTTCGTCAGTCTATCACTCTCCCTTCTCTCCACATGGCCAAACCACCTCAGTGTGTTTCTCCTAACGCTTCAGAATAAGTGGAGAAATTCTTGAAGAAGTTGAGGAGTACAATTACCTGGGACAAATGCTAAAATTAACGAAAGATAATGATAGCGAAATAAGAAGACGCATTACAATTGGATGGAAAGCTTTCGGTAAACACAGGGACATATGAAACGTAGCTGGCCAGTTTGTATGAAACGAAAAGTATATAACGAATGTATAATTCCAGCTATGACGTATGGTTGTGAGATCTGGAAACTGACAAAATCGATGAAAAATAAACTAATTCGTTCTCAGAGAGTAATGGAAAGGTCAGTGTTGGGAATATCTCTAAGAGACAGGAAAAGATCAACTTGGGTGAGAGAGCAGACTAAAGTCAAAGATATTATAGAAGTTATAAAAAACAGAAATGGAAGTGGGCAGGCCATGTAGCAAGAATAAAGGATAATCGATGGAGCAAGAGGTTGACTGACTGGACACCAAGAGATGGTAAGCGTAGCAGAAAAGGGCCAGACAGGAGGTGGAGGGATGAGATTGAGAAATTTGCAGGGAAAACGTGGTAAAGATTGGCTCAGTCAAGGAATTCGTGGAGAAGGTTGGGGGAGGCCTTTGTTCAGCAGTGGACATGTAATGGCTGATGATGATGATTTTATATATATATATATATATATATATATATATATATATATATATATATATATACCATCAGCCGTTTGAGTATCCCCTGCAGGACTGGCCTATCCCGACTGAAGTTGGGACGATACAGCCAATGTATCTCTACCAAGTGGCTTAGGCTCTCTGGTGTGTGTATATATATATATATATATATATATATATATATATATATATATATATATATATATATATATAGATAGATAGATAGATAGATAGATATAGACAGATAGATAGATAGATACTATATATATATCGTTGCCGTCGCCGAGCGTTTTTAAAAATGTGTTAGATTGTAGGGATTTTTAAGAGGAGAGAATGCTTAAGTTTTCTTGTCGTGGATGGCAGGAGAAAGATATAGACAAGTCATGGGTTTGACTGTATTTTTATTCTCGAGAATATTCTCCAAGGGAAATATCTCACAAGAGCAGTACTGAAGCGAGAGCGGTTTATGCTTGCTAACTCTGCGCGCTCTGTTCCTCCCTTTTCCACCGTGCCACTTCCCTCTCCCATTCCCTTCTGCTCTGTCTGTCTAATTTCCCTTGTATGAGTCTGGATGGGTCAGCGTGAGAGCACGTGTTTCCACACCTGTGGAGTTTTCCATCAGGTGTCATACTGTCCTATGTGCGAAATTCCCTAGTCTAGAATGTGCGTTGCTGTTTCCTCTAGATCTCTCGAGTTTAGGCAGGACTTTCTTCTAACCTCAGTATTACATATTCACAATGTATACGTGACTAGCTAGAATGCAGTGTATTATACTTTAGTGTCCTGACACTGCTCGGTCACGCCAAGCTGGTGTTCCTACGACAGCATGTAATAACAAATTACATATCCTGTCATAACCTATTAATACATGGTATTCATCACAGTACAGTATAGACAAAATAATATTGTAGAGCCATAACACATTGTATGGAGTAAATATATAGTAATAAAAATTGAACATTGAACATTGCATTGTAGGGACAATGTATATAATTATGCATTTGTGCAATGGTAATATAATAGCAGTACCATGTCAAGACTATACTAAGAATCAGTCACACGTAATGTATCTATTATCTATCTATCTATATCTATCTGTCTATATTTATACTGTTATATGAAGTGGACACATGAATATTAGTTATCATTTATGCATAGATTAATATTATATAGCATGTTACCCCATAAGTTTCCTTCACTTTTCTTTCTTTCTTTTTTCTATATATAATTTATAATATTTACATATATACACATTTCACTCAGGGGGTCCCACTTGAATGTTTACTCTTCCTCCCGTAAATACTGACTCCAAGTTTGCAATACTTGCTTGCATTCTGTGATAACCAATAGTAATGTACTAAATATAATGGAGAAGATTATAAAGACAACTGGAGCTGGGCTATACACATAATATGGATTGAACGTATACTCAATTCTTCCCAGGACTTCATTGTTTGATTAATTGCGTAGTTTCAAACTTAAGTGATGTCAACTTAATATTTGTTCTCATGTTTAAATCCATTGGCGTAGTTAGGCCTGGTCAATGGGGGCTATATCCCTAAATGTATTATGAATAGCCCCGGATCTCAAATAGCCTTTTTTTTTTTTTTTTTTTTTAATAAGAATAGTCCCGGCCGAGACCAACACAAAATTTTAATTCTTGTTGTTAGTACTAGAATTGATAGATCTCGTACGGAAAACATTCGGTTTGATCCCGTCCGGTTCAAGTTCGTTCCTATCACGTATTCATGGCCACTCGCCAGTCGGCCATCAGTGACGCGGTGGTGCCAGCCCGCGCACGCACGAGAGAGAGAGAGAGAGAGAGAGAGAGAGCACAGGTTACAGGGCTAGTTGACATCTGGTGGTAGCTAGCAAGACCTGGGCTGTGGATATAAGAAGCTTTTTCAAAAAGAAAGGGGGCCAAGGCAATGAGGCGCAGCCTGCAAGGCTAGAGGAGACGGAGGAAGAGTTACTTCCTGCTATTGCTGTCGCAGCAGATGAGTCAGGACGGTAGATTGCCGCTGCCTCTACATTGTCTAGAAGCTCAGGCTGGTGAAGCAGAGGGCTCTTTAGCCAGGTAGCCAGTAGCCAGTCTAGCTCAGTGGTTTTCAAACGTTTTTGTCACACAAGGCACACCAAGTATTAAAGGCACACTTTTGATTATAGCTATGTAAATCAATCATCAAATATGAATAATTCCAAGGCACAACACTGGTCCAGCTAGCCTGTACTCACTGTGATATTGAAATATTAATATTATTTACAAAGTAAATTGCTCCATCTTCCTGTTGGAAAAAAATGTCTACTCAGTCAGTGCCACTTTAATTATTCAGAAAAAGAAAATCGACCCATTATTTGGGCGTGTTTTATATGATTTCCCCACACACATTAATGTGCCAACAGTGTCATTCAAAGATGACTAGTTACAGGTAGTTAGTTAACGTGTGTGTGTGTGTGTGTGTGTGTGTGTGTGTGTGTGTGTAGCAAGGCCGCACTCACTGTGATACTGTGATATTAATATTTACAAAGTAAATTGTTCCATCTTACAGGAAAAAAAAGTCTACTCAGTCTGTGCCACTTTCAGTTATTTAGAAGAAAAAATCGACCCATTATTTGAGTGTATTTTCTATGATTTCCCCATACACATTAATGTGCCACTCAATGATAACTAGTTGGTTAGTTAATGTGTGTGTGTGTGTGTGTGTGTGTGTGTGTGTGTGTGTCTGTGTGTGCAACAATCTATCTATCTATCTATCTATTGCCAGATCCCTCAATCCCGTTTGGGGTGGCCATAAACAAATCGCCTCCAAGTCGCCCTGTCCCCCGCCATTTCACTCCCCTGCTCCCAACTCACACCCCCCTCTCTCATATACCTCTCCACCCCATCTCTCCATCTCATCCTCGGCCTCCCCCTCCCTCTTTCCCCCTCCACCTCACTCACATACACTCTCTTCGTCAGTCTTTCACCCTCCATCCTCTCCACATGGCCAAACCACTTCAGTGTGTTCCTCATAACGCTTCCTATCACATCCACATCAACACCACAACGCTCCTTTATATCCTCATTCGTCAGCCTGTCTCTCCATGTGACTCCACAGGCTCCTTTTAAATAACTCATTTCCACGGCTCTCACTCTCGACTTGTGTCTTTCCAAGAACGTCCAAACTTCACTTCCGTACGTTAGAGTTGGTATCACAATACTGTCATGTAGTAACTTTTTCACTTCCATGTTCACTTCCCTGTTTCTTATCACTGCTTTCAAAGATCCAGCAACCTTTCTTCCCTGCTGTACCCTTTCAAGCACTTCACCCTCCAAACCTCCATCCTTACTCATCACACTACCCAAGTACTTAAACGTACTCACATTTTCCAATTCCTCACCATCCAACCTCGCTGTACATTCACTGACTTCACCTCTCTCAAAGACAATCACTTTACTCTTCCCTACATTCACCTTTAGATTCCTTTTCTTACACACTCTCTCAAACTCATCCACCAAGCCTTGCAGCTCCCCTTCGTCTTCACTCAACAACACAGTATCATCTGCAAACAATAGTACAGGGAGTTTCCAAACACTATCCTCTCTCACCAGGGCCACTCCAACATCCACTACCCTACCTTGTACCTCTTTTATTACCCCATCCATGTACAGATTGAACAACCATGGAGACATGACACATCCCTGTTTCAACCCAACTTTCAAAGAGAAAAATTCACTTAGTTCACCATCCACACGCACTGCTGCAGCCTTCGCACCATCGTACATACTCTTCACAGCATTCAACAACTTCCCATCTACTCCATATATTCTTAACACTTTCCACAATCCTAGTCTGTCCACCCTGTCATATGCTTTCTCCAAATCCATGAAAGCCGCATACAACTTCTTTCCCTTCTCTAGAAACTTTTCCACTAAAGATCTGAGAATGAATATCTGATCTACACAACCTCTTCCCTTCCTAAAGCCTCCCTGTTCTTCTCCAACTAATTTCTCTGTTCTTTCTCTAACTCTGTCAGTAAGTATCCTACCATACACTTTTCCTATTATACTAAGAAGACAAATGCCCCAATGATTACCACACACTTCTTTTTCCTCTTTTCCTTTGTACAAGGGAATAATTATACCTGACTTCCAATCCTCCGGGACTCTACCTTCCTCCCAGGCCAATCTGCACATCTTCCACATCCATTCTACTACTATCTCTGCCCCATGCTTCAGCATTTCACCACACACTCCATCAATTCCTGGGGCTTTCCCTGATTTAACTTTCTTCATTGCTTCCACAACTTCTATCCTACTGATTTCTTCCTGTCCTCTCACCTCCCTCCTTCTCCCAGCCATTCCCCAGCCACTTATACTCGCATTACTTCCATCCTCCACGTTCAACAATTCCTTAAAGTGTTCTCTCCATCTGCTCACTTTTTCTCCCTTCTCCTCTAGTAATCTACCATTTTTATCTTTCACTCCCCTGCTAACTTCACTTCCACCCCGTCTTACTCTTTTCACCTCTTTCCAGAACATTTTCTAACAGTCCCTCCACTTTACACTCAAATTCCTTCCAAATTCCTCATCCACTCTCTTCTTACTCTCTCTTACTAATCTTTTCACCTCTCTCTTTCTTTCTACATATAACTCTCTCTTCCGCCTCTCAACTTCTTCCACGCCTCAATTTCTCATCCATTCATTGTATGCTTTCTTCTTTTGCGCCACAGCCCGTTTCACCTCTTCAGTCCACCACGCTGTTCCTTGCACCCCCCTCCGTCTTCTCTTCCTTCCACACACCACATCACATGCTGCACATATTTCTTCTGTAACAAGCAATTAATAATAATAACATACATTTGTATAGCGCATCACATTTAATAAATAAAATGTAGCTCAAAACATTTCATATAGGAGAATAAAAGAGATATAAATAAAAGGAATAAAAAAGAAGGTGATGATTAAATTAGGCACATGGCATAACTGGTGTGAAATAAATCAAATGTAGACTAATATAAGACAATAAAACAAAAATGCAGTGTCAAGGAGAGTGGTTAGTAAAATATGTAAAAATAACAGGAAAAAAATGTTAACTAAGTTAATCATAGGCAGATGATATAGCTGATAGAGATGATATGAGTTTTGTTGTGGGTAGATAAAAGTAAAGGCCTAAAACCTCATTTACTGCTGCTTCACAGATGAGCCAGGGAGAAGAGACGAGGGAATAAAGGAGAGGGCTCTGATGAGACAGGTTTAGGAAGCCCAAGCACAGGTCCAAAGCGGGTAAAAGATATCCAGTTTCCTTCTAAACAATTTGGACTTAAGAGGTCCTTTCAGAGGAGCCGGTGCAACACTTATAACTGGCTAGAGTATTCAGTCATCCAAAATTCGGCATTCTATTTCTGCTGCAGACTATTCAGCAAGCAGCAATGTAGGCAAAAGAAAGATGTTCTAGCCTCTACTGGCTACAGCAACTGGAAGAAGGGTCTGGATTAGTTTAGGGACCATGAGAAGACTTCATTACACAGGGCCTCCATGGTGGCGTGGATGACCTATAATGCAAGCAAAGTTCATGGTGATGTAGCTGCACAGCTACAAACTGCTAGTGTAGCTGAGATCATTGAAAGAAGGGAGTATTTATATCGCATTATTTCGGTTACTGTCTTTCTAGCCAAACAGGGCATTTCTTCTCGTGAAAAGGATAATAGCCCCAACCAAGGGAACTTCCTTGAATGTATGCAGCTGCTGCAAAGTTTTACCCTTTCCTGCAGAGATACAAAGCTCCTGCCAATTGTACATACCTCTAGTCTTATTCTCAAAATGAATTACTCGGATGTTGCTTCACAGAGGGCATGACACAGACTATTCAAGAAGTAAAGAAATCAAAGATGTTTGCGTTAATGGCAGATGAAGCCAAGGATTGGTACACAGAACAGCTCCCCTGTATGTGTGCGTTATGTTCAACCAGAAGGTAACATCAAGGAAAGTTTCCTTTGCTTCAAGGAACTGGATGGCTATGGTGCAGAAGAAATCACAGTCGCAGTCGAGCAGGTTCTTATGTCCAACAACATTGCTGACCTGAAAGTTGTTGCCCAAACGTATGACAGTGCAGCAGTGATGAGTGGATCTATTCGAGGGGTGCAAGCTCGTTTCCGGGAAAAAACATCCAGAAGCTGTTTATGTGCATTGCATGACCTAAATCTGGTCCTTTACCACACCTGCAAGGCCATTCCTGAACCCAGTGATTTTATTTTATCTGTTGAAAACCTCTATTCACATTTCATTGTGTCTTCAGTCAACCAGAACAGTCTACTGCTTTTCAGAAAAAGCTCCATACTGAGCAGAGAGATCTTGTACAAATATCAAACATCTAATGGTCATGTGAGTTGTCCTATGTTAATGTCCCACTGAAGAATTTTCCTGTTGTCATGAAATTTCTTCAGAAGATCAGAACACCAACATCATTAGGTCCACATTCAAAATTATACAAACTTCCTGTTGTCTGCCTGTTGGTTGTGTTGAAAAAATTGCTTGGCATCAGTGAAGGGTTTCACAAGGTTCTTCAGAAAGAAATCGTCGATTTGGCACAGGTAGTGCACTACAAAAGTGCCGTCAGTGACATCCTGGTTAGCTAACAAACTGCACAGGTGGCTGAAGAGATCTATGCTATAACAAAGGCAGCATGTGAGGAGCACAACATCCAAGAGTCTTCTCTCGGTCTGAGAAAGAAACAGAAGCTGGATGATTTTGTTGTGGAGGTGTCCTGTGGTTCCAGATCGGACCTGCTTAGTGATTCAGAACATCTCAAGCAGAGACATTTCTACCCCTGCATCGATCGAATGGCCAGTGAGCTGGAGAATCGTTTTTCTAGTGTTGGGAGAGAAGTCATGATTGGCATCCAAGCATGTCACCCGGCCTATGAAAGCTTCCTGTGCATGCAATCCCTAGAGAAACTAGCCTCGCAATACAACATCCAATAGTCCCAGAAGAGGTCATGGTGGCGAAAAGCTTTTTGAGCCGGAAGGGACCAGAAGCCGTCCCAGATATTCTGTGTGTGTTCAAGCTCCTTGATCCCATGATGTTCCCATCACTGAAGACGATCGTACAGGTGGCCCTTACCATCCCGGTCAGTAGCTGGACTCGTCAACGATCATTTAGTACTCTTCATCGACTATACCATGGGCCTGGAAAGGCTCAATGATCTGGCAGTGTTGTCAATCGAGAGTTGGTTGGAAGCCTTGATTCTGACAAAGTGATTGACCATTCGACCAACTAAAATCAAGACACCACACCCTAACCTTCCTCCCTAGAAAAAAAAAAATGAATATGTTAAGTCTATGTATAAAGCAAATTAATAAATAACATGTGTTTATAATCTAATCATCACATCAAAAACTGAGAGATTTAGTTAGATGTTGCTTGGCATATGCTGATTGCATCTTTTTTATGAGCAGGACAGGAGAGAGAAGGAGAGAACAGGAGGAGAAAGCAGAGGAGATGAGGAGTGCAACAGACAGATGAAACACCAAAAGAGCTTCTGGAGAGTTGAAGAGGAGAGTATCAGATGGACAAGACACAGAGTTAACATAGTTTTGTCACAACTCAGATTGCACTCATTTTATTTTAATTTCATGTTGCAAAAGTTAGGTTAAGCACCTGACCGGAACCTTTTGGTAGAGCACAGTGCTATCTCACATCTCATACTCACTGTACTCTAAAGTAACTTGAAAATTATCAGGTGAAAATCTAAAGATTTCTGAGCTGAGCTAAGCCCCCAGTGTTTCAAGATACTAAATATGCCCCTGCATCTCAGGCAGTGGTTGGAAGTATTTAAGTGTGTGATTAAGAATGGCATAGTGATTGTTTGTAGCTAAGGTGGACAAAGATGGTGTAAGTACAGCACAATAGTCAGGTGCTATGTATAGTTCTGATGGTGAAGTATGAGCTGGTTGTGTATCTGGACAAATTACGAAAACTGATGTGTTATGAGTGAAGTAGAAAAACTATGCTCTGATGGTGGGTGAGTTTATCTGGAGCAAATGTGAAGTTGCAATGCTGATGAATGTAATGATTTCTTTTGATATTCGTTTCACAAGGGACTGCTCCAGTTAGCTGAAATGTGAAAATGAACGCAGGACAAACGTGAACAGTATGTAAGGATGTACGACACTTTCATTCAATCGTTGATTCACTAGTGAAAGTGACAGTGTCCTATCTCTTAGAGACCATGATGGGTTCGCTGTTGGTGGTGATGTTGATGATGACAAAGGTGTCATTATTCTTTGAAGGAAAAGGGTATATTTGATAGACTGTGAAAGGATTATCTGTTATGGATGGTACATGAACTATTTACTGATATTGGTGTTAGAGTCACTTCTAAGTATGGATAACATAGCATGAGGTTTGTGTCCTGACACAAAGGCTTCAAACCATGTTAATGTATGTTTTGACTGATTATTTAACGTAGATAGTGAACTGGAAGTAAGTTAATGGTGATCTTGCCATCACCAGCATTTGCAATACCTTTCATCAATGCTTGATGAGGAGCCTGGTTTTGTCTAACTGAAGTATTATGTCAATATGTTCAGTGACTACTAGGAAGTGTTGAAAAAGTGTTATGTGTCCTTCCATTGCATTTATTTTGTCCACACTCTGTTATCTTTTCTGCCTTTCTGAGAGTTTTCACAGTCGTCATCACTGCCGTGTTTTGATTATCAACTAGCGTCTGTTGATATGTTAATACTTGAGTTAAATTAGTTGTTTATTACTAGAAGATCTTTTTCCGTAGTCAGTCCAAAAATATTTCCTAGAATTGCACCACCCAGGTCGAACAAACCCGGCCTGTCACGTGTATGTGTGATGCTGTTCATGTCCTTAAGTGTCTTAGTTCCACGAGATGGGATATCATGGATCATGATGAACATGGTAGCTTTTGCTTGTTCTAATTTCCATTTTGCTAACTTCATGAATTCAGTCACTTCTTTTGTGTTATGAGCTTCTGAGGCAGAACTTCTTATCACAGCTTCCAGTGTCCTCAGTGGATTGGCAATATTCTCCAACAGTCCCGGTAATTCATATAAGATATCCAAACTAATTTCAGTACTCATGATATTTTCACATTTGCTGTCGAGACCGTTGGGACTGAGGCATCCTTGCCTTATTTTATGTTGAGGGTCTGAGTGAGCTGATCCTCTTGCTATATAGATGAAAATCCATGGTATAAGTCCCCTCATCCTTACCTTCCGAAAAAGAATATATATATATTTATATATATATATATATATATATATATATATATATATATATATATATATATATATTATATATTAACTAGCAAATCCAGTCATGCTGAGGTCGATGATAGTGATGATGCGCATTATAAACTGGCTTTTGAAGTACAATATCTTTGCTCGTTGTTTCACTTAAAGATGGAGTTTAAATCGATACCTAGATAATGTAAATGCTGTATTGTGGCATTTGCAACAACAGTTGCACCTATTTTTGTTTGTTTGTTAAGCAATCTTAATTTAAATCTGTATGTATTGATTTCTTCCATTTTATTTTCATCGTTTGTGTTCAGTTTTCCGGTGGTGTCCGACCATACATAATTGCTGGCTAAATTCCTTGAGCCCCTTTTAAAATGATCAAAATAAATTTACTTTTTTTCGCCACTGGACAATGACTTAATTACTACATTATTGGCTGTCTTCTTAATTACTCTGTATGGGTCTTTAAATTTCGGTGATAGTTTATCGTCTCCGGTGTGAATATTATCATAGACAGTGTCTTCTATGCTGATAGTTGATATAGACTTGTTTATTGCTCAGTTATTTGATACTTCCACTCTGGAAATCCAGTCATCCCAGCTTGCATAATTTTCACTGAGAATATGTTGTTGCACATCCAACACTTTTTTTGTTTTGTCTCTCTACCAAATCATTGGATGCTGGGTGACAGGCTAAGACATTGACCTTTTTTATATTGTATTGTTTATATATTTCTTGTAATAATTTAAGAATTAAATTCACCTCCATTATCTCTTATTAATAGCTTTGGTGTTGTGAATCTACATATACAGTAATATGGTCTACGATTACCCCTGCCACTGTTTCTGCTGTCTTATCTTTACTTGGGACTAAAATAAGACATCTTGAGAAATGATCTGTAGTAACGAAGAGATATTGATTATTATTGTAATTTCAGGAGAAGTGATGAAGTGCAAGTATGATGCCAAGGCAAGTGAAGTGAGCTTCAAGGATGGTGACCAACTTTGGTTATACAATCCTCAGCGTAAAAAGGGACAGTCACCAAAGCTGCAGAGCCCATGGGACGGGCCTTACACTGTATTGGACCACCTATGAGACATAACGTATTGGATTAGGGGAGGCAGGAAGTCTCGCCCAAAGGTGGTACACGTGAATCGTCTGTGGCAGTACCATGGGCCAGAACAGTACAGCTGGGACGTCTCTGAGGAATCGTGCTCTCCAGCAGCCGAGGATGTTGCGAAGGACCAAGTAACTGAAGTTCAAGAGGATGGTGACAGTTTCCCAAGAGAAGAAGCAAATCAAGAAGAGGACCTAGACCTTCCCAGTGAAGTGGAATGTGTAGGGGAGGAAGGACATCGTCAGAAGCGGCACAGAGGAAGACCTGATAAGTTGAAGGATTATTTTGTGTATAGTTAGATGTTCCATTAAGATTAAGCTTTGTCTTTGTATACAGTATACTGTGTGTTTTTGGGGGGCGACAAAGAACTAGGGACGAGGTAGTGTTAAGAAGTGAGATTTGCCAGTTAGGTAGCTGAGATTTTTATCGACGTTTCCAGATATTTACCGAAGGTTCGGGTACGAGTCAGAGTTGCCAGCTTGCCTGCTGTTCGTGAGTGTAGTTATTTCGTAAATTATGCATTAATTTTTGTGCTCGTTTTTCTTCATAATGTTTATGTGATTGTTAAATTGTGCAGTTCAAGTCAGTATGCTAAATAATTTACAGTGTTCTGTAATGTTGGAAACTCTGGCATATTTTGATGTCTCCTGGTTTATGCTAGAAGTTTCTAGTATAATGTAAGCTTATATAAAGATAAGGAGAGACTAGGGCTAGTTTAGTCAGGTGTCAGGTCAGTTTGAGTGAAGTTCAGTCGGTTTTGGTTCAGGTTGAGTATAGTGCTGTTAGTGAAGCTTGTGAAGAGTTGCTGGCAGGCATTAAGTGTAACTTTTGTCAGTGAAGATTATTTTCGGTACTTGTGAAAACAGTGAAGTGTTTATTGAAGTTTGTATATCATCAGAACCTGTAATAACAGTGAAGTGTCAAGCATTAAGCAGTTAGCAAAGTTTGTATAGCTCCAGTGCTTGTGAGAACAGTGAAGTGAAGCTGGAAGGCATTAAGTGGAATTACTTGGAAAATATAGACAGTGAACTTTAAGAAGTCAGTGTTTAATTTCGTCTCAGCTGATCTTGTGTACTGTACAGTACACCTAAAGGCTGACCATAGGAAGAACAACTCACTGGGCAACGTCCTTCCTGTACTGTACTACTGCTGTTGGAGCCTGTAGCAGTATGGGGTGAGGACGTAACAATATGCTATGTGTTTGCTTGGCATCTGTCGCACTGAAGTTTACTACCTTATGATTATCTGACGTGTTGTGATACGAGGACGACCACCATTAGAATTTTAAGAATGGGTTGTTGGCAAACTTGATAGGCCTGACTGTCCAGCATATATAACACCCACGTTTAGTACATGCGGAGTATAATAAATGAAGTACGTACGTACCCCCCCTGGGAGTAGGGGGGTTTTCAAGAATACTCCCCCAGTATCCCTGCTTGTCGTAAAAGGCGACTAAAAGGGTTGGCGGAGGGTTAGTGCCCCTCCCCGGAAAACAATTAACTAAAAAAACAAACAAGAAGCCTCGGACAAGGACTGACCAAACGATGACGACCCAGGACCGGACAAAGGACTTGGTAATGAGTACATGGAATGTAAGAGGAGCGAATGATGAGGTGAAAGAGAGAGAGATTGTCCAGGTGCTTGAGGGTGCGAAAGTGGATGTATGTGGAATAACTGAAACAAAATGGAGAGGAGAAAGTGTGAGAGAATGGGAGTATGGATGGGGTATATGTGCAGGAGTAGGTGAGAATGAGAGGGCAAAGGAAGGAGTATGTATAGTTGTGAGTAAAAGATGGAAAAGGAGCATAAGACAGTATGGATCAGTTGGGTCAAGGATTGTGTGAGTAAAGTTGAAAGTTGGAATACAAATGTGGGCGATTGTGTGTGTGTATGCCCCAACGCAAGATCATGCTAGAAGAGTGAGAGAAGAGTTCTGGACAAATGTGGAAGTGTACATGGAAAAGTTTGGAAGTAATGAGAGAGTGTTTTTGATTGGTGATATGAATGGTAAAGTTGGAAATGTGAAGGTGGATGGAGTAGTTCGTGAGTGGGGTGTGCCTGCTGAGATAGATGAGAATGGGAGTGCGTTAGTGGACATTTGTGCTGGGAGGGGGTTGGTGATAGCCAATACCCTCTTCAGGCATAAAATGATCCACAGGTATACATGGCGAGTGGTGAGAAGGGTGGGTGGTGAACTGAATGAAAGGTAGGCAATGATTGATTATGTGTGTGTGGATGAAAGGATGCGAAGATGAGTAAAGGATGCAAGAGTGTATAGAGGTTGGGGGAGTGGACTTTCTGACCACTACTTGGTGGTAGCCAGAATTAGAATGCAAGTAAGATGGAGGAATAGAAGAAGGAAAAGACGAGAGGAAGGAGTAGTTGCAAGGAGAGTGGAAAGGTTACAAGAGGATGAGAAAAAGGCAGAGTATAAGAGAGAAGTGGAGGAACGATTGGGCAAATATGAATTGGAGCAGATGGGAGACTTGGAAGGTGTGTGTAAGATATTTACAGAAGAAATATGTGCAGCATGTAATGTGGTGTGTGGAAGGAAGAGAAGACGGAGGGGGGTGCAAGGAACAGCGTGGTGGACTGAAGAGGTGAAACAGGCTGTGGCACAAAAGAAGAAAGCATACAATGAATGGATGAGAAATAGGGGCGTGGAAGAAGTTGAGAGGCGGAAGAGGGAGTTATATGTGAAAAGAAAGAGAGAGGTGAAAAGATTAGTAAGAGAGAGTAAGAAGAGAGTGGATGAGGAATTTGGAAGGAATTTGAGTGTAAAGTGTAGGGACTGTAAGAAAATGTTCCGGCGAGAAGTGAAAAGAGTAAGACAGGGTGGAAGTGAAGTTAGCAGAGGAGTGAAAGATAAAAATGGTAGGTTACTAGCGGAGAAGGGAGAAAAAGTAAGCAGATGGAGAGAACACTTTAAGGAATTGTTGAACGTAGAGGATGGAAGTAATGCGAGTATAAGTGGCTGGGGAATGGCTGGGAGAAGGAGGGAGGTGAGAAGACAGGAAGAAATCAGTAGGATAGAAGTTGTGGAAGCAATGAAGAAAGTTAAATCGGGGAAAGACCCAGGAATTGATGGAGTGTGTGGTGAAATGCTGAAGCATGGGGCAGAGATAGTAGTAGAATGGATGTGGAAGATGTGCAGATTGGCCTGGAAGGAAGGTAGAGTCCCGGAGGATTGGAAGTCAGTTATAATTATTCCCTTGTACAAAGGAAAAGGGGAAAAAGAAGTGTGTGGTAATCATAGGGGCATTTGTCTTCTTAGTATAATAGGAAAAGTGTATGGTAGGATACTTATTGACAGAGTTAGAGAAAGAACAGAGAAATTATTTGGAGAAGAACAGGGAGGCTTTAGGAAGGGAAGAGGTTGTGTAGATCAGATATTCATTCTTAGATCTTTAGTGGAAAAGTTTCTAGAGAAGGGAAAGAAGTTGTATGTGGCTTTCATGGATTTGGAGAAAGCATATGACAGGGTGGATAGACAAGGATTGTGGAAAGTGTTAAAAATATATGGAGTAGATGGGAAGTTGTTGAATGCTGTGAAGAGTATGTACGATGGTGTGAAGGCTGCAGTGCGTGTGGATGGTGAACTAAGTGAATTTTTCTCTTTAAAAGTTGGGTTGAAACAGGGATGTGTCATGTCTCCATGGTTGTTCAATCTGTACATGGATGGGGTAATAAAAGAGGTACAAGGTAGGGTAGTGGATGTTGGAGTGGCCCTGGTGAGAGAGGATAGTGTTTGGAAACTCCCTGTACTGTTGTTTGCAGATGATACTGTGTTGTTGAGTGAAGACGAAGGGGAGCTGCAAGGCTTGGTGGATGAGTTTGGGCGAGTGTGTAAGAAACGGAATCTAAAGGTGAATGTAGGGAAGAGTAAAGTGATGGTCTTTGAGAGAGGTGAAGTCAGTGAATGTACAGCGAGGTTGGATGGTGAGGAATTGGAAAATGTGAGTACGTTTAAGTACTTGGGTAGTGTGATGAGTAAGGATGGAGGTTTGGAGGGTGAAGTGCTTGAAAGGGCACAGCAGGGAAGAAAGGTTGCTGGTTCTTTGAAAGCAGTGATAAGAAACAGGGAAGTGAGCATGGAAGTGAAAAAGTTACTACATGACAGTATTGTGATACCAACTCTAACGTACGGATGTGAAGCTTTGACATTGTTGGAAGGACACAGGTCAAGAGTGAGAGCAGTGGAAATGAGTTATTTAAGAGGAGCCTGTGGAGTCACGTGGAGAGACAGGCTGACTAATGAGGATATAAAGGAGCGTTGTGGTGTGGATGTAGATGTGATAGGAAGCGTTATGAGGAACACACTGAGGTGGTTTGGCCATGTGGAGAGGATGGAGGATGAAAGACTGACGAAGAGAGTGTATGTGAGTGAGGTGGAGGGGGGAAGAGGGAGGGGGAGGCCGAGGATGAGATGGAGGGATGGGGTGGAGAGGTATATGAGAGAGGGAGGTATGAGTTGGGAGCAGGGCAGTGAAATGGCGGGGGACAGGGCGACTTGGAGGCGATTTGTTTGTGGCCACCCCAAACGGGATTGAGGCGTCTGGCAATAGATAGATAGATAGATAAAATGGTATATCATCAGTTTGACGAAGTTAACATCGCAGAGGCGGTGATCGGTAGGCATATTCGTTTATTTTAGGATAGCCTTATACCTCTGCCGGTTTTCAAATTGAATATAATGTGGGGACTGTGTTGCCTACGAAAGGGCTTCAGCTTGGACAGTCTGAACATCGAATGAGCAGTGCTCATATTCAAAGTGGCTTCGGGTTCTTTCGTAACACTTCTTTGATGGCGATTTATTCTGCACATTACATATCAACATCTTGGTATATAATTTCTGTGAAAGCTATGTTGTTACTCAAACTCTCTAAGTAAAGTAAAAAGGAGTAATAATTAAGAAGCAAAAAAAAACTGTATAGTAGGCAATACTATGAAACATCCGATGCCACTATGAGCACAGACCTAACTTTCAGCAGATCAGGGATACCAACCAGGCACGTTAACTTGGGAATTTATTTTCAGATCTCTCGTCCGTTGTGTCAAAATTATTTCACGTTAAGAGTGCGGACAAATTTTTTTAGTAGGTGTACCATGGTCGGTGTGCGAGCATTCATATACTCACTAAGAGTAGCGATACTCTGTCTCAGGTGACTACATTGAGCGACAAGCCAAATTATTTCCTGTACCCCAGGAAGTCATTTAATACGCGGTGTGGTAACCTTACAGCCAACCAACTCGTGTTCCCTACGTTTCAGCAAGTGGGTTGGCGAAGGGTTAGTGCCCCACCCCAGAAAACAACTAGGTAAAAATACAAAGAAAAAGCCTTGAACCAGGACAGATCAACAGGTGACCACCAAGGACCGGTCAAAGGACGTGGTACAGATTGCAACGTGGAATGCGAGGAGTGTGAATGATGAGGAGAGGAGAGAGAGAGACAGAAAGAGAGAAATGGAGAAATGAATTCCCCGAGCTAGGCAACTAAGGCCATATAGCCCCGCTGGGTTACAGGAGGGCGCTACCCCTCCCGGCAACGGTAGCCCCGGGCGAGGCTCGAACTTGCGACCTCCCGATCACAAGCTCAGCGCGCTACCACTGTGCTACCGCGCCCCCAGAGAGAGAGAGAGAGAGAGAGAGAGAGAGAGAGAGAGAGTCCAAGTGCTTGAGGGTGCAAAAGTGGATATGTGTGGATTGGCTGAGACTAAATGAAGAGGTGAAAATGTGAGAGTGGGCGTTTGGATGGGGTATATGCGCGGGAGTAAATGAGAATGATAGGGCAAAAGAGGGTGTATGTATTGTTATGGGCATGAAATAGAATGAGAATATAAGAGAGTATGTATCTGTTGATTCAAGGATTGTATGGGTAAAACTGAAAGTAGGAATACAAATGTGGGAATTTCTGTGTGTGTGTGTGTGTGTGTGTGTGTGTGTGTGTGTGTGTGTGTGTGCCATCACAAGATTGTGCAAGCAGCAAGCAGGGTGAAAGATGAGTTTTGGGCAAATATGGAAGCATGCATGAAAAAGTTTGAGAGGAATGAGAGAGAGTTTATGAATGGACAAGAAGGGAATGTGACGGTGGATCTAGTAGTTAGAGAGTGGGGTGTGCCTGCAGGAGTGGATGAGAATGGCTGTGTGGGAGGGTGTTGGTCATAGGCAATTCCCTCTTTAAGCATAAAATGATTTACACGTATACACGGAGAGTGATGAGAAGGGTGGGCGGTAAACTCAATGAATGTAGGACAATGACTGATTGTGTGTGTGTGTGTGTGTGTGTGTGTGTGTGTGTGTGTGTGTGTGTGTGTGTGTGTGTGTGTGTGTGTGTGACAGAATGAGATGGTATGTAATGGATGAAAGAGCATAAAGAGGTTGGGGAAGTAGACATTCTGACAACCACTTGGTGGTGATGAAAGTCAAAGTACAAATGAAATGGATGAACAGAACGAGGGGAGGACAGAAGGAAGTAGTCCATACAAGGAGGGTAGAAAGGTTGCAAGAGGATGGAAAAAAGGCAGAATATAAGAGAGAAGTGGAGGAGCAACTGGTTAAATATGACTTGGGGCAGATGGAGGATGTGGAAGGTGTGTGCAAGGTATTGTTACATAGCATATGATTTCATCATCCTTTGTGTAATTTTAACGCACAGTTGCTGCATGTTTGATCACGAGCGTGTCCTGCCTCAGTCCCCCCCTTCTACCGTTATAGTAGAGTAAGTCGTTCTCTCTGTTATACTTTGCGGGATTTTCATCTCTTTGTCCCCATGGCTTCATTTGCGCGTCCTTCTTACAAGTTGTATCAGGCTCTGCTGGCCCCTATATAATGAGCTCAGTCTCTGCTTCATTGCCACTTAGATCTGCTCCTCATTTTGTTCACATCTCTGTCCTCCCCTGTACAGATATTATTATTGTGAGTGCTCAAGAAATCTCCAAACATCTAGCAGCTGTGTGTAATTTGAGTATAACTGTTGTTGCATTTTTTCTTGTACTGTATAGCATAAGTTTAATTTGTAGGCCTAGTGAAGTTTTTGTAATTCATGTGGGGTTCTTTATGTCAGTCATTTTTATAATAGTTTGTATCTGTAATTATTTATCTGGCATTCACTGAGTATTATCTGGTATCTCATTTTATCAGGGCTGACTTAGATAAATTTACTCTTGCTAATTTCGTGTTAATAGAGGCTATTGCAGTTAACCATATATTTAACCTGTTTATTTGCCATTACATTATCCTTATGAGTCCTGAATGTTTTGTTGTTAGTTTAAGCATTAAACTTTAACTTGTAATTTTACCTAACTCTTTTGTTTTGAACCTGGAACTTTACGGGACAGTAGTGACTCTTAGTATTCTCACTTAATGTGTACATTATCTTTCTCTGTTCCGTAACATAAATTTGGCGACCTCATATCAGGATATTCAGGATATTATCATAAGGATATTGCTTGATATTTTGTGACTGTTTCTTATTAATTATGTCTACTATTACTACACTTGATGAAGCCAAGGACTTTTTGTCAAATGTGCAAACAGTGTGTGATATAGAAAACAGAACAAAGAATGAACTTAAGATTGTTGCTCAACAATTGGGATTTGTTGTTCGCTCTCATCAGTCTAAAGATCAAATTGTTGCCATGATTAATGAAAGCTTGTTTAATGTAACTCCTCCAAATGAGCAAACGCAGATTGAATTAGCTAAGTTACAGCTAGCCCTGCAGGAGGCTCGTGTTAATGAGGCAAATGCTCGTATTGAAGAGGCACAGGTACAGGCTCAGGCACAAATTGAACTTGCCAGGATTCAGGCAGACCATGAGTATCGCATGAAACAAGGTGGAACTGGATCATCTTGCTCTGATGATTTTGATGTGGCTAAAAATGTTAAACTTGTCCCTCCTTTTAATGAATCTGATTTAAAAAAGTATTTTCAGTTGTTTGAGAGGGTAGCTACAGGTTTTAATTGGCCTAAGGAGTATTGGCCAGTACTCCTTCAAACTGTTCTCACCGGTAAAGCTCAAGTAACTTATGCATCTTTGCCTCAGGATCAATGTGATAATTATGATGTAGTTAAGAGCTTGATTCTCAAGGCCTATGAGCTTGTTCCTGAAGCCTATAGAGTAAAATTTAGGACAACTTACAAGCAAGATAAGCAATCCCATGTTGAGTATGCAAAAATCAAAGAAGATCTGTTAGAGCAGTGGTTAAATTCTAAGAATGTGGATTCTGATTTTGATAAATTTAAGCAGATGATTTTGCTGGAGGATTTCAAAAGGTGTATTTATAAAGATGTAAGCCTATATCTTGATGAGAAAAGAATAGATAATTTGTCTGATGCTGCAGTTTTAGCTGATGAGTATGTTCTCACTCACAAGAGATATTCTAGAGAAAAAGGGAAAGCTGAGAGTAAGTACGTTGCCTCTACTCAGAGTACAGGTAACAGGAAAGAAAATAAAGATGATGTTTCTCAGGAAGTAAATACCAGCTTCACCTCTAGATTTCAGAAAAGTAAATGTACTTATTGTAGTAAGCTTGGTCATACTACGGAGAGATGTTTCAGGAGACAGCGTGATGTGAACAAAAAGGAGTCTTTAAATATTCAGTCAATTGGTCTAGTGTCCACTCTTGAGAGTTCCCAGAATTCTTTAACTGAGTTAACTGAACCTGCTTTGAGGGGTAACTTAAATTCTCATGATGAAGCTCCTCTTTTGAGCAGTAACGTGGGTGACACTCTCAAGAGTTCATGTGCTAATTTCCTGTCTGATGGTTTTGTCAGTCCTCTGGACAGTAATGACAGGAAATCAGTTCAAATATATCGTGATACAGGTGCTTGCCAATCCCTTATGCTGACCAGTGTTCTAGGCTCTAATGTTAATTCCTCTGATGAAACTGTAATCTTACAAGGTGTAGGGAATAATTACTTCTCTGTCCCTCTGTGCAGAGTGAATTTAGAGTCTGGTTTTGTTAATGGTTCTGTTATGGTTGGGTTGGTTGAGACACTCCCAATGTCAGGTGTAACTTTCTTACTTGGAAATGATATTGGTGGAAGTCAAGTGTGTCCAGCTCCTCAGTTGTCTGGTGAGCCAGTGGCTGCGTCCCAGGATTGTGATGTCCCTGATGTGTTCCCTGCATGTGCTGTCACTAGGGCTAAGTCTAAAGTTACTGGTGATTTAGAGGATAATGATGATGATGATGTTATCCTAGCTGACACTTTTTCTTGCTAATTTGGACCACTCACCAGATGAGGCAGTACCCCGTAGTGTTGATAATTTGTCTCGTCAAGAGTTGGTTGAGTTGCAGGTTGCTGACCCTGAGTTGAAAGGTCTAGCTAACTCTGCTTACAGTGAAGAAGAGTCAGCCGGTGCTTCTACTTGTTATTATGTAAAGTCAGTAGTACTTATGAGGAAGTGGAGACCCCCAACAGCATCAGCCGACTGTGAATGGGAGGTTGTACATCAAGTTGTCATCCCTCGTGTTTGTAGGCAGGATATCATTAGAGTGGCTCATGATTCCAGTTTGGCAGGACACCTTGGAGTGAGGAAGACTGTGGCACGCATTTTGAAACACTTCTACTGGCCAGGTATCTTCAGGGATGTTTCCTGGTATTGTAAGTCTTGTCACACCTGTCAAGTTGTGGGGAAGTGTAATCAGACCGAAAAGGTTGCACCTCTAGTTCCCATTCCCCCTTTTGAGGCGCCTTTCACCCGTGTCTTGATGGATATTGTGGGCCCTCTTCCTAAGACTTCTTCAGGATTTTCTTATGTGTTGACCATGATTGATATGGCTACTCGTTATCCTGAAGCCATTCCACTTAGAAACATCTCAGCAAAGAACGTGGTTAAGGAAATGCTAGGGTTCTTCACAAAGTTTGGTCTGCCCAAGGAGGTACAGTCAGACCGAGGAAGTAATTTCATGTCAAATGTTTTCAAGCAGTCTCTGAAAGAGTTGGGCATCACCCAGATCACGTCTTCAGCTTACCATCCCCAGACCCAAGGAGCGTTGGAGAGATATCATCAAACACTCAAATCGATGCTCAAGAAATACTGTTTGGAACATCAGAAAGACTGGGATAAAGGTCTTCCATTCGTTGTGTTTGCTGCAAGAGAATCTCCAAATGAATCACTGGGCTTCTCACGTTTGAACTACTGTTTGGCCATGAAGTAAGAGGACCCCTTAAGTTACTCAAGGAATGCTGGCTGTCGGAGGGAAGATGACGTCAACCTGCTGGAGTATGTGATGAAGTTCAAAGAACGGCTGTCCACTGCTTTACAGCTGGCGAGAGAGAATTTAGGAGCTGCTCAGGAGAAGATGAAGACTTGGTATGATAAGAAGTCCAGGTTGCGCCACTTTCAGCCAGGAGATCAGGTTTTGATTCTGCTACCAGTTCATGGGCAACCTCTTCAAGCCAAGTTTAGTGGTCCTTATTTCGTGGAGAAGAAACTCAGTGATGTCAACTATGTCATCGCCACACCAGATCGTAGAAAGAGCAAGCAACTATGTCACATCAACATGCTAAAGTTATATCACAGGCGGGACGAAAATAATCCAGTCTGCACTGTAGCTGTTCCACCCGAGTCTGCAAGTGAAGCTCTCCCATGCAGTATGAGCCTGAGTGATAGTTTGGGGAAGAATCCTGATATCATGAATGATCTCCAGACTAAGCTTTCTCATCTACCTCCCAAGGAAAGGCAGGAGTTTTCGGCATTACTGCAGGAGTACCCGCAAGTGTTCCGTGCCACTCCAGGAAGAACTACTGTGTTGATGCATGATGTCGATGTTGGAGACGCAAAGCCAATTAAATTGCCTCCTTACCGTGTGAACCCAGTGAAAGTTCCTCTCATCCAGAAGGAGCTTGGCTACCTGTTGGACCACAAGATGATTGAGCCCTGTCAGAGCGAGTGGAGTTCTCCTGTCACTCTGGTCCCTAAGCCAGGTGGGTCACAGCGGCTTTGCATTGACTACAGACGTGTTTCAGATAACCAAAACAGACACTTACCCTCTCCCTCATGTGGAAGATTGCATAGACAAGATCGGAAAGGATAGGTGCATAAGTAAGTTTGATTTGTTAAAGGGATACTGGCAAGTACCTATGACTGAACGTGCTAGGGAGATCTCATTTTTTGTAACATTAGGAAAGACATTTGCATGTTCTGTAATGCCATGTACAGATTGTTTTAGAGTAATAAGAAATTTCCTTTGTAAATTTCTTTTTTCTTTGTGGGGAGGTGTTACATAGCCTATGATTTCATCATCCTTTGTGTAATTTTAATGCACAGTTGCTGCATGTTTGATCACGAGCGTGTTCTGCCTCAGTCCCCCCCTTCTACCGTTATAGTAGAGTAAGTCGTTCTCTCTGTTATACTTTGCGGGATTTTCATCTCTTTGTCCCCGTGGCTTCATTTGCGCGTCCTTCTTACAAGTTGTATCAGGCTCTGCTGGCCCCTATATAATGAGCTCAGTCTCTGCTTCATTGCCACTTAGATCTGCTCCTCATTTTGTTCACATCTCTGTCCTCCCCTGTACAGATATTATTATTGTGAGTGCTCAAGAAATCTCCAAACATCTAGCAGCTGTGTGTAATTTGAGTATAACTGTTGTTGCATTTTTTCTTGTACTGTATAGCATAAGTTTAATTTGTAGGCCTAGTGAAGTTTTTGTAATTCATGTGGGGTTCTTTATGTCAGTCATTTTTATAATAGTTTGTATCTGTAATTATTTATCTGGCATTCACTGAGTATTATCTGGTATCTCATTTTATCAGGGCTGACTTAGATAAATTTACTCTTGCTAATTTCGTGTTAATAGAGGCTATTGCAGTTAACCATATATTTAACCTGTTTATTTGCCATTACATTATCCTTATGAGTCCTGAATGTTTTGTTGTTAGTTTAAGCATTAAACTTTAACTTGTAATTTTACCTAATTCTTTTGTTTTGAACCTGGAACTTTACGGGACAGTAGTGACTCTTAGTATTCTCACTTAATGTGTACATTATCTTTCTCTGTTCCGTAACAGTATTCACAGAAGAAATCTGTGCAGCATGTGAGATGATGTGTGGGGTGAAAAGAAGATGAAAGGGGGTGCAAGGAACAGCATGGTGGAATGAAGAGGTGAGACAAGCTGTGGTGCAAAAAAAAAAAAAAAGTTATATAACGAGTGCACGGGAAGCAGAGACATGGAGGAAGTTGAGAGACGGAAGAAAGAGTTATATGTAGAGAGGAAGAGAGAGGTGACAAGATTACTATTAGTGAAAATAGAGTTTATGACAAATTTGGAAGGAATTTGAGTGTAAAGTGGCAGGAATGCAAGAAATTATTCTTGAAGGAGGTAAAGAAAGATGCACAGGGTGATAAAGAAGACAGTTGGGGAGTGAAAGATAAAAATGGAAGACTGATGGTTAAGAAGGGAGAAAAAGTGAGCCGATAGAGAGAACACATTAAAGGATTTGTTAAACAAAGAGAATGAAACTAATCAGTGGCGTACCCAGTAAGTTGAAAAGGGGGGGGGGGGTATTTTTTTTCTTATCTTTTTAACTGTGCAGCCCATGACTTCAGCGAGCGCAGCGAGCCCATACTGCTGGGGGTTTGGAGGGGGCGCTGTAAGCCCCTTCCCCTGAGAAAATTTTGCATTTTGGCTAATTTTATGATCATTTTGAGACCATATGGAATGGGTATAGGACATCTATCTATCTATCTATCTATTACCAGACGCCTCAATCCCGTTTGGGGTGGCCACAAACAAATCGCCTCCAAGTCGCCCTGTCCCACGCCATTTCACTCCCCTGCTCCCAACTCACCCCCCCCTCTCTCATATACCTCTCCACCCCATCCCTCCATCTCATCCTCGGCCTCCTCCTCCCTCTTCCCCCCTCCACCTCACTCACATACACTCTCTTCGTCAGTCTTTCACCCTCCATCCTCTCCACATGGCCAAACCACCTCAGTGTGTTCCTCATAACGCTTCCTATCACATCCACATCAACACCACAACGCTCCTTTATATCCTCATTCATCAGCCTGTCTCTCTATGTGACTCCACAAGCTCCTCTTAAATAACTCATTTCCACTGCTCTCATTCTTGACTTGTGTCCTTCCAACAACGTCCAAGCTTCACTGCCATACGTTAGAGTTGGTATCACAATATTGTCATGTAGCAACTTTTTCACTTCCATGCTCACTTCCTTGCTTCTTATCACTGCTTTCAAAGAACCAGCAACCTTTCTTCCCTGCTATACCCTTTCAAGCACTTCACCCTCCAAACCTCCATCCTTACTCATCACACTACCCAAGTACTTAAACGTACTCACATTTTCCAATTCCTCACCATGTAACCTCGCTGTACATTCACTGACTTCACCTCTCTCAAAGACCATCACTTTACTCTTCCCTACATTCACCTTTAGATTCCGTTTCTTACACACTCGCCCAAACTCATCCACCAAGCCTTGCAGCTCCCCTTCGTCTTCACTCAACAACACAGTATCATCTGCAAACAACAGTACAGGGAGTTTCCAAACACTATCCTCTCCCACCAGGGCCACTCCAACATCCACTACCCTACCTTGTACCTCTTTTATTACCCCATCCATGTACAGACTGAACAACCATGGAGACATGACATCCCTGTTTCAACCCAACTTTCAAAGAGAAAAATTCACTTAGTTCACCATTCACACACACTGCAGCCTTCGCACCATCGTACATACTCTTCACAGCATTCAACAACTTCCCATCTACTCCATATATTTTTAACACTTTCCACAATCCTTGTCTATCCACCCTGTCATATGCTTTCTCCAAATCCATGAAAGCCACATACAACTTCTTTCCCTTCTCTAGAAACTTTCCACTAAAGATCTAAGAATGAATATCTGATCTACACAACCTCTTCCCTTCCCAAAGCCTCCCTGTTCTTCTCCAACTAATTTCTCTGTTCTTTCTCTAACTCTGTCAATAAGTATCCTACCATACACTTTTCCTATTATACTAAGAAGACAAATGCCCCTATGATTACCACACACTTCTTTTTCCCTTTTTCTTTTGTACAAGGGAATAATTATACCTGACTTCCAATTCTCCGGGGCTCTACCTTCCTCCCAGGCCAATCTGCACATCTTCCACATTCATTCTACTACTATGTCTCCCCCATGCTTCAACATTTCACCACACACTGCATCAATTCCTGGGGCTTTCCCCAATTTAACATTCTTCATTGCTACCACAACTTCTATCCTACTGATTTCTTCCTGTCTTCTCACCTCCCTCCGTCTCCCAGCCATTCCCCAACCACTTATACTCGCATTACTTCCATCCTCTATGTTCAACAATTCCTTAAAGTGTTCTCTTCATCTGCTCACTTTTTCTCCCTTCTCCACCAGTAATCTACCATTTTTATCTTTCACTCCCCTGCTAACTTCACTTCCACCCTGTCTTACTCTTTTCACCTCTTTCCAGAACATTTTCTTACAGTCCCTCCACTTTACACTCAAATTCCTTCCAAATTCCTCATCCACTCTCTTCTTACTCTCTCTTACTAATCTTTTCACCTCTCTCTTTCTTTCTACATATAACTCTCTCTTCCACCTCTCAACTTCTTCCACGCCTCAATTTCTCATCCATTCATTGTATGCTTTCTTCTTTTGTGCCACAGCCTGTCTCACCTCTTCAGTCCACCACGCTGTTCTTTGCACCCCCCTCCGTCTTCTCTTCCTTCCACACACCACATCACATGCTGCACATATTTCCTCTGTAAATATCCTACACACACCTTCCACGTCTCCCATCTGCTTCAATTCATATTTGGCCAATCATTCCTCCACTTCTCTCTTATACTCTGCCTTTTTCTCATCCTCTTGTAATCTTTCCACTCTCCTTGCAACTAATCCTTCCTCTCGTCTTTCCCTTCTTCTATTCCTCCATCTTACTTGAATTCTAATTCTGGCCACCACCAAGTAGTGGTCAGAAAGTCCACTCCCCCAACCTCTATAAGCTCTTGCATCCATTACACATCTTTGCATCCTCTCATCCACACACACATAATCAATCATTGCCTTCCTTTCTTTCAGTTCACCACCCACCCTTCTCATCACTCGCCATGTATACCTGTGGATCATTTTATGCCTGAAGAGGGTATTGGCTATCACCAACCCCCTCCCAGCACAAATGTCCACTAATGCACTCCCATTCTCATCTATCTCAGCAGGCACACCCCACTCACCAACTATTCCATCCACCTTCACAATCCCAACTTTACCATTCATATCACCGATCAAAAACACTCTCTCATTCCTTCTAAACTTTTCCATGCACACTTCTACATTTGTCCAGAACTCTTCTCTCACTCTTCTAGCACGATCTTGCGTTGGCACATACACACACACAATCGCCCACATTTGTATTCCAACTTTCAACTTTACCCACACAATCCTTGACCCAACTGATCCATACTGTCTTATGCTCTTCTTCCATCTTTTACTCACCACTATACATACTCCTTCCTTTGCCCTCTCATTATCATCTGCTCCTGCACATATACCCCATCTATAGTCCCATTCTCTCACACTTTCTCCTCTCCATTTGGTTTCATTTATTCCACATATATCCACTTTCGCACCCTCAGGCACCTGGACAATCTCTCTCTCTTTCACCTCACCATTCACTCCCCTTACATTCCACGTTCCGATAACCATGTCCTTTGTCCGGTCCTTGGTCGTCATCGTTTGGTCAGTCCTTGTCTGAGGCTTATTGTTTGTTTTTTTAGTTAGTTGTGTTCCGGGGAGGGGCACTAACCCTCCGCCAACCCTTTTAGTCGCCTTTTATGATAAGCAGGGATACTGGGGGAGTATTCTTGAAAAATCCCCCTACCCCCAGGGGGTAAACAGCGGGAGTAACTATGATTGTCTTTAAGGCCTCCTAGCGGCGGAGTCGGGCAACTGTTAGCATCACCCAATGGGTCGTATTAACAGGCAAACTTAATCAACTTTCGATCTGGGCTCGTCTTGATTTTCTGTATTGTTGAATACCACTGCCACAGCGGTGTTATTATTATGAGTTACCTTGGTGGTAGAGGTGATGGGGCGGGCCCACGGGGTAGAGTGGACGCTGGGGAGTTTGCCTGCCCAGTCTGTGAGCGCACATTTACTATGAAGCAGGATCTGGGTGTGCATCATTGTGGTGCCATCCGGACCACCTCTTCGCTGACAGGGAGCCAGTTAAGACCAAGGCCAGATGGACAGACGTAGAGCCAAGGCTCCTTGCCTCCAGAGAAGCTTCTGTCCTGAAAGAGAATCCAGCAGCAGCCCGTACCATCAATCAACTGCTGTTGGATTCCTTTCCTAACTGGACCCTCGAGGCCATCAAATCTCGCAGGAGGTCCGACGTTCACCGGGCTCTTGTGGAGGAGATAGTCTCTGCCAGCTCCCAGCAACATCAGGGAGGCCCACCCAGCATGGAGGGTGAGGTGGGGGATGCAGGAGTGTTGGAAGGTGAAGAAGGAGTACGGAGTTTATTACCTCACATGAGGGGTACTACTGGTGGTAAGAGTCAAGGAGCCATAGAAGGAGTTCAGGAGAGTAACTGGAGAGGGGAGATCATGGCAGTGGTCTCCTCTCTTTGTGACACTCTGTTCATCCAGGAGGGGGATCATCCCAACAGCCTGATCCATCAGCTGATGGAGGAATTGCCCGTAAGGGCAGTTCCGGTGACGGCAGACGACCCGAGGAGGTTAAGAACTGGGCAGGCAGCCCCTGGGGTCTGGCGTTCGAGGAGGCAACTCTTCGCCTGGACTCAAGGGAGGTGGGCCAAAGATAGGGGTTGGCTGATTCGGGACATCCTGGATGGGGTTATCGACGTTGAGGATAACATCCCCAAGGAGGAGAAGATCACCTTCTGGACAGA
The DNA here is from genome assembly GCF_032717465.1 of Coenobita brevimanus. NCBI lineage: Eukaryota > Metazoa > Arthropoda > Malacostraca > Decapoda > Coenobitidae > Coenobita > Coenobita brevimanus. Next base: position 17,877,459 of record NC_137041.1, read on the forward strand.
GTTGTATCAAACTCCATCCCATCCATGGAGTGGTCCAGTGCCCACACTGGTCCATCCTCCGAGATGGGAACTGTGGCAACCCATCTCCATCGAAGAAGTGGAGGGGGCCTGAAAAAGGCGAGGGTCAGCACTCCCGGACCAGACGGGACGACCTTAGCCGACCTTCGGGGCCTAGGACCGGTGAAGGTGACTCTCTTTTGCAACTTGTTGCTTATAGGGGACACACCTGAACGATTGTTACGATCACGGGTCACCCTTATTCCGAAAACACCGAGACCGGATGGGCCGTCTGGGTTCCGGCCTACCTCGGTCTCATCATACGTGGTCAGGATTCGCACTCAATCTTGGCCCCATGGATCCAGGGTGCGGACTTGTTCTCCTGGGAGCAGCGCGCTTTTAGACCTAGCGACGGCTGCTGTGAGAACATAAACATGATGAGTGCGATCCTTTACCAGGGCTACAGGAGGTGGCATGATGTGTATGTAGCGATGTTGGACGTCCGTAAGGCGCTTGACTCACTATCCCATCACGCCCTGGGCGCCATCTTGGGCAGGGTGGGCGTGCCGCCTCCTCTAATCCGGTATTTATCTAAAGGCTATGACAACACCCAGGTGGACCTCTTTGGGACGTCCATCTGTCCCCGAAGAGGGGTCCGGCAAGGGGATCCTCTCTCCCCGCTGGTGTTTAACACTGCTATCGATTTCGTACTAGGAGGCTTGGATAACCAACTCGGCATCAGGCTGGGTCATCAGTGGATTACAGGCTTTGCGCTTGCTGATGATCTGGTGCTGAATTCCATCGCCAAGCCAGGTCTCCAAGCCCTGGTTGACACAGCGATTTATCGTCTGGGCCAATTAGGGCTTACCGTAAAACCTGATAAGTGCAAATCCATAGCTGTGGTGCAGGACGGGAAAGCCAAATGGTACATCTGGTCTGGCAACCCGTTCCTCACCGCAGATGGATGGATGGTGCCCTCGCTTACTGCCTCCGACACCACTAAATACCTTGGCGTGGACGTGGGTTGGAGGCCTTCTCTCAAAGTCCATCGAGAAATGCTGGGGGAATTGCTCAGGCGCATAAAATCAGCGCCCTTGCGCCCCCAGCAGAAGCTATGGGCGATCAGCAAGGTAGTGTACCCTTGGTGCCTCCACAGACTCGTTCTGGGGAGCATAAACCTTGGTACACTTACTGACTTGGACAGGTGCATGAGGGCAACCGTGAGGGAAGTGTTACATCTGCCCAAGGACACCCCCTGGGCCTTTTTCCACGCGGGGCTTAAGGGGGGTGGACTTGGTGTCCCCTCATTTTATACCCGAGTGCTGCTGCTTCAGGCGGCTCACCTGCACCAACTAAAAAAATCAACTTGCCCAGTGATAAAGACACTCAGTGAGCACCAGTACATCTTGGACTGCTTGGAGCAGACCCGATGGCCCGTCATACAGGGGGTCAGGATTCAGGATCGCTGCTCTGAGGCAAACCAATGGGTCCTGGACCTCTGTCAGCAGTATGACGGTGAAGGCCTTCGTGGAACTGCCCAGCAGGCTCACTGGTCCTCACACCGGTGGATCTATGAAGGATCTGGATGTCTCAGCGGATTCCGATACGTAGATCCCGTTAAGCTGTGCGGGAGTTTAATGAGTAACCCTGTCAGAACATCGAGAGGTCGTGGCATACAGCGACAAAATCTATGCTGTGAGGGAGGGTGTGGGACCCCTCCCTCCTTGAACTACATCCTCCAGGGGTGCTCCATGACGCATGAGATCTGCGTCGCCCGGCACGATAGGATCGTTGATTTCCTGGAGAGGCAGTTGTGTCGAGCAAATCTAAACTATCGTGTCGGGAAAGAACACGTGTTGCGTGCTGGAGCAGTAATGAGATGGCCAGACCTTCTGGTCGACATGGGGACCTCAGTGGTCGTATTAGATGTGCAGGTTGTCTCCGATGCGCGTTACACTTCCATGGACTCGGCTAATGCACGTAAGGTCGAGTATTACAACACGCGTGAACTAAAGGAAGCTGCGTGTCAGTGGGCAGCCAGGCCCGCAGCCACTGTAGAGGCGGTGACTCTCAACTGGCGAATGATGCTGTTGTGTAAAAGCGCAGCAGCCCTTCAAAGGTTGGGAATCACTCCTATGTCCTTGGCGAGCCTGACGGTACTTTCTCTGGAGGGATCGCAGAACATCTTGCGATTTCAGCGAAGAAGGGGCTTATGGAGGCGGGGGCGACCTCCCGAATGACCGCTCTGTTCGGCATTCTGGGCGCCGGGGAAGCCTGCCGGTTACATGGGTGGCATCAACGCTCTACCAACCGTGACACCCTGAATGGGTCCACGGACATAAGATCGGTCCACGGGTGGTAGGGCAAATGTACATGAATTTAACGTAGCAATGTCATGGACCTGGAAGTACATTGCAGAGGGTATGACCACCCCTCTATACAGGCGCTAACAGTATCACAATGATGAGACGAGGCAGGGAGTAGTTTGTTATATGGTCCAAATCAACTGCCTCCGATTCTGAGTGATTACTTATCAAATAGCCAAATGCCTCGTCATATATATATATATATATATATATATATATATATATATATATATATAGAGAGAGAGAGAGAGAGAGAGAGAGAGATAGACCAAATGGTTTCCTGTACACCAGGAAACCATTTACTATGCTGGGTGGTAACCATATAACCAAATTTTGGTGCCTGGTGGTTCAGTGGTTACAGTAATTATTGTGCTCCAATCGGATTGAGCCGGTGAAGGTTTATATTCAAGGGATGGTTGAGGTTTATTGCTCACGTAATGCCACTCAGGGATGAGTGAGGCTGGTCACTCTTATCTTAAATGTCAGGACCAACTGCCTAGCCCCGGGCTCCTACGCTCCTCATGGGGCAACGTAGAATTGGATGATGATGATATATATATATATATATATATATATATATATATATATATATATATATATATATATATATATATATATATATATATATATATATATATATTGTTTCATAGCCTATGATTTCATCATCCTTTGTATAATTCTAATGTACATTATGCTGCATGTTTGATCACGATTCGCCACTTGGCTTCCATAGTGACCAGGCTTGCGTGTTCTACCTCACTCCCCCCTTCTCCCCCTTATAGTAGAGTAAGTCGTTCTTTCTGTTGCTCAGAGCAGGATTGTCAACTCTTTGTCCCCTATCCCTTCATTTGCGCGTTCTTCTTACAAGTTGAATCAAGCTCTGCCAGCCCCCTATATAATGAGCTCAGTCTCTGCATTAGTTGCCACTTAGATCTACTTCTCATTTTGTTCACATCTCTGTCCTCCCCTGTATAGTATATTATTATTTTGTGAGTGCTCAGGAAGTCTCCAACCATCTAGCTGCTGTATAATTTGAGTATAAGTGTTACTACCATTTTTCTTGTACTGTATAGCATAAGGCGTTAACCGGCCCCATCCTGTCGACATATGGGTATGTTGCAACGATTTGCATTTGCCAGTCCCGGCGACGTACCGGTACGTTGTGCAATTGCAAGGTCCCTAATTTGCACAATTTTCAATTTTTGCGCGTGATTTTTCGTATGTATACACAGGACACCTTCCTCTATTCCTCTACAAGATGCCAAGCAGGGACAATGCCTTACACAGCATAACCTCCCCCCTCCCCCCTCACGGCATTGTCTCAGCAATTCACCTGTTACCAGTGACCTGGCTAGTAAAGATATTCAGGGCCAGAGTGATTCCCCAATCGATAACAATGTGGAGGACAATGTTTACATAGCATTAGAAGAAGAAACAGCCAGAAATAATGATCAGGTAATGTGGCAAAAAAAGGTCAGGTATGGTGATTAGTTAGTGAGTGAAACAATGCTTACAATGCCTTTATTACTGCTTGAAAACCAATATACTCTCATACTACATATACAATCGTACCAAGTAAATAAATAAATACCGTTTATGAGTGGATAAAATAGTTACCCTCCCATAGAATTCGTTTTCTTTGGTGCCAGCATGTTAGAAAACCCAGTCAGGTAAGGAGGAACTCCTACCTGAATTGAGTATTTTAAACCTCAGGTGAGCGATTTCTCTATGAATTTTCGATGTTTCTCACCAAAAGCAAAGATTTTAGCCAAAAAAAAAAAATTCGAAAATGCCTCGAGATTGGGGGATGTCAGAGGTGCGGAAAACCTCGGGGTGTGACGGGTTATTTCGTAAGCCTGGTAAGGTTTTTGCTGTCAGCCAGTATGAATAATATTTTATATCTGTAATAATATATCTTTCTTTAACTGAGCATTATCCGGTTTTCTCATTTTATCAGGGCTGACTTAGATAAATTTGCTCTTGCTAATTTCGTGTTAATAGAGGCTATTGCAGTTAACCATATATGTAACCTGTTTTGCCATTACATTATTCTTATGGGTCCTGAATGTTTAGTTGTTAGTTTGAGCATTAAACTTTAACTTGTAATTTTACCTAAGTCTTTTGTTTTGAACCTGGAACTTTGTGGGACAGTAGTGATTTTAGTATTCTCACTTGAAGTGTTCATTATCTCTCTCTGTTCCGTAACATAAATTTGGCGACCTCTTATCAGGATATTCAGGATATTATCATAAGGATATTGCTTGATATTTTGTGACTGTGATTTATTCATGATGTCTACTATTACTACTCTTGATGAAGCCAAAGATTTTTTGTCAAATGTGCAAACAGTGTGTGATGTAGAAAACAGAACAAAGAATGAACTTAAGCTTGTTGCTCAACAATTGGGAATTGCTGTTAGCTCTCATCATTCTAAAGATCAAATTGTTGGCATGATTAATAAAACCTTGTTTAATGTAACTCCTCCAGATGAGCAAACGCAGATTGAAATAGCTAAGTTACAGCTAGCCCTGCAGGAGGCTCGTGCTAAGGAGGCTGAGTTTCAGGCACGTGCTAAGGAGGCTGAGTCTCAGGCTCGTATTCAGGAGGCACAGGCACAGGCACAGGCTCAGGTACAAATTGAACTTGCTAGGATTCAGGCAGACCATGAGTATCGCATGAAACAAGGTGGAACTGGATCATCTAGCTCTGATGATTTTGATGTGGCTAAAAATGTTAAACTTGTCCCTCCTTTTAATGAATCTGATTTAACAAAGTATTTTCAGTTGTTTGAGAGGGTAGCTACAGGTTTTAATTGGCCCAAAAAGTATTGGCCAGTACTCCTTCAAACTGTTCTCACCAGTAAAGCTCAAGTAACTTATGCATCTTTGCCTCAAGATCAATCTGATAATTATGATGTAGTTAAGAGCTTGATTCTTAAGGCCTATGAGCTTGTTCCTGAAGCCTATAGAGTAAAATTTAGGACAACTTATAAGCAAGATAAGCAATCCCATGTTGAGTATGCAAAAATCAAAGAAGATCTGTCAGAGCAGTGGTTAAATTCTAAGAATGTAAATTCTGATTTTGATAAATTTAAGCAGATGATTTTGCTGGAGGACTTCAAAAGGTGTATTAATAAAGATGTAAGCCTATAATCTTGATGAGAAAAGAATAGATAATTTGTCTGATGCTGCAGTTTTAGCTGATGAATATGTTCTCACTCACAAGAGATATTCTAAAGAAAAAAGGAAAGCTGAGAGTAAGTATGTTGCCTCTACTCAGAGTACAGGTAACAGGAAAGAGAATAAAGATGATGTTTCTCAGGAAGTAAATACCATCTCCACCTCTAGATTTCAGAAAAGTAAATGTACTTATTGTAGTAAGCTTGGTCATACTACGGAGAAATGTTTCAGGAGACAGCGTGATGTGAACAAAAAGGAGTCTTTAAATATTCAGTCAATTGGTCTAGTGTCCACCCTTGAGAGTTCCCAGAATTCTTTAACCGAGTTAACTGAACTTGCTTTGAGAGGTAAATTAAATTCTCATGATGAAGCTCCTCTTTTGAGCAGTAACGTGGGTGACACTCTCAAGAGTTCATGTGCTAAATTCCTGTCTGATGGTTTTGTCAGTCCTCTGGACAGTAATGACAAGAAATCAGTACAAATATATCGTGATACAGGTGCTTGCCAAGCCCTTATGCTGACCAGTGTTCTAGGCTCTAATGTTAATTCCTCTGATGAAACTGTAATCTTACAAGGTGTAGGGAATAATTACTTCTCTGTCCCTCTGTGCAGAGTGAATTTAGAGTCTGGTTTTGTTAATGGTTCCGTTATGGTTGGGTTGGTTGAGACACTCCCAATGTCAGGGGTAACTTTCTTACTTGGAAATGATATTGGTGGAAGTCAAGTGTGTCCAGCTCCTCAGTTGTCTAGTGAACCAGTGACTGCGACCCAGGATTGTGATATCCCTGATGTGTTTTCTGCATGTGCTGTCACTAGTGCTAAGTCTAAAGTTACTGGTGACTTAGAGGATAATGATGATGATGACATTGTCCTAGCTGACACTTTTCTTGCTAATTTGGACCACTCACCAGATGAGGTAGTACCCAGTAGTGTTGATAATTTGTCTCGTCAAGAGTTGGTTGAGTTGCAGGTTGCTGACCCTGAGTTGAAAGGTCTAGCTAACTCTGCTTGCAGTGAGGAAGAGTCAGCTGGTGCTTCTACTTGTTATTATATAAAGTCAGGAGTACTTATGAGAAAGTGGAGACCCCCAACAGCATCAGCCGACTGTGAATGGGAGGTTGTACATCAAGTTGTCGTCCCTCGTGTTTGTAGGCAGGATATCATTAGAGTGGCTCATGATTCCAGTTTGGCAGGACACCTTGGAGAGAGGAAGACTGTGACACGCATTTTGAAACACTTCTACTGGCCAGGTATCTTCAGAGATGTTTCCTGGTATTGTAAGTCTTGTCACACCTGTCAAGTTGTGGGGAAGTGTAATCAGACCGAAAAGGTTGCACCTCTAGTTCCCATTCTTCCTTTTGAGGCGCCATTCACCTGTGTGTTGGTGGATATTGTGGGCCATCTTCCTAAGACTTCTTTAGGATTTTCTTATGTGTTGACCCTGATTGATATGGCTACTCGTTATCCTGAAGCCATTCCACTTAGAAATATCTCAGCAAAGAACGTGGTTAAGGAAATGCTAGGGTTCTTCACCAAGTTTGGTCTGCCCAAGGAGGTACAGTCAGACCGGGGAAGTAATTTCATGTCAAATGTTTTCAAGCAGTCTCTGAAAGAGTTGGGCATCACCCAGATCACGTCTTCAACTTACCATCCCCAGACCAAAGGAGCGTTGGAGAGATATCATCAAACACTCAAATCGATGCTCAGGAAATACTGTTTGGAACATCAGAAAGACTGGGATAAAGGTCTTCCATTCGTTGTATTTGCCGCAAGAGAATCTCCAAATGAATCACTGGGCTTCTCACCCTTTGAACTGTACCCACCTCCACAATATGTCTACCCCCGATGTATATATGTCTCCCCTCCCAGTGCATACATGCCCCCACTAAACTTGCTAGGTCAGCACGCTTTCCCACGCCTGAGGAAGGCGTTGTTGCATCATGATAGCAGGCAGCCGAAACGGGCAGGCTATTTTACTGTGAGCTTGTAATAAACTCCTTATCTAGCTGTTTGTACACAGAGTTTCTATCACCAAAGTATTGCAAGTTACATTTGGTAGCAGCGGTGTTTCAAACCATCAGATTCTGACCGCCTCCTTGGATTTATCGTGACATCACAAGATACACGACGTCTCGCATTTGCCAGCCTCGCCTCTCCTCATTGCCTCTAGTGGTGTAATACCTTGCTGTGCTTTCTGAGTGTATAATTCTTCTCACCAGTGCTCACCTCTCAAACAACCGCACCCATACGCCTTACTCCTGTCTGCACGTGTCACCGTCGCCGACCTACGCACCTGTTCCCAGCACCTGTTCCGAACTCATCATAACTCCTGCCCCCACGGTGCCACTTATCGCTGTCTGCCCACTGCCTGCCCACCACCATTCTCTGCATTTGCAAGTCAACAGCTCTACACCTGGCTTGAACCAACATCTGCCCTCACCACCCACCACCGGCCTCCGCCACGCCACATCTGGTCTGCATTACGGAGCCTCCTAAGACCGCCACTCCCTGCCGGTGATTCATCGCGGTGTCTCTTCTCTCCGCCTAGCTGTCTCTCCACCGCCGCCCCGCCCCGCCTCGCCCCGCCCCGCCCCGCCCCGCCCCGCCCAGCCCCAGCCCAGCTACGCCCAGCCACCCCCGCACATCATACATCTCAACACTCCCATCTCTACTGTGTAACTATAGTATATCTTTCCTTTCTATAGAGATTATCCTCGATTTTCTCTACAGATCGGCTATTGTAAATATTCTATCTCATTTCCATTACCCCGTTTTCATCTTCACCTACGTTATTTATACTCCATCTCATCCTTCGCCTTTTATTTAAACCATCCATCCCCGCACCTTCATTCATTTTCACACCTCGTGTATTCCATTCTCTCATTGTTATTTATACATTTCCACCTACGTATCCATCTTCATCCTTTCATCTTCCATTGCCGCATTAAATGCCATACTTTCCACGTCAACCGCTTAACACCAGCCCTCTCGACCCGGAAACATCACCTGCTCATACCCCGTCTGCCGACTCTAACACAATCACTCATTTACGAAGTAGCAAAGAATACCACCGCCCTGTACCTGAGACTCCCGTTTCACTTCCCGCAGAATCACTTACTACCCATCCTACACTCGTAAATCCAGATACCTCCTCCTCTACTCCTGCCTCTACTCTCCCTTCTTCTTCCTCTACTCCTTCCCCTGTTGTTCCCTCTCCTGCCTCCCTTCATACCCCGTCTTGCTCGCCCTTACCTGCCACTACCTTCTCTCTCTCCCACACCTCTCCTGCCGCCACTTCTACACTTTCAGCCATGGCCAACCCTCCACAGTCTATCTATCTCGACGATGCCAATCGTCCCAAATTTACCGGCCAGGACCCAACTTGGTCTGTCTATGATTTCCTCAGAGAAGTCGAAACAGAAATACACAATAGACAAATAACCGATGAATCACTCAAAGTAGCTTACCTCCTAGGTCGCTTGCACCACGGTAAATCGGACATCGGATCCGCGATCCGTGCAGGACATTTCAATAGCATTCGTACCTTTGCTGATTTTCGTATGGAACTCATCAGCCTTTGTTGCCAGCATTCAAATACCGCATCTCTCATGGGATTCATTAATCTCCTAAACCAACTAGATGAGGACTTGCGTGTCCCAGCGCAATATGCCAAGCTCCGCGAAGCTGCCGCCACCATGAAAGCAACTAGTAGTGAGATGCTCCAATTACTGGTAGGCACGAAATGGTTAGAAGATAAGAATGGCATTCCAATGCTTTCACTCACCAACTTTGCTGACTTAATTGGTTACCTCAGATTCCTTCACTGGCTTACTCTTAAACAGCGAGATCTAGCCTTGGAAATCGGTTTCAATCCAGGAAATAAAATTATTCAGGTCACTAAAGCCATTCATGAAAGAACAGGTTCGAACTACACGCATCAGGGCACCACCCAACCCTTGGCCTCCTCAGTCTGTCACACCTCCACTACCCCAGACCAATCTCGCTCCCATCCCACCACACGCGGCAGGCCTGCCACACATCCTTCTCCTACCGCAGGTCGTGATCCATCTAGCGCCCGATGGAACAGACAATCTTCGATTCTTTGCTGGTACTGTGGTCATCCTGGACATCAAGCATCCAGTTGCGACCGTACATACAGACGTCCTCGCTCCCAAACCAGACAGCGTACGCCTTCCCGTTCACGTCGTCCACACTGCAAATTCCACAAATTAAGCACGACTCACACCACTGAGGAATGTTGTTACCTCAACCGCCAACAGTTGGGGGAAGCGCCACGCCCGTATCGGACCAATATCACGTAGAACCAGACACCCAACTCCACATCCGCCATGTAGGTCCCATAACATCCTCGGGTTTAGTCATTCTCGGAAGCAGTCATGAAATACCAACGTCATTCTTCTTGGACACAGGATCTATAGTAAATCTCATCTCCGAAAATTCCTTACAAATTATTCATCGACATCACAACCACGTCAGTTTCCTGGAACCACCAGACATTCGCCTATGTGGTGTCGAAGGCTCAGAGTTTAAGGTTAAGGGAAGAGTCACCCTTGAAGTCAAACTCCACAAAGATTTGCCCCCTATCCCAACTGAATTTCATGTCACTAATGACTTGCACTATCCTGCAGATGCCCTTATTGGTTTCTCCACCATGGCACAACACTCCATTGCATTATTACCTGCTTGTGGTAGTATAGACATTTCTGGATTCCCAGTTTACACTATGGAATGTCCCCGTCCTGTTCTTACGATCAAATCAGTCCTTCAATTACCTCTGTCCCTATCACTACCAAAAAGTCCAACCCAGCCCAAACCACCACTATCATCATCTGAGAATACAGAGATCATTCCTTTACTGACTGCGAGCAAGGACATAAATTCCTCAATGTCTCCTGATACATCATCTCAGCCTTCGAACATGGCTCTTACCTCCTCTCCCGACAACACTATCGCTGTCTCAGACATGTCTCAGTTACCTACCTCACACAGTCTGAATGATCTTCTCCAACACGCAGAGACGAAACGTGCAGTAACGAATACGTGCACAATTTTGTTACCGCATGGGTTCACCAAAGTCTCTGTTTGTGTTGCCGGTGCGAAAGAAGGAGTGGATGTACTAACACTACCTGAGACGTGTTGTGTGAATGTCTTGACTTATGAGTCAGCGTGGTGTACAGTCTTAGAGGACAGTTTATGCTACCTGTACTTGCTCAATGTCACAAATGCTCCACTAAAACTTAAAAGTGGTGTAAAGATTGGAGACTTCCTAGTATACTCAGCAGCCGTAAAGGTGTGCCAGGATTCCTCAATTCCTACTATTCAGACTGATGATACGCCAATCGGTGTATGTACTATTAACTCTACGGGATCTGCGCCGACATATTCACCCGATATGCTCTCACATCTCACTTGCACAGATTTCCCAGAAAATATGCCTCAACTCGACCTTCTGACCTCGTACAGAAACGTGGTTGCCTTACCCGGTGAACCGATGGGTGGAACAGACCTTGTCAAGCATACGATTGAACTACTACCAGGAACTCAGCCGATTTACATACCAGCTTATCGATTTCCTCACAGCCAGAGAAAGCAGACAGATCAAATGGTACAGAACATGTTAGACCAGGACATTATTGAACCCTCCGTCAGTCCATGGAATAGCCCACTTTTCTTAGTACCAAAGAAGGACGGCAACTTTAGACCAGTAGTCGACTATCGTAAGGTCAATTCTGTCACCATTCCAGACCGTTTCCCGTTACCCATCCTCACTGATTTGCTAGAATCCCTTGGTGACAATAACGTAGTCTTTTCATCTTTAGACCTCCTCAGCAGGTACTGGCAGGTCGAAATGGAAGAGTCCTCTCGCCCAGTTACAGCCTTTAGCACCCCTTCCGGACATTTTCAGTTTAACCCGCCCCGTCCCGACGACGTATGGGTACGTCACCACGATTTGCATTTGCCAGTCCCGGCGATGTACCAGTACGTCGTGCAATTGCAAGGTACCTAATTTGCACAATTTTCAATTTTCGCACGTGATTTTTCGTATGTATACACGGGACACCTTCCTCTATTCCTGTACAAGATACCAAGCAGGGACAATGCCTTACACTGCATAACGTCCCCCCTTCCCCCCTCACGCCATTGTCTTGGCAAAGGACCTGTTACCAGTGACCTGGCTAGTAAAGTTATTCAGGGCCAGAGTGATTCCCCAATCGATGACAATGTGGAGGACAATGTTTACATAGCATTAGAAGAAGAAACAGCCAGAAATAATGATCAGGTAGTGTGGCAATAATAGGTCAGGTATGGTGATCAGTTAGTGAGTGAAACAATGCTTATAATGCCTTTATTACTGCTTGAAAACCAATATACTGTCATACTACATATACATTCGTACCAACTAAATAAATAAATAACGTTTATGAGTGGATAAAATAGTTACCCTCCCATAGAACTCGTTTTCTTTGGTGCCAGCATGTTAGAAAACCCACTCAGGTAAGGAGGAACTCCTACGTGGATTGGGCACTTTAAACCTCAGGTGAGCAATTTCTCTATGAATTTTCGATGTTTCTCACCAAAAGCGAAGGTTTTAGCCAAAAAAAAAAAAAATCGAAAATACCTCAGGACTGGGGGATGTCGGAGGTGCGGAAAACCTCGGGACGTGACGGGTTAAGAGACTCCCTTTTGGTCTGAGAAATGCTCCTTCCGTGTTCATGCGACTTATCCATTCAGTCTTCAGCGGTATGATGGGACACTCTCTTTTTGCTTACCTAGATGATATCATTGTTGTGAGTAAATCCATCCCTGATCATTTTACCAAACTCCAGCAAGTCTTTGAACGCCTCCAGCTCGGAGGCCTGAAAATCAATCTCAGTAAATGTGACTTCCTGCGAAAGAAAATCAAATTCCTAGGCCATGTCGTACATGCACAAGGCATTCATACTAATGAGGATAAAACTAAGGCGATTATTAACTTCCCAGAACCTACCACTACCAAAGCTGTACGAAGTTTCCTGGGCCTCAGTGGCTATTATCGTCACTATATCAGGAATTACACGCAGATCGCCGCTCCTCTGACCCACTTACTCAAGCAGAATGTGCCCTTTGTTTGGACTAACGACCAGTCACAGGCCTTCCAAAAGCTAAAGATAGCTCTTGTAAATGCCCCTGTTCTAGCGTTCCCTGATTATACCACACCCTTCCTTCTCTGCACAGACTCCTCAGGCACTGGACTTGGTGCCGTTTTGATGCAACTCGATGAAGCATCAAGGAAGAGCGTAATAGCGTATGCTAGTCGCACCCTTACAACCGCTGAACGTAACTACAGTGTCACAGATCTCGAAGCGCTAGCGGTAATCTGGTCCTTGAAACATTTCAGAGATATAGTCTATGGTTATCCAGTGCATATCCAAACAGACCACCTTCCACTATGTGATTTGTTCAAGAATCGCAACCTAACAGGTAGACTAGCTAGATGATCTGTCATCATCCAGGACTTTAATCCCACTTTTCAATATGTACCAGGCAAGTTGAATGTAGTTGCAGACGCACTCTCACGTCACGTAGCAGCAGCTATAACATCACTGCAGCCTGAAGTAACTGAAAACACTACACTAACGTCAGAAGTTGTTCGAAACTTTCAGCGCCAAGACCCCACGTGGTTCAAAGTCATTTATTTCCTAGAATCTGGCGATGCCTCGACCTTACCTACTCTGCCAGTATCACTAGATGAGTTCATGCTAGATGATGATCTCTTGTACAGGAAAACACTGCTAACAGGCAAAGATATGCCCAATCGCGAAGTACGCCAACTTGTTGTCCCCACTGCCCTGATACCAAAGGTTCTTCATATTGTTCATAATACTCCTCAAGCTTCCCATCCAGGTAAAGACCGATGCTTGCGCCAAGCACGTCTCAGATACTACTGGCCAACCATGCGCCGCGATATCAATGCCCACTGTGACTCTTGCCTCTCCTGCCACCGCCACAAAGGATCAACCGGCTTACCAGCACCTCTCTTGCAATACCCAATCCCATCACGACCATGGGAAACTGTCTCAATCGATCTCTTAAAACTCCCTCTCACAGAATCTGGCGCTGAGTACTTGTTCGTAGCGGTCGACCACTTCTCCAGCTACTGTGTCCTCGTACCCCTCTCCGACAAGACCGCGAAGAGAGTTGCACGTGCCTTTGTAGATCACGTAATTTGCCCGTTCAGTACCCCTCATACCATTCTTACTGACAACGGTACAGAGTTCAACAATAGCCTTCTAGATGAGATCTGTCGCCGCTTTCATATCAGTAAGTGCAATGTTGTGCCTAACCATCCGGCTTCCAATGGCCTTGTAGAACGCCGCAACCGTAAAATCTTAGAGTGCCTTAGACATCTAGGCTCCCATAGTTCGTCCTGGGATGACTGGATTCCCCAAGTGGCATCCTCCATCAATAGTTCATTCAATGCATCCATTGCTGAATCTCCCTTCTTCATCCCCTTTGGCTTTGACAAGGACCTCCCATACTCTCTCTTATCCTCAAAGCCAGAACCCATCTACAACATGGATGATTATGTTAAACTAAAATTGGCCAACTTCCAGACAATCTAGCAGTATGTCCAATCCACTTTGGCTTCCTCTCAGGAGGACATGCTGCAGTGCCAACATAAGTCCGCCTCTCTTATCACTATCAATGTAGGCGATCTTGTCTTTGCTCATTCCCATACGTGTTCCTCTAAGTTGGATGACAAATTTACAGGGCCCCACCGCGTCCTCACTCAACAAGGCAACAAATTTCACCTCCAGGACCTGTCCACCAGGGACACCAGATGGGTCCACGTCGATGACTTAAAGCGAGCATCCCGTGGCCTCGTGTTGGAAGAGTCACTTACACAACCTCCTGCCCCCTCTTCCCCTCCTCCCATCCCTTAGTCTACCTTGTCTCCACCTATCCCTCAGTCTCCTTCATCTCCACCTCCACCTGCTCATTCATCAACCAATCAATATCGGTCCAAACTGCGCTCTGCCCATCAACCTCTTCACGACCTCCCCCATTAACTCTACCCTGATTTTCTAGGTACGATGTTAGCGATCTCCCTGCTGGCAGTGCTGACCCTCCCGGGGTCTGGGTCAGGTCAGGACGATGGTGGAGTACGTCCCAGGGCCTTGGTTGGCTCGGGAGGCAAGGTAATGCTTATCGAAGACGTAGCCTCTTTGCGCTACGATCTTGCGCCCCTGGCCGACTTAGCCATTGCCCTACCTGCCTACGCGCACCAGCTCCGTGGAATCGGGAACCATCTCACGGCCCTCATGGGGACACACAACCCGAATGAGTATCTCTATAACCTTTTCCTCCCACTCTCCTGGCAATTGCAATTCATAACTAACAGATTCACTGAGCTCAATGACACATTTTCCATTCCGACACCCGTGGGTCGTTCTCGTGTTAACGAGGTCTCTTTGACTTCGGCGGTGAGATTCTGAGTGGCTTGTTTGGCGTTGCTACAGCCCGTGACATTTCTGGCTTCAAATCTGATCTCACTCATTTAGCTTCAGCCCTAGAATCACAACGCCGAGTCATTAAAATCCAACACATTATGTCACAGAAGCTCACAACCCAACTCAATGAAGTCACGTCCACTCTAAACAATTTCACTGATATCTTACAACTCCACCTTTCAGATCTCAACGTTATCTCTCAGTTCTTCTACCTCAAACTCAACATGGATAATCTCCAACTGGCCTTTGACTCTCTCCTGTCTCAAGTCTCTACCTTGGTTCGTATCCTGGTCGATGCTATCAATGGACGTGTCACTGCCGACTTAGTCCCTGTCTCAGCTCTCCGTTCTGTCCTGGAATGGGCTCACTCCACCTTCGGTCTCTCCCCAGTCCTCCCCTACTCCTCCCTTGAATATTATTATCCTGTTCTCGAAGCTACTCTTCTCACCACATACGTCGTCGTCCATATTCCTCTCCGTTCTGCCATAACCTTTAACCTTTTCCACATCATTCCTTTCCCTTTCTGCCTCAACAACTCCTTGTTACAAGTATCTGTTCCTTCAGAATATTTCCTCCTCTCCCATGATCATCTTTCTGTTGCTTTCCTTTCTTCCACAGACCTCCAGCAATGTTCCTCCCTTACTCCTACCTCTCGTCTCTGTGCTGCCTACCTTTTCACTATCTTCCCTAGCAGTGGTACACCCTGTGAGTCTGCTTTAGTTCGCAACCATTCCATCTACTCGGCCTGTTCTTTTGTCCCAGCTCCTGACCTCCCGGTCCACCATGCTCACCTCAACCATGTCCAGTACTTCTTCTTTGCTGTTCCCATCTCTGTCACAATCATGTGTCCTGGTTCTTCCGTTCACTCCGTCCCCGCTAGTGGTCTCTACAAAGCACCTGACTATTGTACCATCCAATCAGAGTCTGTCATCACTTACGCCACTCGCTATCACCAAGCTGTCCGTAAACACTCCTATGACATCTTTCAACCAATCGACATGCCTTCAACCCCACCATCTGCCAACATTACCATCACCTCCCCTAACTTGCGCATGCTAACCTTCCTCAATGACAGTGATTTCATTATGGATCAATTCTCTCTGGCCTTCAGCCATTCATGGGTTCATCCAACAGTTGTGTTTCCCCCTGTGGTTCTTGCTTTCACGGGTTTTCTACTCATCATATGTGCAGTGCATTATTGTGTCAGAAAAATGGAACGTCGACTCCAGGAAATCAGAGTCGCTAGAGGCATAGTACGCCCTACACACGACGTAGAAACTCCCCGTACTTAGTGCCCTCACATTCCGTGCCTACCAATGCCATCTGACAATTAACCAACTTGTGAACAGAACTCTACCTACTAGAAAATGATGGTATTTCTTTAATGCATTACTGAGTGCCAGTGTATCCTACAGAAAATACAGACAAAAAAAAAAAAAATGAAGGAAGACCAACAATAGAACTCTCATATCTACTCCTTGTTTATCATGTATCAAACTATTATTGTGTAATTCCCATTATGTCTTAATCCTTGTATATCTTATATGTATATATCCTTCTAATTCCCTCCCCTCAACATGGCCATGTCTCCCCTACTGTCCCTGTCTCATACTTATCCCTTGTACAAACCTCCCGGTCCTGCCTTACTACTATACTCAAACACCATTTAACTCCTGGTGTCAGGAGACACCATCTCACCTACCCGGGGGAGTAGTGTACCCCACTCCACAATATGTCTACCCCAGATGTATATATGTCTCCCCCCCCAATGCATACATGCCCCCACTAAACTTGCTAGGTCAGCACGCTTTCCCACGCCTGAGGAAGGCGTTATTGCATCAGTTGATAGCAGGCAGCCGAAACGGGCAGACTATTTTACTGTGAGCTTGTAATAAATTCCTTATCTAGCTGTTTGTACACGGAGTTTCTATCACCAAAGTATTGCAAGTTACAGAACTACTGTTTGGCCATGAAGTAAGAGGAGGGACCCCTTAAGCTACTCAAGGAATGCTGGCTGTTGGAGGAAGATGACGTCAACCTGCTGGAGTATGTGATGAACTTCAAAGAATGGCTGTCCACTGCTTTACAGCTGGCGAGAGAGAATTTAGGAGCTGCTCAGGAGAAGATGAAGACTTGGTATGGTAAGAAGTCCAGGTTACACCACTTTCAGCCAGGAGATCAGGTTTTGATTCTGCTGCCGGTGCATGGGCAACCTCTTCACGCCAAATTTAGTGGTCCTTATTTCGTGGAGAAGAAACTCAGTGATGTCAACTATGTCATCGCCACACCAGATCGTAGAAAGAACAAGCAACTTTGTCACATTAACATGCTAAAATTATATCACAGGCGGGACGAAAATAACCCAGTCTGCACTGTAGCTGTTCCACCCGAGTCTGCAAGTGAAGTTCTCCCATGCAGTATGAGCCTGAGTGATAGTTTGGGGAAGAATCCTGATATCATGAATGATCTTCAGACTAAGCTTTCTCATTTAGCTCCCGAGGAAAGGCAGGAGTTTTCGGCATTACTGCAGGAGTACCCGCAAGTGTTCCGTGCCACTCCAGGAAGAACCACTGTGTTGATGCATGATGTCTATGTTGGAGACGCAAAGCCATTTAAATTGCCTCCTTACCGTGTGAACCCAGTGAAAGTTCCTCTCATCCAGAAGGAGCTTGGCTACCTGTTGGACCACAAGATGATTGAGCCCTGTCAGAGCGAGTGGAGTTCTCCTGTCACTCTAGTCCCTAAGCCAGGTGGGTCACAGCGGCTTTGCATCGACTACAGACGTGTTAATCAGATAACCAAAACAGACACCCTCTCCCTCGTGTGGAAGATTGCATAGAC
This sequence comes from Coenobita brevimanus, assembly GCF_032717465.1. Classification (NCBI taxonomy): domain Eukaryota; kingdom Metazoa; phylum Arthropoda; class Malacostraca; order Decapoda; family Coenobitidae; genus Coenobita; species Coenobita brevimanus. The sequence continues at coordinate 17,895,354 of NC_137041.1, forward strand.
AAGATCAGAAAGGCTAGGTACATAAGTAAGTTTGATTTGTTAAAGGGATACTGGCAAGTACCTATGACTGAACATGCTAGGGAGATCTCATGTTTTGTAACACTAGGAAAGACTTTTGCATGTTCTGTAATGCCATATGGTATGAAGAATGCACCAGCCACTTTTCAGAAGCTCATGAATGTTGTAACAGAGGGTTTGGCAGGGTGTGTTGTTTATATTGATGATGTATTAATCTTCAGTGATAACTGGAAAGATCACTTATGCCATGTCAGTAAAGTTCTTGAGTGTTAGGTTCAGGCTAATCTTGTAGCTAATTTATCAAAGTGTGAGTTTGGTCAAGCTAAAGTTCAGTACCTTGGGTACATAATTGGTGATGGACACGTTGCACCACCAGGAGCTAAGGTTCAGGTTATAAGTGATCTTCCCAGACCTAAAAGTAGGAAAGAGCTACAAAGATTTTTGGGAATGGTAGGTTATTACAGGAGATTTGTTCTTAACTTTTCAATTCTTGTATCACCACTTACAGACCTACTGAAAAAGGGAGTTAAATTTGTCTGGACCGACAACTGTGAATCCTCTTTCAGTAAACTTAAAGCTATCCTATTAAGTCAGCCAGTACTCGCAACTCCAAATTTTGCTAAGCTTTTTAAGATGGTTGTTGATACAAGTGATACAGGAGCTGGGGCTGTTTTGCTGCAAGAGGATGATCAGGGTATTGAACACCCTGTATCTTATTACAGTAAGAAGTTCACTCCACCTCAAAAGAACTACTCAACTATTGAGAAAGAGCTTTTGGCCTTGATTTTGGTTTTACAACATTGTTCATTTTATTTGTGTTCTGGTTTTGACCCCATAGTCATTTATACCGATCATAACCCACTGAAATTCCTTAGTAAGTTTAAAGATAAATATCAGAGATTGACAAGATGGAGTCTACTTCTTCAGAAGTATTCATTAGACATACAACATGTCAAGGGGAAAGAAAATGTTATTGCAGATTGCTTATCTAGGCTTTAGACAGATTGTTTTAGAGTAATAAGAAATTTCCTTTGTAAATTTCTTTTTCTTTGTGGGGAGGTGTTACATAGCCTATGATTTCATCATCCTTTGTATAATTCTAATGTACAGTATGCTGCATGTTTGATCACGATTCGCCACGTGGCTTCCATAGTGACCAGGCTTGCGTGTTCTACCTCACTCCCCCCTTCTCCCCCTCATAGTAGAGTAAGTCGTTCTTTCTGTTGTTCAGAGCAGGATTGTCAACTCTTTGTCCCCTATCCCTTCATTTGCGTGTCCTTCTTACAAGTTGAATCAAGCTCTGCCGGCCCCCTATATAATGTGCTCAGTCTCTGCATTAGTTGCCACTTACATCTACTCCTCATGTTGTTCACATCTCTGTCCTCCCCTGTATAGTATATTATTATTTTGTGAGTGCTCAGGAAGTCTCCAACCATCTAGCTGCTGTATAATTTGAGTATAAGTGTTGTTACCATTTTTCTTGTACTGTATAGCATAAGGCGTTAATTCGTAAGCCTGGTAAGGTTATTGCTGTCAGCCAGTATTAATAATATTTTGTATCTGTAATAATATATCTTCCTTTAACTGAGCATTATCCGGTTTTCTCATTTTATCAGGGCTGACTTAGATAAATTTGCTCTTGCTAATTTCGTGTTAATAGAGGCTATTGCAGTTAATCATATATGTAACCTGTTTTGCCATTACATTATCCTTATGAGTCCTGAATGTTTAGTTGTTAGTTTGAGCATTAAACTTTAACTTGTAATTTTACCTAAGTCTCTTGTTTTGAACCTGGAACTTTGCGGGACAGTAGTGATTTTAGTATTCTCACTTGAAGTGTTCATTATCTCTCTCTGTTCCGTAATATATATATATATATATATATATATATATATATATATATATATATATATATATATATATATATATATATATCACAGGGGCATTTGTCTTCTTAGTGTAATAGGAAAAGTATTTGGTAGGATACTAGTCTTATTGACAGAGTTAGAAAAATAACCAAGGAATTAGTTGGAGAAGAATAGAGAGGTTTCAGGAAGGGAATAGGTTGTGTAGATCAGATTAATATTCGTCCTTAGGTCTTTCATGGACAAGTTTCTAGAGACGGAAAAGAAGTTGTATGTGGCCTTCATAAAATTGAAGAAGGCATATGACAGAGTGGATATACAAGGAATGTGGAAAATATTAAGAACGTGTAAAGAAAATGAGCAACTGTTGAATGCCGTGAAAAGTATGTATGAGAGTGCTAAGGCTACAGTGCGTGTGGATGGTGAACTGACTTATTTTTTCTATCTGAATGTTGGATTGCAATAGGGATTTCTCTTGTCTCCATGGTTGTTCAGTCTGAATATGGACAGGTTATAAATGAGATACAAAATAGGGCAGTAAATGTTGGAGTGACTCAAATGAGAGAGGGCAGTATTTGGAAACATCTTGTACTGCTGTTCGCAGATGATACAATACTATTAAGTGAAGACGAGGGGGAACTACAAGGCTTGATGTATGAATTTGAGAGAGTGTGTAAGGAACGAAATTTAAAGGTAAATATAGGGAAGAGGAAAGTTATGGTCTTCGAGAGAAATGAAGTTATTGAATGTATAATGAGGTTGGATGATGAGGAAAAGGAAAATGTGAGTGCATTTAAGTACTTGAGTAGTGTGATAAGTAAGGACGGAAGTTTGGGTGATGAAGGGCATGAAAGGGTACAGCAGGGAAGAAAGGTTGCTGGTTCTTTGAAAGCAGTGATAAGACAAAGCGAAGTGGGCATGGAATTTAAAAAGTCGTAGTATTGTGATACCAACCCTAAAGTATGAAAGCGAAGCTTGGACCTTCTTGGTAGGACACAAGAGTGAGAGCAGTGGGAATAAGTTACTAGAGAGCAGCATGTGGAATTACATGGAGAGATAGACTGACAAACTAGGAAGTGATGGAGCATTGTGGTGTGGATGTGGATGAGACAGAAAGCGTTAGGAAAAAATATGCTGAGATGGTTTGGCCATCTGGAGAGGATGGAGAGTGGGAAACTATCGAGAGAGTCTGAGTGAGGTGGAGGTGGGGAGAGGGAGGGGGGGCAAGGATGAGATGCAAGGATGGAATGGAGAGGTAAATGAGTGAGGGGGGTGTGAGCTGGGAGGAGGGAAATAAAATGGTAGGGGACAGGGCGACACGGATGCGATTTGTTTGTGGTGACCCCTTATGGGATTAAGGCGTCTGGCAAGAGATAGACAGATAGACAATAGTCTTTATATATCCACGGGGCATGGCAACGGGAGCAAATACCGGAACAGGTGGAAGCTCCATATTAATTATCGAATAACCCTCCTCGCTCACTAAACAAGTTTTTCGCTTTTGTTATTCTAACGGACGGGATGAGGATATTAATAATCTGTTTCTTTTTTGTTCGTGCATTATTTGAAAAAACCTAGAATGCACAGTCATTTTCTCTGTTTCCACCATGCCATTTTTTAAGGGCTGGTTTCCGTCAGCAGTTTGGTCGCTGGTGCTGATGAATGGTGAGTTGGGAACAGAAGATAGCTGGTATACTGTATGTAAGCAAATTTAAACAACATCCTTGATACAGCCAGATATTAACCCAGGTAAACTATATGAGGCCCTATGCATCCCGTGGGGTGTCACAGGAAATGATTGATTGAAACTATTCACTGTGACCGTCTGCTTCACACACACACACACACACACACACACACACACACACACACACACACACACACACACACACACACACACACACACACACATGTGGAAGTTATATTTTGGTAACGTTTTCACTTTCATTATGTTAAGTTACTCACATGCAGTCTAACAATGGTTATGTTCCAGCCAATTGATTTTCAAGGTTTGATGTGGTACAATATCCAGTGAAAGGTCTACATGGGGTATACGTTGATGTGTGACACTCTGCAAGCGGACTAAAGCTAGTTTGTTAATGACCTAGATCATCTTAACCCCTTCAACCACGTATTTTTCGTTCTATTTTTGCTATTCTTCGGAGATTTAATTCTGCATAGGACACTCGTCGCAATGAAGGAGTTATGTCCAGCCCTAAATAACTTACCTACTCACCATTAGGACCTCTCCTATACTGAACAAAATCGTCGGGTAGTAGCAATAACACGGGACCAAAATTCTCTGTCGTGCTGAAATCGCTAAAATAGCATCAGTGAGAAAGCAAAACGATTCGGAAATCAGCGTTTCTACGAGAACTGAGGTCGCTGTGGTACTTGCCTCCCCCCCAAAAAAAAAAAAAAAAATGGAGAAGACAGTCCTAAAAATACAGCTAGAATGTCCGTGTCTCAATTACCGACACAATGTGTGTGTGTGTGTGTGTGTGTGTGTGTGTGTGTGTGTGTGTGTGTGTGTGTGTGAGAGAGAGAGAGAGAGAGAGAGAGAGAGAGAGAGAGAGAGAGAGAGAGAGAGAGAGAGAGAGAGAGAGAGAGAGAGAGAGAGAGAGAGAGAGAGAGAGAGAGAGAGAGAGAGAGAGAGAGAGAGAGAGAGAGAGAGAGAGAGAGAATCACAGCGTTCATAAGTACTTTGATCACAATTACTCTCCACAGATACACCACATCACTAACATACCCAACATCATCCTGGGTGGTGATATCAACGCTAAGTTGTCGGCCTGGAATGTCAACAACCCTGATATAGACAGAAGGCTGGTACTACAATCCCAGAAAGTTCATCTTTTCATACTGAACAATCTAGATCAACATACCCATATCCCACACTAAGCCCTCTTCCTCCCATCATCCCCAGACATCACTTCTGCTCCCCAAACCTCGCTCCCACTACATCTTGGAGAGTGGTCAAAACCCAAGGTTCTGATCACCTCCCAATCATCATCACTACCAATACCAGATTTACCCCAGCTGTCCACAGACACACATACATTAATTATTAGAGAGCCAACTGAGAGGCATTTGCAACTGAAACAGAACAACATTCGAAACACTAAACAGTACACCCATCACAAACATCAACACTGCTGTGCACACTTTCAATACAGTAATACAAAATGCAGAGAAAAGACACATCCCTAGTGGTAACAGAAAGAGACACAACCCCAACTTCACACCAGAAATTCAAGGCCTCGTCAATCAACGGAACGCACTGCGACACTCCCCAACACCCCATACACAAGACACCGTACAACAAATACAAGTACTCAACACTCAAATAAACAATAAAATATCAGAACAGCAGACACTAAACTGGAATAATTATCTCCAAACACTTGACCACAAAACAAACACCAGTACACTCTACAAAACACTAAACAGCATCACACTCTTCAACAGCAACACTACACACTCACATGCCGCCATCAAAACAACAGACACCATACCTTCAAACAAACAACAAGCAAACTCTCTCATCAATCACTCTTCACAAGTCAGCCATCTAAACCGCCACCCCGAAGACCGACGTATCATCCGACGTAAGAGACAGTTCCCCACAGACCCAGACTACGCATATTTCACTTACAATCAGACGAAGCACAACATTAGCAACCTTAAGCATCCATTGCCTGTGGACCAGACAACATAAGCAACATTCACCTGAAACACCTTGGATCACAAGGCATACAAGCACTCACCAACATATCAAACTACAGCTATTCACACAACATAATACCCGACATCTGGAAGCATGGCATTATCATCATTATCCCTAAACCCAACAAATACCCCACGTTACGTTCCTCACACCGCTCCATCACACTCCTCTGCACCCCCTCTACAGTCACTGAACGACTGGTACTACAACTAGTCACACCTCACATTCCCCTAGCCCAATCACAACATGGCTTTAGGCCACTACACTCCACAAACACCCTTCTTACAGACCTTACACAGAGAGTTTTCGATGGCATGAATTCAGCTAGGCCACCACACAGAACACTCCTAGTCACACTGGACATCAGCAAAGCTTTTGATGCAATCCCCCGCCACAACCTCACAAACATGATACTCAACACAAAAAGATGGTTGGCAAACTACTTAGCAGGCATATGTGCACACGTAACATTTGCCTGTCAGTCTTCTTACATCAGAAACCTCACAAATGGCGTCCTCCAAGGATCTGTTTTGTCCCCTACACTCTTTAACCTATACATGCACTACATACCCACACCCCACAGATACACAGCTTCCTATGCAGATGATATAACACGTACATGTACGCACCAAAACGCAAACACAGCTGCACACATCCTCCAACCTTACCTCAACACACTACACGAATGGTTCACCACAAACAGGCTCAAAATAGCCCCAGCCAATCTACAGTGACCCTTCTCACAAACTGGACAGCAGAACACAGTCACATCCCGCATCTCACCATAAACAACACTCCCCTACCACACACACACACACACACACACACACACACACACACACACACACACACACAAAATCCTTGGTGTAACATACAATACATCAATGTCATTTAAACAACACATCACAAACATTAAAAATAAAATAACACCAAGACTCAATGCCTTGAGGTCACTTGTCCATACAACATTCGGACACAACAAAGAAACCACCATCACAGTTTACAAACAATACATACGTTCAGTGATGAATTATGCAAGCCCTGCCTGGGCTCCTAACCTCACCAAAACACACTACAACACTCTACAGACCATACAGAACAAGGCCCTAAATATAATCACAGGCTGCACAGCTACTACACCCACAGACCACCTACATGAAGAAACCAAAGTCCTCAAAGTCAAGGATCACCTAGACATGAGAGGCACCCAGATTCCTGCTGCATCCTCCACAAACCCACATAATCTACTGCTTTACATGGCAGCACATCCACCCACACCAAGGATCATCAAAACAACACCCAGCACACTATATCATACACAAATACTGTCCTCTCTCCCCCCTCGCCCACCTCAGACAAGCTTCCAGAAGCACATCCACGTTCAGATCACTCGCTGCTCTATTCAGTCACTTAAAGACAACACAGAGCTGTATGCACGGCCCCTTGACATCCACCCATCTGAGTCCTATCTCCCTCGTGAGGACAGGGTCCACCTGGCCAGGCTGAGATGTGGGCACCATCCAGCCCTCTTAAGATACCAAAAGAGGCTGAATGACTCTGTCGCTGATGCCTGTCCAGGATGTAACACAGAACCTCATACGATTAAGCACATTATGGAAGACTGCATTGCACACAATCACTTATGCCAACAACACAACATACACTCTTTGAGAGCTCTGTGGGAAAGCCTGGTCTCGGCCATGGCCTTCCTAAGGGACTCGGGGCTATTCGGCCAGACTGCCTAGGGAACAACAACTACTACTACTACCACTGTGATCATTTACTGGCCCTGTAGCTCCTGAATAAATTTTGATTTCTCTCCTGTCTATTAATCCATCAATCCCACTCTCTTTGTCTATCGATATCTGTCTCTCTATATCCATCTGTCAAATAATACATATATCTAATCTAACTGTATATCTATCTGTTTATCTATCCATATTTATCCTTATTGCTGTCTACATGTCTACTGCCTTATGTCTACCAGTTTATGCATATATATCCCTTTTCTAGTCAAGTCTTCTTTTCCCTAGTGGAGGACTGGTTTGAGCAGTACAAGTAGCTCATGAAGCACTCTAATTCATATGTGAAAGTGAATTATACAGCACTGGAGATAAGTTGAGACCTTCATGACACCTCCTGCTACAAATATTGGTTTGGTGGTGAATTAACACTGATTAATATATTATTATTACCTCCGCCAAGGAGGTTATATTTTGCCCCATGCTGGTTTGTTTGTTTGTCTCTCTGTCCGTTAGCATGATTACTCAAAAAAGTTACAAACGGATTCTGATGAAATTTTATGGAAGGGTGGGCCAGGGGCCAAGAAACAAATGATTAAATTTTGGGGCGGATCCGGATCCGGAGTATTGCGCAGAACATCTCCAGAACTTCTAACTGAGTTTCAATTAAATTTGTGGAAAGGTCGGCCATGGATCAAGTAAGAATTGAAAAAATTTGGGGGCAGATCCGGATCACGATCCGGGTCCTATATCCAAGGATCCGAATCCGGGATTACTCAACAAGTTAAGAACTGACTTGATGAAATTTTGTGGAAGGATGGGCCAGTGGTCATGGATGAAATTATTAAATTTGGGGGCAGATCCTGATCCAGATCCACGGTATCCCTCACAATATCTCCGAAAGTTCTCAATGAATTTCAATTAAATTTTGTGGAAAGGTGGGCCATGGACCAAGAAAGAATTGATAAAATTTTTGGGTGGATCAGGATCTGGATCCTTTTTAATGGCAATGGCCTTGGCAGAGGAATGCGCTTTCAGAGCGCTTTCTACTTATTATCATTATTGTTATTAATATTATTATTATTTCATTATTATTATTACTTCCACCAATGAGGTTATGACTTTGCCTGCATTGGTTCGTATCTTTGTTTGTTCGTTGTTTGTCTGTCTGACTGCCAGCAGCATTACTCAAAGTTATAAACCGATTATGAGGAAATTTTGTGGAAGGGTGGGCCATGGACAAAGGAAGAACTGAATAAATTATGGAGTGGATCTGGATCCGGATCCTATATCTGTGGATCTGGATCCAGATCCTTTATAATGACAAAGGTTTTGGCGGAGGTATGCGCTCTGAGTACTTTCTAGTAATGTTGTTGTTGTTTTATTTGCTGTAGGTGTTGTTATTGTTGTTTTATTTGCTGTAGGTGTTGTTATTGTTGTTTTTGTTGCTGTATACTATTACTGTTCATTGTTGTGCTTGTCAGAGACCGGTACATTATTTCGATATATATTAAACTTAGGAAATTAACAAAGTCCGTCAGACGTGTTGAAAAAGGAGGATTTGATGGACATTACACACTTGATATTTTTTGTGTACACCCAAAAACACTAATTTCTACCCCCTTAGTACCCAGAGTTGCAGCCAGTGAACAACCAGGCAATCGAACATCCCCAGACCCACAACCCACATCCCCCAGCCCCAGTGTAAGCATTGTTGGATAGATATGGAATGGTCAAAGCTGGTGAAGTTACAGTGTGTCATTATTGTTTTTATAGACAATCAGAACCAGTAGGGGTAAGTATATAGAGGTATTTAATGTGTATTGCTGTGTCTCTATCCACAACATATGAGAAATGCACAAAAGTGAAAGAAGATCTACAATGTACTGTGTTTTTGTTTATATACTTATGTCCTATATTACGATACAAATAAGTATAATATAGAGAAGAGCATCTGTTGAAAAATATGATGTCTTTTTTGATACATTCTCATTCTCACCTCCACCCCCCTTCTCTCTGGGTTCCAGTCTTGATCTTCACCAAACGTCTCTCATACTCTCTTGTCCCTCACTCCCACCCAATGTTAATCAACATAAACAAAGATAATGATAAAATGATCCGTCAGGTATTGATCATATTAACCCTTTCATGTGTGGATAAGTTAAGTTTTGTGTTCCACAACACATCGTGTTTTTTCCGCTCCCCACTGCCCGCTCTGTGCTCCAAAAAAGTGAATTCTTGGCTTATTTTCACCACCCAAACATATTTATTTTGCCAAAAGTCCACATATTCCTATTCGTTGATGTTTGTTCTACACAATAAACAACAATAAAAAAACACTATACGTATGTTAACCCCATAAACGCGGGGAGTCACTTTTGTGATGCTTGGGCACAATGGATCATACCGTGGGGTGTCACTTTTGTGATTCTGTTTTTTTTTTAATTCTCCCGGGCTTACAAGTGGTGGCTTGTATCATCTGTCAGTACTGCCAATGTCCAACACTAGTCAGCACTCCTAATCTCATCTGTACTCCCGTCCATTGTTGACAATTTAGCCATTTTTCCCCATTCTTGACTTCCCTCCCTATCTGCCCTCCATTACCCTCTCCTCTCGCCTGCCCAGCCGCGCTGCGCTAAGCAAATTTTCCCCGGAATTTTCCACTGATTTCATCCATTGAAATAAGCCCTATGCCCTATTCGTATACAAAATAATATATACAGAAAAGAAATTTTTTAAAGTGATAGTGCCATACACCTGGAACTGGCTAATTATCACCTGACAACACCTCATGTGCACTCATTCGCTAATTTCCATCGGTAATTTCCCCTTGAGATATGGCGTGTAATCTAGTCTCGTAATAAAAATATATATATGTGAAAGGAAGGGAGAAGCCTAAGTGATATTTACATTCACCTGGAACTACCTATTTTTTTATTTATTGTCGAGATTTCCTACCATTCATTTCATAGCATGTAAATTAGCAGCTGTCACCTTATTGACATTGTCAACCCTTGCCTTCCCATATACGCCATGGGAATCAGTTCCTTGTTGTCCTCTAAGGTGAAACCATGTCGCACTCGCTCCCCGCCATTTCCGCCACTTCTGCACCCATTGCAAAGGGCCCTGTGACCTCTACCCCTAGAAAAACTCGTGTGGGAAGCAGTAAAGGACTTAGTGACTCAGCAGTAGAACGTGAACTGGCAGAATTATCTATGATAATGATGGATAGTGACTTTGATCCTTCGGGTGAATCATGTGATGAGCCTGGGGAGGAAATCGTAACAGAAACTCCTAGTACGAGTGCTTCAGTGTCCCAAGTTATCCCTAGCTCCAAGGGAAAGGAGCCGTTAGTGCAGCAAGGGAAGGACTTTGGGAAGGGAGTGAAAACGTGCCGGGTTATCCCCAGAACAATGGCCCCGCCCGCCATGAATCCCAAGGTGAATCCCCTCCCCGTTCCCCCAGCCCCACTTCACTAATATCTTCCTCATCTTCAGCGGAATTTTTTCCTGAGTCTTCATCGTCGGAGTCTCAACCAGCACCAACAGTAAAGGCAGGCCGTAGGGGACGAGGTAAATCCCTGACTTGTAAAAGTAGAGTACCAACTAGAGTAAGGGCTGCTAGTGCTACACGGCAACCTAGGGTCAGTGAGAGTGACCTTGAAACAGCCCAGTCTGCCTCACATCCACCCTCCACCCTCACCCACCCTACACTGCTACGACAGGGAATCCTGGACGCCTTCGTGTGGACGGAAGGTTCCGATTTCGTCCCTGAACATCTCCATTTCGATGAGAGTTCCTCAGGGATACAGCCTGCCTTCATTCTTGACGAGGATGCTGAGTGTGTGGACTTCCTTTTGCCCTTCCTCGATGATGAAGTCATGCAGCACATATGTGATGAGACTAACAGGTACGAATCACAACGTGCTACAAGTGGTGCAAGTGCAGCGACGATGCAACAGTGGACCTTGCTGGGAGTGTAGGAGCTGTATGTGTTCTTCGCCCTCATGCTTCTCATGCCACACTCAAAGAAGCATGAGTTGGAAGAATACTGGTCAATGGACTCCTTACTACCCTTACCCACCTTCAATAAGTACATGGCCAGAGATCGCTTCCGGAACATCATGGGAAACCTGCACTTCATCAACAACGATGTACCTTCCCAAACCGACCCACTCTGGAAGATCCGGGAGATTCTGAGCAGAATGAAGGATAAGTTTATGTCATTCTTCCACCCCTTTCAGAAGGCTGTCATAGACGAATCCTTGGTTTTGTTCAGAGGACGTCTTAGGTTTGTACAGTACATTCCAAGCAAACGCCATTGCTTTGGAATCAAGTTCTTTGTACTGTGCGACTGTAAGACGGGGTACATCCTTGACTTCGTCATCTATTCAGCCAGCACTGTCGATCTGGACAAAACACACCCCCTTGGCTTCTCAGGCTGTGTAGTGAAAGTGCTGCTTGAAAGGTATTTTGGTGGGAATCATGTGCTGTATACTGACAACTATTATGCAGCACCAAAACTTGCTAAATATCCTTCAGAGCACGGCATCGGCTCCTGTGGCACTGTGAAGAGCAATCGTGCCCACTTCCCCAAATTCCCAGAGGCAGGAAACTCTCAGCGAGGAGACGTGCACCTACGCAAGTCTGAGAAGATGCTGGCAATACGGTGGCATGACAAGAGGGTCGTGCACATGCTCACTACCGTACACAAGGGGGAAATGAAAGACAGTGGGAAGGTCGACCGTAGGACAGGCGAACCTGTGAGGAAACCTGATGCTGTCATCGATTATAATATCAAGATGCAGCTGGTGGACAAGTCCAACATGATGTTTGGAGAGATCGACTGCCTCAGGAAGAATACTAGGTGGTACAGGAAAGTTTTTCTGCATCTCATGGACATGACGATGCTGAACGCCTTCATCCTGTACAAGATGAAGGTAAAGCCACCCAAGTCTTCTCCTTGAGGTTGTTTGCCAGGACTTGTGTTCAGCAGCTGCTTGAGAGATATGGTTGGGTGACAGCAGCAACTCCAAGGCGCCATGCTGTAAGACTTCCCAACAGACTTGAGCAGAGGGCGTACATGAATCGGCACAGACTGGTGCAAATGCAAATACCTGGCACAACCAAGAGGAAGGCTTCGATCCACAGGTGCCAGGTGTGTGCACATACCACCCGATGCACACCTGAGCACAAACGCACCTCTCGGCAGTGCGCTGAGTGCCAGGTCCCCTCTGTGTTACCTGCTTTTTTTATTACCACAGCCTGAAGCCATTCTAAAAGTGCAAGTGGAAAATGTAAATAATGTGTAAATAATGAGTAAATAATATGTAAATAGCAATTGAAAGCAATGGGCATAAATATGATGGAATAGTGTAATATAGTTTTATAAGTTACTGCAAGTGACAGTGCATAACATAGTGTAAGTAAAATGGAAGTGTAAATATTGAAAATACAATAGAAAATGTAAATAGAAATAGAAATAATTAGTAATATAAGAATATGAGTACAAATACTTGAAGTTATGACAGTGAAAGTGAAACCTTGACTCTCTACGTATTTTACTGAAAGAGAAATTGAATGCCTACAGTGACAATAAACTACTATTACTGAAGGAAACTTATGGATATAGACTTCATATATATATATATATATATATATATATATATATATATATATATATATATATATATGTATATATATATATATATATATATATATATATATATATATATATATATAAATGTTATATAGTAATAGGAATATAAAGTGTGAGTGTTTTTATGAATAATAAATGACAGAATACCAGCGGGGAACGAGCGCAAGTGGGAGGCTCGTACACGCTCGTAATTTTCGTTGCTTTCACAGTTTTTTTTTTAGTATGGATTCCAAACTTTTGGAAAATCATAGAATAGTGTTTCTAGTGATAGTATCAGGCTGTGGTAATCATATTACGGGGTGACTGGAAGTGTAAAGTGGAGACTTCGTTACCCAACTTCAGAGGTCTCCACAAGTCCTACGGTACTCGACAAAAGCTCAACAAACATCCCAGGAGAAAGCTGAAGGTATGTGCCATAGGCATATATAATTTTAATATTCTAGGACTAATAACTGATTTTTGGCAAATGTTTTTAGAAAGTCTGTTGGAGCACGAACATCCTAATGGGACAGGCAAGTTGCGCCAAAACAACCCTGCGGTTTAGGGGTTAAGGCCATGTGAATAAACATTCGGGAACACACATCTCACTTCCCAACATCATAAGTCAAATGTTTACTAATCAATCTCTACATGATATATCATCATTGGAAAGAGAATTTTATTAGCTTTGAAATGGGTGCAGGTCCCAGCCTGATAAGAGGTATCGTGTTCTAGTAATAAGCGAAAAAATAAAACCCATTTCCGACAGACAACTGAGTTTTTATTCAGGGAGCTCTAGCGAAAAACTTTTCTCAGCAGTGTTGTTTTTATTTTATCATCCTATGCAGAATTTCATTAGCATTTATTTGGGACCATAACAGTGATCCTAGGCCTCATAGTTTTCAAGAAAAATGCAAAAAAACTACATTGTACCCATGACATGTCATGACTGTAGGGCTGTTTCCTGCCTCCCTCAAAGCTACTGCACGTATTTCACCAATTCCTTGTCCACTAGATGTGCACACTATCTTCATATGATTTACTGTCACAATTTTTATAGCTGAAAATTCACATTTGGTGCAGGGTAGAGGCAGTGTAGTTGATTAGAAACAGTAGCACAATCTTCATTGGGCCAACGGCTGATAATGACCAGGGATGCTTCACAAACACCAAATTTCCTATTGGAAACACCAAATCTAATCACAACAGTGCCCAAAAACTATATTTAAGCACTGCTGGTATAGTGCAATATGTTGCACGGCCGGGACGAAGTTTAAGAGTGGAAATTTAAAGGGCCAAACTGCACAGTACCTCCCCCACTCACAGCTCATTTGGTCCTGAATAACCTGTCCGTTCTCCTGCCAGTATCGGGACCCCCCAGTTGCCAACTCATTACTTTTGATGAGCGCTGGGCAAGTTATGACGCTTCCAAAAATGACGCCGATTGGCCAAAAACTTTTTTTCTAATGAGGGTTTTTATGCTTTAATGACGACAAAAGCGTCAGTGAGTATAGGCGCAGCCAGACCCAAAAGTCGACCAATGTGTCAGCGAGTGCGAAGGGGTTATTATTATCACACACCTCTGTATTAAACACCAACAAATCAGTAACATACACTATTTCGATATACCTGCCAACTGTTTCATCCTGTTGTAAGCCAGTAGATGACATACTCACTGCAAGTTTGACCTTATGTTATGTTGACATATGGTTGTTTATCATTAACACAGGTTATGTAGGGTTTTGGACGTCCGTTAATTCATATTAATGTGGCAATTTAAGCCTTGTATTTTAAACACATCAGGTTTATGTTCCTGTCATTACTGAATGAATGAAATGAACCAGGGATCGGCTCTGATGAACCACAATTTCTCTGTTGTAATGAAAATATTCCGACCTCTCGTCACAACAGTGACATAATGTCATTATGTATACGACTGAATGTGGGTCAGTCATATACATAATGACATTGTGTCACTGCTGTGACAAGAGGTTGGAATATTTCCGTTTAAGCAGAGAGTTTGTGTTTCGTCAGAGCTGATCCCTGGTTCGTTTCATTCGTTCAGTAATGATAGGCACATAAACCTTTTTTCTTTATAAGATAAGGCTTAAATTGCCAAATTAACCTGCTGTGTGCCAGTGCCATTTTAAAATGGCTTAAAAATAAAACGTTCACTGTGATCACATTTTTCAAGATTAATGGGTAAAAATTGGCAGGCATGTATGTAAACTGTTCCTCTATCATGCCCCAGGCGGTCAAGGCCATACACCCACTCACTCCCCCCCTCACGCTCACTCTGCCTCACTCTGCCTGTGTGCTTCACCCAGTGCTGTACAGAGTGAAGGCATGTTGAAACTATTTTCACGTAAGTGTAGGGACTATACATAGTGAAATCAAGTTGTAAATATTTTCTTGTAAGTGTAAGTTCTGTACTTAGTTAAGTGAAGTTGTAAATACCTTCTTGTAAGTGCCAGGACTGTACATAGCGACGTCAGGTTGACCAATCTTCAAGTATATGTAAGACAATGCATTCACAGTGAGAGAGACACGCAAATTGTGACAGATGTTGAAGTAGTAAGTAATCAGAAAAGTGTACTGAACATTGCTATACCTTCCCAGCATAAATACCTGAGTCTACCTTACACAGAGAAAGGCATCTCTCACCTACTTGGCGAGAGAGCAGGTATACCTGTATATGAGTATGCAGGACTCAATAAAGCATATTTGGAGAGTATTTTAATGGTGAAATTCGTTATTTTCGCATCAGAATCTATCATTTTAACCAAAAAAAGGTCAAAAAATGGCCAGCACGGAGGCGACCCATTGGGCTAAAAATAGCTGGCATGCAGAGGGTTAATATGAGTTAACGGATGTCCAAAACCCCACATAACCTGTGTTTGCGATAAACAACCGTATGTCATTGTAACACAAGGTCAAACTTGCAGTGTGTATGTCATCTACCAGCTTACAACAGGATGAAACAGTGGGCAAGGATACTGAAGTACTGTGTGTTACTGATTTGTTGGTGCTTAATATGGAGGTGTATGGTAATAGTAACATGATCAAAACCTGTCAGATCATTTCATCATTATCTTTGTTGGTTAACAATGGGTGGGAGTGGGGGATGAGAGGGTATGAGAGGCGTTTGGTGGAAACTTAAACAGGAACCTAGAGAGAAGGATGGTGTATGTAGGAGCGAGAATGTATGTGAAAAGACATCATATCTTTCAGCAGGTGCTGTTCACTATACTATACTTATTTGTAACATAATATAGGACGTAAGTATACAGACAAAAACACATGATACATTGTAGATCTTCTTTGATTTTCGTGCCTTTCTCATATGTTGTGGATAGGAGCACAGTATTACACATTTAATGCCTTTACACACTTACCCTACTGGTTCTGATTGTTTATCAAAACAATCATGACACATTGTAACATCACCAGCTTTGGCCGTTCCACATCTGTCCAACAATGCTTATATTGGGGCTGGGGGAGGGTCGGTGGGTGTGGGGGTGTTCGATCGCTTGGTCGCT
The DNA here is from genome assembly GCF_032717465.1 of Coenobita brevimanus. NCBI lineage: Eukaryota > Metazoa > Arthropoda > Malacostraca > Decapoda > Coenobitidae > Coenobita > Coenobita brevimanus. The sequence goes on from NC_137041.1 coordinate 17,911,882, forward strand.
CACTGGCCACGACTTCGGCAGCAAGGGGAGGGGGGAAGAAATCAGTGCTTTCGGGTGTACATGTTATGAGTTTTTATTTATTTTTTTTTTTTATGCGAGGAAGAAGGAACCAAAGGCCATGAGCCCGCAGTAACAGTTCCCTCCAAGAGAAAAACAAAATACAATATAGAGCCAAATTCAAGATCCGATCATTTTGAGATGCCTGGACACACTGCGTTTGAAAGACTGGAGATCATAGGCAGCAGGAAATACAGACAGAGGGAGACAGTTTCAGAGCTGACCTGTTGCATAAATGAAAGACTGGGAGTAACGGTTAACTCTTGCATTAGAGAGTTGGACAGAAAAAGGATGAGAGTTTGCTGCCAGACGGGTGCTACGCGCCCGTCGTAGAGGTGGAGGAATGCAAGCAGACAGTTCAGAGGAGCAGTGACCATTAAAGTAGCGATAGAAAAGAGATAAAGATGCAACAGTGCGGCGAAGAGACAGAGGTTGAAGGGAGTCAGTAAGAGGAGGAGAGTTAATGAGACGAAAAGCCTTTGACTCCACCCTATTGAGAAGAGCTGTATGTGGGGAGCCTCCCCACACATGAGAGTTGTACTCCACACAGGGGTGGATAAAACCCCTGTATAGAGTCAACAATTGAGCAGGGGTAAAGAAAGAGCGGAGTCGGCTTAGCACACCCAATCTCTTGGAAGCAGATTTTACAAGAGATGTAATATGATCTTTCCAAGATAAGTCCCGAGTAAATGAAACCCCAAGCATGTTCAAGGATGATTCAGGATTAAGATGAATATTATTAAACATTAGTGGGTATACCTGTGGAAGATTTTGTCGGGTTGATAGGTGTAAGAACTGAGTCTTAGATGCATTAAAGACAACCAAATTATTTTTACCCCAGTCAGAGATACGAGCCAAGTCAGACATTAGGTGTGCCATAGCCTCATCCCTTGTTTGTTGAAGTAACTGTTGAGATGGGCGTTGCGGGAACCGAATGGAAAGGTGAAGGATGGAGTCATCAGCATATGAGTGGATAGGGTTAGATGTACAGCTTAGAAGATCATTGATGAATAAAAGGAAGAGAGTTGGTGATAGGACAGAGCCCTGAGGAACACCACTGTTGATAGATCTAGGAGAAGAACGATGGCCGTCTACAACAGCGGCTATAGAACGACCAGAAAGGAAGCTAGCGATGAAGGCACAGATAGAAGGATAGAAACCGTAGGAGGGCAGTTTGGAAATTAAAGATTTATGCCAGACTCGATCGAAAGCCTTTGAGATGTCAAGTGCAATGGCAAAGCTTTCGCCAAAGTCCCGAAAGGAGGATGACCAGGAGTCTGAAAGGTAGGTGAGAAGATCGCCAGTGGAGCGCCCCTGACGGAACCCATACTGACGATCGGAAAGAAGGTTGTGATAGGAAAGATGCCTTGAAATTTTTCGATTAAGAATTGACTCGAAAACTTTTGAAATACAGGACGTTAAAGCAATTGGACGATAGTTGGAGGGTTGGGAGTGGTCACCCTTCTTTGGGACTGGCTGAAAGAGAGCAAACTTCCAGCAAGAAGGAAAGGTACAAGTTGACAGACAAAGATGAAAGAGTTTGCCTAGGTAGGGTGTAAGCACAGAAGCACAGTTCTTGAGAACAACAGGAGGGACCCCATCAGGCCCATATGCCTTGTTAGTACTGAGGCCAGTGATGGCAGAAAATACATCAGCTGAAGAAATTTTAATGTCAGCCATGAGGAAGTCAGAGGGGGGAAGTGATGGAGGAACAGCACCGGCCAGTTGACCATAGTCAACTATGACTGCCGCAGAAGCGGGAATGTACAGTAGTTTTAATATGTCCACGGTATAAGGCTACGGGAGCGGATAATGGAACAGATGTGAGCAACAAATTTAATGCATCAAATAACCATCCATGCTCACTATACACGTTTCTCGCTTTTGTTATTCCAAAGGACGGGATGACAGTTTTAACAAACCAGTTTCTCTATTAGGCTGGCATTGTTTGAAAAGCCTAGAGTGCAATTAACCCCTTAAGACCGCAATTGTTTCAGGCAGGGTACCTCCCACAACCGCAATTCGGGGGTATTTTGGCGACTTTCACCAAGGGCAAATTGACTGTGTTCTGGCTAAAGAGGAAGAATTTACACACCTGACAAACCAATCCGTATCCCCGTAGGTCTAATGGTTACCGCACAATAGCACGTCAAAGTTTAAAAAAAGTTTATGATTGTTACTCCTCGAAAACAATCGAAAACATGAAAATTTTGATAACTACCTATTTTTCTTATTGAAACAGGTCAATTCAAAGTGTTTTGTCACACCAGCCATGAAAACAGGTGTATGTAGGTGTGGGGAGATTACTAGGCTGTGGGGAGATAAAGTAGGCTGTGGAGAGTAGGCCTATAGGTACGGGGGTTGGAAATAACCAGCTTTTTGCATGAAAAGAAAGCACTTCATTGTGTTCTGTAACATCTACCATAAGAATAGGTGTGTATGTAGGTGTGGGGAGATAACTAGTGTGGGGAATAGGCCTACAAGGCCTTGGTGGTAATTGGGGAGAAAAATTTTGGCAACAACCAAATTCTCCTGTGGAAACCCACCATTTCAATGGGATTTGTCATACCAGCCATAAAAACAGGTGTGTTATGTGGGTGTGGGGAGATAAAACAGGTGTAAGGAGTAGTCCTACAAGGCCTCATAGTCATTCCAAAACTAACAGACGCATATAAATGTTTATAACCATCAAGGACATCAAAATAAAGTTGAATAATGCTATAAATGCATGCATAAGAAAGGAAAAAAAAAACAATAATTTGTTTCCGATTTCTCTTTTTACTGTCCCAACTTCTCGTTACACATTTATCACACCATTACAATTATCACATTATCATTACACTTCATCACACTTATCATTACAGTTTCGGCAACAACCAAATTCTCTTGTGGAAACTCTCCATTTCATTGGAATTTATCACACCAGCCATGAAAACAGGTGTGTTTGTATATGTGGGGAGATGAAACAAGTGCGGGGAGTAGCCCTACAAGGCAGCATAGTCTTTCGAAAACTAACACAGACGAACACTACTGAGAGGTGCTAATCTGGGCAGGTAGGGAGAATGAAAAAATAATATTAATAAGATGCATAGTATGTAGTACAACATACAGCATTCTCCAACTACATACGTACAGAAACTGGTAGGTAAGAAGTGAGAAATGAACAGTGAGGTGTAAAAATTTGGGAAGAAGTAGAAATAATATGAAACAGGTACGTACAGCTGGCCACACTCCCGCGAGGTCCACCCAGCATTGTCAACGCTGGCCGAGATACTAACCTCGAAACACTAGTAGTGAGCTCCGCTCGAAGCATTCACTGGTGGAAGGGAGTGGTTCTGAGGAGAGGGGGGGGTTGAGCGAGGAAGGGGGGGTTTGAGGGAGAAAAGGGGCTTTGAGGAGGGTGGGGGGGATACCTATACACGAGAGGTGAGGGATGACGTTGGAGGCAGCTGAGTGGAAGCTTTGATAAGATACGAAGATATTACTGGTAACCAATTATTTATATTTTGATACCTTTATTGTCAAGGTTTAGACCCTGTGAAATAGTAACACAATAACTGCTTGGAAATCATGAACCAGAACGCTATTATTAAATATAGCAATTGTGAAACCTTAATATTGCATGTGGCAACTGCTGACACCACTAGCACACACCTCCATATCCTCCTTATCTAGCATTACCTAACAGTCTATAAAAGTGGGCTCGCATTATCCCTCACGTGATAGCGGGAGTGCGATATTCTAGATACCGTAAAGTAGCCTATTTCATTCAAGATAACCAGAAAGAACTTATTATAATTTCTAAAGCCCTTAAGTGACTGTATTGCGTTCGAATGTGTTAATTAATATAGTCAGAGTGTAGATAATATTTGTTATTATTATAGTAATAATAGTATCAGATGAATATCCAAGTAACCCACCCGTGTCTGCTGTCACTTCCTGTAAAAGAACAATAACAAGTTACAATCTGCACATTTCCTAATGTAATTAGAAATTTTCTTTATCACACTTTCACATTTCCTTATGTAATTATAATTGTTCTTTATCACACTAAATGCTTCCTGGTGTTCAGTTAAAATAACTTTCAGCATTAGGTAGCAACAAAAAAGCTATTAGAAATAATTACACACACCATGCCAATAAATTCAATAATCTTGAGAGAATGGGAACAATTACGTATAGATCTAAACATCAACCTTTTGAGTCACAAGCGTAAACCAAGAGGATTAAATTTGTTCTTACTAAAAATAATTATACCTAGAACCGAGTCCATCCTCCGTCCTTCTCGATGATCGCCTGCAAGCGATCAGGCATGGACGTTACCAGACTCCTGGCAAGGTCTTGGTCCCCTCGCAGCAATTCCCACTGCGTCTTCGTATGGTCCATCAATTCGGCAGCAGTCCTCTCCCTCTCCGGCTCCCAGGTGTTCACGATAGAACCCCACAGATTTTCTATGGGGTTCACATCACACCTTTTGCAAGGCCAGTCCAGGACCTGTAAGTTCTGGTTATTGCCTAACCATTGCTGAACCACTCTCGCCATGTGGACAGGACACCGGTCGTGAACGAAAATCAGAGGGCCAGGAGGGAAAGGAAAATTCCTCTCTCTGAGGGATGGGAGGAAACTATTTTGTAAGACATCTACAAATTTGTGAGCAGTGAAGCGGCCGTCGATCTGGAAGATGTCACCCAGACCATGTAGAGTCATGTAGCCCCACACATTTACCATGACTCCTCCACTTCGTGCCTCCTCATAAATATGTCTGCGGTCATATCTGCGTGATACACGCAACACCAAAATTAAATGCTAGCGAAGTTTATCAACTGGGCAAAGTTTACCATCTGGTAATTAATAATCCCCTTTCCCAAAACTAATAGATACTCAGAGATTATATAACTTTTTCCCATTCTTAGGAGTTTCAATATCAACCCAGTGATAATATCCAAATTTATGCCAGGTTGTTAACCAATAAATTCACACAAGGTATGCCAAATATACGATATATCGGTAGATTAGTATTATACGAGTTATCTGTACTCAATTGGGAAGCTTAATGAACTTTATGGGTAAAACAGTCCACAATCATTGACAGTTTTATGAAGGATGACCCATACAATATTCATATGCAGCAAGTCAAAGAGAACTTAAAAGTGTTAAATTAATAAATGAAATAAATATAATTCCTGCCACAGGAGAAAACCCATTATTGTTTTGTAAGACATAGGATTTGCTTCCAGCAGAGAAATCCCTATTAAAATGCTGTATGGCAACTAGTTTTGGTTCAAGTGTGTGCTGCCCATTATTGTGTCTTTGCAGTTGCCAGTTCATGGATGCCGATGCTCATTAGTGTGTGTCAATTAGTGGTTAACACCTGGGTTCCGTAATCTGAGTGTTGTGTAGTTTAATGTATTTCATAATTTAGATACCTGCTTATCAACGAACAATAAGGTAGCAGCATGACGAAACAAGAGTAGTTAACCCGCCCCGTCCCGACGACGTATGGGTACGTCACCACGATTTGCATTTGCCAGTCCCGGCGACGTACCAGTACGTCGTGCAATTGCAATGTGCATAATTTCGACAATTTTCAAATTTTGCGCTTGATTTGCGGTACGTACGCTCGCCTGACCTTCCCCTACCTGCCACCAGGCGGGGACACTCGGCGACCCCGCGCGACCCGCGCTAGCCCGCCACTCGTCCACTCACCTGGTAGCCACGGTCCTGCTCAGACATGGCTAAGAGAGGTCTCTCAGAGAGCGAAATTCAAGTCGCCCTGGACACCTTTACCGGCGACAGTGATTCCCCACTGGATGACGAGGAGATGGACAAAGATTATGTGCAGCCAGACGAGGAAGAAACCACCAGCAGTGACGAGGAAGTTCCGTCACCAAGGAAACGGCAGTACGTGACTTACCGTGCTGCTAGAGAGGGGCAGGAGGCAAAGAAGGCACGTGGTATGTCATATCCCTATCCCCAGCGTGCCTTGGAAGCCGAATTCGAGGTTGAGGACGAGGACGAGGACGAGGACGGAGACGTGGGACGTGCTGCCACGTGGTATGGGCGGGAGGTGATTACGCATCGTGGCCCAGAGCGCACACCACGTCGTCTAAGCAGGTATGGGCCAAGCATTCTGTTTGGGGCGGTAGGAAGTGTAGTGGAGGGAGTGGGGAGTGAAATGGACATTCCTGGGATTAGGGAAAGTGAGAGTGAGGTGGGTGAGTCATTGCTCTCCCTACGCAGTGTGAGGCGGCAGAGTGGATCACGTGGGCCAGTGCGGGTGCGTTCCTTATCACGTGGGGTTGTGAGGGAGGGGGAAGGTGGGGAGGAACCACTCCAAAGCACGTCTTATGCTCCCCAATATCCCCTAACACATGGTCAAGCAAGGTTGCGTGAGAGAGCACGTGGTGTGGTAATGGAGGGGGAAGGTGGGGAGGAACCACTCCCCAGCACGTCTTCTGCTCCCCAATATCAAACTATTTCATCCCCACAGCCCCCTAATGTTCCTTAAGGCCGTAAGGGTAAGGGAAAGGGAAAGGGTAAAGGCAGAGGGAAGAGGAGTGACAGTGGGGAAGCCCTCCGTACTCCTTCTCCCCAACCTCCCCAACCAGGATCTCCTCCCCACCCAGACGAAGGCGGTGATGGGGACGAGGGATTTGTGTCGTGGGATTGGGAGGATGGGAGTGATTTTTCTCCCCTCATTCACCCCTTCACTGAGCATGGGCGATCTGGCTGCATTGCACCAGGTATTCACTGCAATTCAAGCAGGTTGGATTTTTTCCACCTTTTTTTCAGTGAGGCCTTCGTTGATCAGATCGTGCTTCAAACAAACCTGTTTGCAAGCGGCCAGCGGCTAGAAAGTGAAAGATTGGGAACAAGGAGTAGGCATTCAATGATTTATGATTACCCTGTCTCCATTCCAGAAATGTTCTTATTTTTTGCCCTTGTCCTTTTGATGGGTATAATAAGAAAAAATAGAATTCCTGCTTACTGGACTAGGGACCCTGTTATGTTTACCCCCATATTTGGTCAAGTGATGAGCCGTAATCGGTTTCAACAAATTCTGAGTCGCCTCTATTTTTATGATGCTAATGACCCTGCAAATACAAACAACACGGACAAAATGAGGCGAATTAGGCTGGTCTTTGATCACCTCAGGCAAACCTTTCGATCCTCATTCTATCCCTATAGAGATCTCGTCATAGACGAGAGTCTCGTGTTGTGGAGAGGCAATATTTCATTCAGACAGTATATACCCAGCAAAAGGCACCGTTTTGGGTTCAAGATCTTTGTTATGTGTGACTGTAGGACTGGATACGTGCAAGACATAGTCTTGTACACCGGTGCACAGACAGACATAATAGAAGATCGAAGTATAGGACTTTCTGGAGCAGTGGTAAAGACGATGATACAAGACTACCTTCATCGTGGTCACGTTCTCTACCTCGACAACTGGTACACTAGCCCTCTTCTCGCTCGTTATCTTCACAGACATGAAACGGGAGTATGTGGAACCGTAAAGGTGAACCGGCGTCACATGGTCAAGGTAGGGCGGAAACTTGCAAGGAGTGAGGTTGTCTTCTTCAAAGCAAACAACATCCTTGCAACAATGTGGAACCACAACAGAGAAGTAAGCCTCTTGTCCACGGTTCACCGCCCCTTGATGCACCGTACTGATTCTGTTGATTACCATAGCGAGAGCAGGCGTCGTGTTTGGAAACCTGAATGTGTCATGGACTATAATATAAACATGCGCCTCGTGGACCAGTCAGACTCCATGATATCGACGGTAGAGTGTGCCAGGACCACGATGAAGTGGTATAAGAAACTGTTCTTTCACTTGCTAGATATCACTGCTCTGAATTGCCACCACCTTCACGCCATGACCACAGGAGTTCAGGAAACCTTTGAAGGGTTTGTGAGGGAGCTCACACGAGAAATCTTTGCAAAATATGCGGTTGAAAGGCCCCAACAGCGCCCCCGCACTGCCCCTATTACCCACACTCCCCAGAGAATATCCGCCCGCCATTTCCCCACTCCTATCCCGCCCCAGCCCAACAGACCTAGGCCCCAGCGCAGGTGTCACGTGTGCAGTAATTCCCAGGTGCGACTCACGACACAGAGGAAGGACACCCGCTATGAGTGCGTGCATTGTGACGTGGGTCTGTGTATTCACCCATGTTTTAGTGAATACCACACGTTGCTGCAATTTTAGCATGGTGTGATTGCGAAAGGACGCAGAAATTATGATGTAAATGCGACAGACAGACGCTCTGTGAAAAAATCAGTCATGTGGATCGCCAAATATTAGTATAAAGTGCCTACGGGTAGAACATAAGTGCAAACATTGGGTGTAAGTATATAAATCTGCCCTAAGTTGAAACTTACATAGAGAGGGTTGTTTGATGCGATATTCTGTCGCTCAGTGCAATAAATACGACCCCTTATTATATATTTTCTATTATGTGACATTCTTACTGGTATAATATAAGTTCAAATTATTGTATATGATGATGTATTTCCTAAGTCAAATATTCATAGCGTGTCTATAAAGATAAGATTTCCTGACGCCTACTCGAATGAATAAGGCACGTATTAGTCAAAATAAAAGTCAGCAAGTGATAAAGTGAATAATTAGTATATAAGTGTGTGCGTGAATTAGTATATAAGTGTGTGAGTATTATGTATGACGTAACATTCCTTGCGAGGGTATTTTCAGGCGATATTCTCACGCTCACTTGAATAAATAATGGCAGTAAGTATGTACAGTGCATTGGAGGGGTGTAAACGTGTGTAATGTAAGTGGGAAAATATAATTGGAGTGAATAAATAAAGTAGATGATGAAACACGAGTGTTTGAGATCGTGGTTGCTACGTGAATAGGCGCTAGCATATCGCTAAATGCCCTCATAATGAATGAAAATAATTGAAAACCTTCACAGTGGTGGGGGAAAGGTTCTATGTAAATGGGAAAATAATTAGAAAGTGATAAAACAAATTGGTATGTTGAAATACGAGACATAGCGAGTGCGCTTACTAAGCTGATGTGCGCTAAACTTATGCTGCATGTCATCAAAATGAATGAAAACATCTGAAATCACTTACAAACAGTTGTAATTAGTAAATTGTCATTGAAACAGAAGTATACAAGTAGAAAAAATGATCGGTAGACTCAAAACAGAAAATTAGCAGATAGCATGTTACGACTCGGACCTAACTCGCTATGCTCGCGCGATGGTACAATGCTTATTTTTCCTATATATGTGTCTGAAATCCATTATATTGTTACTGTTATTGTTTATTAGTACAAATTCAATAAATGTAGAGGTGTTGTGTGTTGTTTGTCCCATTACTCCTTACCATAGAAAACGTTTACGCATATCCAGCCCATTACAGAATACGATACCTGCGGGGGGAAACCGCACCTGTATAGACCACTTATAGACTGCAGAGACAACTTTCTTCAAGATTTTCCATAGTTTCTCGACCTAAGCGGAAGTTTCATAAGAAAAAAAATTTTTCCAAAAAGGCTCGGGACTGGGGGATGTCATAGGTGCGGAAAGGCTCGGGATGTGACGGGTTAAATTACTTTTTTTTTCCACGGACTAGCTACTGGGACTGCGAGATGCTTACATATGGCAAAAAATAGGAACAAGTAATGCTGCAATATGTATAAAGTAGACTGTGCAACTGTGATTAACATTAGAACATTCTATTAAATATTGTAGTTACCGAAAAGTTCTAACCCTTACCTCGTAGAGTTCCTTCTCCATAAATGTATTTTGCCGTGGTTGCTGGAAGAGAACGACTTTTCATCTGTGAAGATGGTCCTCTCCCAGAACTCCATCCCCTTGTCTATAAACTGCCGAGCAAAGGCCAGCCTGGCAGCGCGGTGTGTGTCGGTGAGTTGCTCTTTCTTGGCCGGCACTTGGTGGTGGATGCCTGCCTGATGTAGCCTACGACGAACAGTTTCGGCTGACACTTCCAACGACAACTCTTCCTGATCGCCTTGGCATTTGTAAACGGGTCATTTTTAGCTGCCTGAATGATCCGCTGGTCTTCCTCCTGACTAGTGACTCGCGACCGAGGTCTCCTCTCTCAATACACCAATAAAATAGGCCATTAATTTTATGTATAAGTTAAGCGGCGGGAATACCGCCCTAAGTCTGGAAGACCCTGTATAATGTGGAAGAGATATTCAAAGAAGAGGGGACAGCAGCTAGATGGAAACAAAGAGAGAAGGAACAGTTTAAGTAAGAACTGAAAGGGTGTGGCTGGGGTCCGTAAGGGTGCAATAACCCATAAGTAATAGTACCCCCTGCGGGGATTTTGATGTATAGACAATTTTACATATTATACACTTTCTTGTGATCTACAACAAAATGATCATGTGGACGATCAGTAGAGAGACAATAATCTTAATTTCCCACCAAAATGAATACTCAGATGTTTTTTTCTTTGCCAAAATATGTGCTTTACACATTCGGAAATTTGCAGGCATAATTAATAAAGACCCTTAATCAAAATAGATTGTTACCAGCATACCCAGGTCATTCAAATTTCCAGTGTGATGCCAACGCTTGATCCACTTCTGGATGCAAGATCTTGAGCACCCCACTCGCTGTGTGATGCCCCTACTGATTGTACCCTCCTCGTGCAGAGCAATGATGCGGGCACGCCGTGTGAGCTAGGTGTCGTGGTGGTTCATCACGATGAAGAGTGCAGTCCAGGAATGATATGGTCTTATCACCACTGACCGTCCACATCGGCTTCGGTACTCGAGGATTGGCTGTCTTCTCGTGGCCACAGAATGTGATTGACTCTCACTGACAGAACCAATGAACTCCTCACTAACACCGCATTTAGGGTCGCCGCTGCAACTTGCTTCCTTATTATTATTATTTTTTTACAATTTGAGTAATAATATTGAACTCTATTAAACTTACGGTAGTCGAAATATACGAGAAAGACAGGTTTCCTCGATTTCCTCAAAGAGAGAAATTGCCCCTATCCCTCCCGGCCCAGTGATGCTCGTTTATGACCAATGTCCAGTTTACATGGTCAGAGTAGTTCAACGATGTTAACTGAAATTTACAGTTCCTGGCCTGGCATACCAAAGGCTGTGAGTATATCCAGTGAACCCTATATATCACTTTTAACTCGTAGGGTAGTCAGATTTTGCTGTTCCAAAAATTGCTTAACAGCATAGAGTAACTACCACCTCCTGGATATAGAAAACCTTGACTTATTTGTGAGGCGAATGTTGGCTCCAGTACATTATACCCCGGATATTGGTATTACAAGGGACGACTGCTCAAGGCATGAAAGACATTGTAGCACAAAGGAGAAGGCGAGAGAGAGAGGAAAAGCAAGCACGAGGAAAAAAAGAAGAGAGGAGGGACTGAATCGGAATCAAAAGGGCGTCATATCCCTTTAAGAAGAGCCCACATCGCTGCAGGCAATGCCTCTCCACTGCTCTCTAGTACTACCGATGTCTCTTTCAAACATGACTCAAAGAAACCCTAAGTCTTGTAGATGTTTTAGAAATACCTCGAAACATACTTGCATCTTCATTGATTTTATTATCTACAATGTCGATTAAATGAATTTTTGTATACTCACCTTGAAAAAACTTGCAGAACAAGGAAGAAAGAGATAGAGTTAGGAAAGGAGGAACAACATACACTCGGGGAACAGGAGAAGAGGATTTTTGTAAAGCTGAAATGATTTGGTTCATGACCGATGAGGATCTCTCTCTCTCTCTCTCTCTCTCTCTCTCTCTCTCTCTCTGTAGAGCTTTAATTTTTCTGATTGAATATACAACGCACATTTGATTGATTGATTTATTTATTTGTGCTGTCTAAAGACAGAAGTAATACCAAAGGATTCGTGATGAATTATCAGGTATGACGTTTTCGTTATATTCAATGAAACAAGCTACTTAAGAGTATTCAGATTATCACAAGCCTGCTGTCACGTAAGGGATAATGCTAGCCCTGATATCCGACACTACGTTTATAAACTGTTAGGTAACGCTAGATACGGGGGATAATAGATGTGTGAGCTAGTGGTATCAGTATTTGCCACACGCACTATGAAGGTATTCACACATGGTACATTTAATAACGAGCATTATGGTTCATGATTCGTAAGCAGTTGTTGTGTTAGTATTTCACAGCATCTAGTGATTGATAATACAAACAGCATACAATACGAGTAAAGCAGTAATGTTACCTCGGTTGTCTTTGTGTTACATCTTTGTGTTACAACTAATAAGTTGATCTAACCTTTACTGATGTTAATATCAATTGACATTAATGTCAAAATACAAATGATTGGTAAAGGGGTAAATTTTCGTACTTTCATTAAAGATTCCACTCGTCGCTCCCCTCCTCAGGTCATCTCTCACCTCAGGCAACCTCCCTAGCCTTCTCAAACCCCCATTCCCCCCTCAAACCTCCCTCCTTATTTCTCCCTCCCACCAGTGAATGCTTCGAACGGACCTCACTACAAGTGTTTCGAGATTACCATCTCGCCCAGCGTTGACAGTGCTGAGTGGACCTCGCGGGAGTGTGGTCAGCTGTACATCAGGCCTGACACTCGGGGGCCTATTGGGGGTTGGAAGGGTAATGAGAGACATGGAGAGAGAGATGGGGTGGTGTTTGTGGGGGAGGGGGACGAGGCTAGCAGGGAGAAAGGAGGGGCAAGAGAGGGTGGGAAGGGACGCAGGTTGTTGTGGGAGGAGAGATGCAATTGCATGGAGGGGTGGGAGAGTGATGGGGGACAAAGAGGGCATGAGGGATTGGAGTAGAGGGTGGCATGGAGGCGGCCGAGAGGGGGGTGCCCCTCCACTGCCTGCGTTGCTCCAATCCCCCCTCACGCCACATCAGGGGCAGGTTCTCATTGGCCTGCAGCCATGTACGTCATAATCGGGGTGGAGCAAGCGCTCCGCAGTTTTTTACAGACCGCGTTCAATTGATGTGATTAGGCATTTTGGCATAAAACTCAAATCGTATCAATTGATGCGATTAGGACATAAGGGGTTAATGTCTGTGTTCCCCACTTGTTATTTTTTTAAAGGCTGATTTTAATCCTCAGTTTGGTTGCTGGCACTGGTGAATAGTGAGTTAGGTACAAAAAATAGCTGGTGGATGTATCGTGTTGCTAGGCAAACCTAAATAGCATCCTTGCTGCTGGAATTATTTACTGTGACCATTTGCTGCTGTTACATAGCCTATGATTTCATCATCCTTTGTGTAATTTTAACGCTCAGTATGCTGCATGTTTGATCACGAGCGTGTTCTGCCTCAGTCCCCCCCTTCTACCGTTATAGTAGAGTAAGTCGTCCTTTCTGTTATTCAGTGCGGGATTGTCGACCGTTTGTCCCCATCGCTTCATTTGCGCGTCCCTCTTACAAGTTGTGTCAGGCTCTGCCGGCCCCTATATAATGAGCTCAGTCTCTGCATCATTGCCACTTAGATCTGCTCCTCATTTTGTTCACATCTCTGTCCTCCCCTGTACAGATATTATTATTGTGAGTGCTCAAGAAGTCTCCAACCATCTAGCAGCTGTGTGTAATTTGAGTATAACTGTTGTTGCATTTTTTCTTGTACTGTATAGCATAAGTTTAATTTGTAGGCCTAGTGAAGTTTTTGTAATTCGTGTGGGGTTCTTTGTGTCAGTCATTTTTGATAATAGTTTGTATCTGTAATTATTTATCTGGCATTCACTGAGTATTATCTGGTATCTCATTTTATCAGGGCTGACTTAGATAAAATTTACTCTTGCTAATTTCGTGTTAATAGAGGCTATTGCAGTTAACCATATATTTAACCTGTTTATTTGCCATTACATTATCTTTATGAGTCCTGAATGTTTTGTTGTTAGTTTGTGCATTAAACTTTAACTTGTAATTTTACCTAACTCTTTTGTTTTGAACCTGGAACTTTACGGGACAGTAGTGACTCTTCGTATTCTCACTTAAAGTGTACATTATCTTTCTCTGTTCCGTAACATAAATTTGGCGACCTCGCCAGGATATTCAGGATATTATCATAAGGATATTGCTTGATATTTTGTGACTGTTACTTATCCATGATGGCTACTATTTCTACACTTGATGAAGCCAAAGATTTTTTGTCAAATGTGCAAACAGTGTGTGATATAGAAAACAGAACAAAGAATGAACTTAAGCTTGTTGCTCAACAATTGGGAATTGCAGTTCACTCTCATCATTCTAAAGATCAAATTGTTGGCATGATTAATAAAACCTTGTTTAATGTAACTCCTCCAAATGAGCAAACGCAGATTGAATTAGCTAAGTTACAGCTAGCTCTGCAGGAGGCTCGTGCTAAAGAAGCTGAATTTCAGGCAAATGCTAAGGAGGCGGAATCTCAGGCTCGGATTCAGGAGGCACAGATACAGGCACAAGTTGAACTTGCTAGGATTCAGGCAGACCATGAGTATCGCATGAAACAAGGTGGAACTGGATCATCTAGCTCTGATGATTTTGATGTGGCTAAAAATGTTAAACTTGTCCCTCCTTTTAATGAATCTGATTTAACAAAGTATTTTCGGTTGTTTGAGAGGGTAGCTACAGGTTTTAATTGGCCTAAGGAGTATTGGCCAGTACTCCTTCAAACTGTTCTCACCGGTAAAGCTCAAGTAACTTATGCATCTTTGCCTCAGGATCAGTCTGATAATTATGATGTAGTTAAGAGCTTGATTCTTAAGGCCTATGAGCTTGTTCCTGAAGCCTATAGAGTAAAATTTAGGACAACTTACAAGCAAGATAAGCAATCCCATGTTGAGTATGCAAAAATCAAAGAAGATTTGTTAGAGCAGTGGTTAAATTCCAAGAATGTGGATTCTGATTTTGACAAATTTAAGCAGATGATTTTGCTGGAGGACTTCAAAAGGTGTATTTATAAAGATGTAAGCCTATATCTTGATGAGAAAAGAATAGATAATTTGTCTGATGCTGCAGTTTTAGCTGATGAGTATGTTCTCACTCACAAGAGATATTCTAGAGAAAAAGGGAAAGCTGAGAGTAAGTACGTTGCCTCTACTCAGAGTACAGGTAACAGGAAAGAGAATAAGGATGATGTTTCTCAGGAAGTAAATACCAGCTTCACCTCTAGATTTCAGAAAAGTAAATGTACTTATTGTAGTAAGCTTGGTCATACTACGGAGAGATGTTTCAGGAGACAGCGTGATGTGAACAAAAAGGAGTCTTTAAATATTCAGTCAATTGGTCTAGTGTCCACTCTTGAGAGTTCCCAGAATTCTTTAACTGAGTTAACTGAACCTGCTTTGAGGGGTAACTTAAATTCTCATGATGGAGCTCCTCTTTTGAGCAGTAACGTGGGTGACACTCTCAAGAGTTCATGCGCTAATTTCCTGTCTGATGGTTTTGTCAGTCCTCTGGACAGTAATGACAGGAAATCAGTTCAAATATATCGTGATACAGGTGCTTGCCAATCCCTTATGCTGACCAGTGTTCTAGGCTCTAATTTTAATTCCTCTGATGAAACTGTAATCTTACAAGGTGTAGGGAATAATTACTTCTCTGTCCCTCTGTGCAGAGTGAATTTAGAGTCTGGTTTTGTTAATGGTTCTGTTATGGTTGGGTTGGTTGAGACACTCCCAATGTCAGGTGTAACTTTCTTACTTGGAAATGATATTGGTGGAAGTCAAGTGTGTCCAGCTCCTCAGTTGTCTAGTGAGCCAGTGGCTGCGGCCCAGGATTGTGATGTCCCTGATGTGTTCCCTGCATGTGCTGTCACTAGGGCTAAGTCTAAAGTTACTGGTGATTTAGAGGATAATGATGATGATGATGTTATCCTAGCTGACACTTTTCTTGCTAATTTGGACCACTCACCAGATGAGGCAGTACCCCGTAGTGTTGATAATTTGTCTCGTCAAGAGTTGGTTGAGTTGCAGGTTGCTGACCCTGAGTTGAAAGGTCTAGCTAACTCTGCTTACAGTGAAGAAGAGTCAGCCGGTGCTTCTACTTGTTATTATGTAAAGTCAGGAGTACTTATGAGGAAGTGGAGACCCCCAACAGCATCAGCCGACTGTGAATGGGAGGTTGTACATCAAGTTGTCATCCCTCGTATTTGTAGGCAGGATATCATTAGAGTGGCTCATGATTCCAGTTTGGCAGGACACCTTGGAGTGAGGAAGACTGTGGCACGCATTTTGAAACACTTCTACTGGCCAGGTATCTTCAGGGATGTTTCCTGGTATTGTAAGTCTTGTCACACCTGTCAAGTTGTGGGGAAGTGTAATCAGACTGAAAAGGTTGCACCTCTAGTTCCCATTCCTCCTTTTGAGGCGCCTTTCACCCGTGTGTTGGTGGATATTGTGGGCCCTCTTCCTAAGACTTCTTCAGGATTTTCTTATGTGTTGACCATGATTGATATGGCTACTCGTTATCCTGAAGCCATTCCACTTAGAAACATCTCAGCAAAGAACGTGGTTAAGGAAATGCTGGGGTTCTTCACAAAGTTTGGTCTGCCCAGGGAGGTGCAGTCGGACCGGGAAGTAATTTCATGTCAAACGTTTTCAAGCAGTCTCTGAAAGAGTTGGGCATCACCCAGATCACGTCTTCAGCTTACCATCCCCAGACCCAAGGAGCGTTGGAGAGATATCATCAAACACTCAAATCGATGCTCAAGAAATACTGTTTGGAACATCAGAAAGACTGGGATAAAGGTCTTCCATTCGTTGTGTTTGCTGCAAGAGAATCTCCAAATGAATCACTAGGCTTCTCACCTTTTGAACTACTGTTTGGCCATGAAGTAAGAGGACCCCTTAAGTTACTCAAGGAATGCTGGCTGTCGGAGGAAGATGACGTCAACCTGTTGGAGTATGTGATGAATTTCAAAGAACGGCTGTCCACTGCTTTACAGCTGGCGAGAGAGAATTTAGGAGCTGCTCAGGAGAAGATGAAGACTTGGTATGACAAGAAGTCCAGGTTACGCCACTTTCAGCCAGGAGATCAGGTTTTGATTCTGCTACCAGTTCATGGGCAACCTCTTCAAGCCAAGTTTAGTGGCCCTTATTTCGTGGAGAAGAAACTCAGTGATGTCAGCTATGTCATCGCCACACCAGATCGTAGAAAGAGCAAGCAACTATGTCACATCAACATGCTAAAGTTATATCACAAGCGGGATGAAAATAATCCAGTCTGCACTGTAGCTGTTCCACCCGAGTCTGCAAGTGAAGCTCTCCCATGCAGTATGAGCCTGAGTGATAGTTTGGGGAAGAATCCTGATATCATGAATGATCTCCAGACTAAGCTTTCTCATCTACCACCCAAGGAAAGGCAGGAGTTTTCGGCATTACTGCAGGAGTACCCGCAAGTGTTCCGTGCCACTCCAGGAAGAACCACTGTGTTGATGCATGATGTCGATGTTGGAGACGCAAAGCCAATTAAATTGCCTCCTAACCGTGTGAACCCAGTGAAAGTTCCTCTCATCCAGAAGGAGCTTGGCTACCTGTTGGACCACAAGATGATTGAGCCCTGTCAGAGCGAGTGGAGTTCTCCTGTCACTCTAGTCCCTAAGCCAGGTGGGTCACAGAGGCTTTGCATCGACTACAGACGTGTTAATCAGATAACCAAAACAGACACTTACCCTCTCCCTCGTGTGGAAGATTGCATAGACAAGATCGGAAAGGCTAGGTACATAAGTAAGTTTGATTTGTTAAAGGGATACTGGCAAGTACCTATGACTGAACGTGCTAGGGAGATCTCATGTTTTGTAACACTAGGAAAGGCTTTTGCATGTTCTGTAATGCCGTATGGTATGAAGAATGCACCAGCCACATTTCAGAAGCTCATGAATGTTGTAACAGAGGGTTTGGCAGGGTGTGTTGTTTATATTGATGATGTATTAATCTTCAGTGACAACTGGAAAGATCACCTAGGCCATGTCAGTAAATTTCTTGACCGTTTAGTTCATGCTAATCTTGTAGCTAATTTATCAAAGTGTGAGTTTGGTCAAGCTAAAGTTCAGTACCTTGGGTATGTAATTGGTGATGGACATGTTGCACCACCAGGAGCTAAGGTTCAGGTTATAAGTGATCTTCCCAGACCTAAAAGTAGGAAAGAGCTACAAAGATTTTTGGGAATGGTAGGTTATTACAGGAGATTTGTTCTTAACTTTTCTATTCTTGTATCACCACTTACAGACCTACTGAAAAAGGGAGTTGAATTTGTCTGGACCGATAACTGTGAATCCTCTTTCAACAAAAAGCTATTCTATTAAGTCAGCCAGTGCTCGCTACTCCAAATTTTGCTAAGCCTTTTAAGATGGCTGTTGATGCAAGTGATACAGGAGCTGGGGCTGTTTTGCTGCAAGAGGATGATCAGGGTATTGAACATCCTGTATCTTATTACAGTAAGAAGTTCACTCCACCTCAAAAGAACTACTCAACTATTGAGAAAGAGGTTTTGGCCTTGATTTTGGGTTTACAGCATTTTTCATTTTATTTGTGTTCTGGTTTTGACCCCATAGTCATTTATACCGATCATAACCCACTGAAATTCCTTAGTAAGTTTAAAGATAAAAATCAGAGATTGACAAGATGGAGTCTACTTCTTCAGGAGTATTCATTAGACATACAACATGTCAAGGGGAAAGAAAATGTTATTGCAGATTGCTTATCTAGACTTTAGACAGATTGTTTTAGAGTAATAAGAAATTTCCTTTGTAAATTTCTTTTTTCTTTGTGGGGAGGTGTTACATAGCCTATGATTTCATCATCCTTTGTGTAATTTTAACGCTCAGTATGCTGCATGTTTGATCACGAGCGTGTTCTGCCTCAGTCCCCCCCTTCTACCGTTATAGTAGAGTAAGTCGTCCTTTCTGTTATTCAGTGCGGGATTGTCGACCGTTTGTCCCCATCGCTTCATTTGCGCGTCCCTCTTACAAGTTGTGTCAGGCTCTGCCGGCCCCTATATAATGAGCTCAGTCTCTGCATCATTGCCACTTAGATCTGCTCCTCATTTTGTTCACATCTCTGTCCTCCCCTGTACAGATATTATTATTGTGAGTGCTCAAGAAGTCTCCAACCATCTAGCAGCTGTGTGTAATTTGAGTATAACTGTTGTTGCATTTTTTCTTGTACTGTATAGCATAAGTTTAATTTGTAGGCCTAGTGAAGTTTTTGTAATTCGTGTGGGGTTCTTTGTGTCAGTCATTTTTGATAATAGTTTGTATCTGTAATTATTTATCTGGCATTCACTGAGTATTATCTGGTATCTCATTTTATCAGGGCTGACTTAGATAAAATTTACTCTTGCTAATTTCGTGTTAATAGAGGCTATTGCAGTTAACCATATATTTAACCTGTTTATTTGCCATTACATTATCTTTATGAGTCCTGAATGTTTTGTTGTTAGTTTGTGCATTAAACTTTAACTTGTAATTTTACCTAACTCTTTTGTTTTGAACCTGGAACTTTACGGGACAGTAGTGACTCTTCGTATTCTCACTTAAAGTGTACATTATCTTTCTCTGTTCCGTAACACTGCACACACACACACACACACACACACACACACACACACACACACACACACACACACACATGTTGTGGAAGTTATATTTTGGTAATGGGTTCACTTTCATTATGTTTAGTTACTCACATACAGTCTAACAATGGTTATGTGCCAGCCAATTGATTTTCAAGGTTTGATGTGGTACAATATCCAGTGAAAGGGCTACGCGGGGTATATGTTGATGTGTGACACTCTGCAAGCGGACTAAAACAAGTTTGTTAATGACCTAGGTCATCTGAACCCCTTCAACCACGTATTTTTCATTCTAATTTTGCTATTCTCCGGGGATTTAATTTTGCATAGGACACTTGTCACAATGAAGGCGTTATATCCAACCGTAATTAATTAACCTATTCACCATCAGGACCTCTCCTATACTGAATGAAATGCGTGATCTACAACATAGTGCCCCCAGAAACTCACTGACACCCCCACCCGAACCCCATGGAGTAGCTGCAACCGAACCACGGGATGCTGTGCGACAACAGCACAAGTCAGCCCGGGCCGTGCACCCCTATAGCACCCAGCCGCCTCACTGTCGCCCTAGCAGGAAGAAGACACTACTTTCAGGGAATGGGACCGCCAGATCAGCTCGGGGTGGAGCTGTCTGTCCAGCTCCAACTAGCGCCCCTCAGGAGACGGCCGATAGCCTTTCCTGCCTTCTACAGGAAGGTGCCTTCTCTTTAGGGACGGCCGATAGCCGCCCTCCCCTCGTAAGGGAACCAGTGTCTCACCGGCCTGAGGGTAATGAGGAGACGGCCGATAGCCGCTCCCGCCTTCGTCAGAAGGTATCCTTCCTGGGATGGCTGATAGCTGCCCAACACCCCCTCCTGCAGGAGATGGCCGATAGCCGCTTCTGCCTTCGCCAGACGGCCGATAGCCGCTCCAAAGGTGTTGCCCTAGAGATGGCCGATAGCCGCTCACTCCTCCGGCAGAAGGAGATGGCAAGAGGCCACTCCCGCCTTCATCAGACGGCCAATAGCCATTCCGAAGGTGCTGCCCCTGAGACAGCCGATAGTCGCTCACCCCTCTGGAAGTAGGAGACGGCAAGAGGCCGCTCCTGCCTTCGTCAGACGGCCAATAGCCACTCCGAAGGTGCTGCCTCCGAGATGGCCGATAGCCGCTCACCCTCCCTCCTGCCGGAGATGACCGATAGCCACTCCCACCTTCGTCAGACGGCTGATAGCTGCTCCGAAGGTGTCCAGAGGTGCGCTGAGTCCCCCACTCAGGCCACGGCCAATAGCCGGGCCTTGGCGTCCTATAGTTGCTCCCTTGGGCAGCAACGGCTGATAGCCGGGCCCTACGGCCAGAGGGAGGTGCAAGCAGCGTCACTGCCCCAGCGTGAGACGAGTGCCCGGACCTCCAGCACCGAAGGACCCCAGGGAGGCCCTACAGCTTCCCCCGGCCTCTGCTACTTACACCTGGCCCTAGAGAAGACCCACCTGACGGACCCTAACTCAGCTTGGTGCTGCAGCCCCTCTCTGACAGCTCCCCTTGACCCTTGGGGGCTGCAGTCCTCAGGTACTCCAAGCCCTCCCCAGGACGCCCGGGCATGATCTCTCCACGCCCTGACGGTGGAAGACCTCCGGCCGAGACCTTAGCCAGAGATTTCTGGACCTGTTTGGCCCCAGTCCTGAGGGCCACACTCCTGTACCCAGCCTGGGGACTACAGGCCCCTTCGCCACCTGCAGCCCTGGACTAGAGAGGACACCCCTGCGAGTCGTCCTGTGCCCTCTCGGCACGCCCTCCCTTGGCGGTGCCCCTATTCTGGTGGAGTTGTCGCTGGCGTTTCTCCCCGGCACCCCCACTGTATGAGTGAATTATGTTAAGTGTGGTGTTGCCCCAGAATTAGTTAAGTGACTTGTGCTAAGTGTGATGTTGCCCCAGAATTAGTGTAACGATGATACAGTGACTTAGTGTATGTTGAATACCGGGGCGAGTGAAATCATGGGCGGATGAATAAGGACGAATGCGGAACCTAAGTTCTGGTGAATCAGACTCAAGAGTGACGCCCTTGTAGAAAACCAGTAAGATTCTTATCCCAAGAGATACTCTATAGTAAAATATCCAAATGTCCTTTGCTACCAGGAAACAGTAAAGAAAAAGTGTTAATAATATTCTCCCGCTTGTATTACCATAAACACAGTACATTCCCAGTGTCCACCACCCTCCCTTAAGGAATCTCCTCTCAACGGTCAGTGTGTATGTAAGAACCTGGACTAGTAATAGAATCAATTGTCAAAATCCCTTTGCTATCAGAAAAGACTAAGTTAGAATCCGTAACATCAATTCCCTCACAAAATTACTATAACCCTGATCTGACCCTCCGCGCGTCACCCCTCGTCCCCCTCCCTCCGTGTGAGACCCACTCCTATGCTCCCACGCCCATTGCGATCCTGTATTCCCTGTACACCTGTGCACTAAAATTACAGTGTTGACATCAGTGTCTGTTAAGCCAGTATCCTGCGAGATACTAATTATCCAGTTAAGATTTCATTTTCTGTCACATACTGTGTTGCATTATCTGCTGTTTTTGTCCTGTGTATGGCTGTGGTAATATACGTGTAAAGGTTATTGCCTGGAGTTTTTGTGTCCTATCTCTCTTTATTGCACTAAGCCCCAGTCTCGAAAGAGGACCCCACTACACGTTAGGTGTTCTGGGACCGAGGAGTCGGGCCTTTTTCACCTAGCATTACACTGGTGGCCAGCGGTGGTTCTTGACCCAGGTGTAGAAGAGAGGTAGTGAGGAAATATTTGGCAAAATGGCAACTAAACTGCACATACAGTTACCCAAGTTTGACCCCGACCAGTACAATATACACACGTATCTGGCAATAATCAAACCCTTACTGGATATTGGCTTTGATAATGACCAGCAAAAAATTGCAGTCACACTTCCACTATTGGGCAAAGCGGCGACGAACATAGCACCGAAAATCGTCCCGGAGCTCACCTGGCAGAACTTTACAAAGTTCGTTGTTCCAGCCATCACCCCATCATTAGGGAGAGTAGTGGCTCTATCCCAATTGGATAGCTTCTCATTTGATGGGGATTTAGATAATACCCTGATACAGGTAAGATGCCTAGTTACTGCTTCCTACCCGGAGGCAGATGAGGAAACCCGGGATCAGCACACATTCAACCCTCTGCTCAGAGTGCTTCCGAGTATTGTCAAACAACACTTTACTATCCATGACCCAACTGGAGACATGGATAGAGATGTCCAGCTCATATGGTGCCTCCTGACTGCCTGCTCTACTCCCCAGCAAATTAATGTGGTAAAGAAATTTCCCACTCAACCCCCGGCTCCCCAAACCATGCCACGTCCGTCCTTGCCTCACACCAACCCTACCCCGGCGCTCAGCCCGCCTAGGGCACACCCCTCCCGCTGGCGTCCCGCCCCTCGGGAAAATCCGAATCTGATCCTAGTGAATCCATGGGAATTCACAGCCTGCAGCTCCCGATGTCCCCTACATGACATATGGGACCAGCTTAAAGCTGCCTGCCGCAGGACCACGGCCCTGGGTTCACGTAAGATGTCCTCTTTAGTGGGCGAGGCCCCAGAAGATGAACTGGCACTCATGGAGGAGCCCCATCCTGGAGAACAGGAGCAGGAACAGGAGAATGAAAGCCCCAGACAACTGGATTTTTAGGCCCACCCTCGCACCAGCCCACGGTGGTGGGGGCCATTACCCCTAAGTACTGCCCACCAGTGTGCCACAAGATGAAATTGAACGGCGTGAAGGCCAGACTGCTAGTCGATACGGGAGCAGCCAGGTCCTGCCTTTACGGCCACTATTTCTCCCACCACAAATCGACCTTTGGCCCACTCTGCCCCACTGCCACTCACCTTGTGCATGCGGGGGATGGCCCCCTACCCATCTGTGGGGAGACTCGGGCCCTACGGGTCGACACCCACCAGCCGGTGTCCACCCGACATCAATTAATTGTTTTTGACTCCTCCTGCCAGAGCTACGACTGGTATTTAGGACTGGACTTACTCCAGAAACTTGGAGCTACAATTGACTGCCGCTATCGGCAGCTCCAGTTCCGTCCTCCACCCAACCCCACCCAGGCTGTTTGCACCTGCACGCCCTGGCCCTGGCCGGAAGATTCGCCCCCTTCCCCTCTCCTGTGCTCCACTCCTCCTCCCCTCCCTCCACCCCCCTCTCCTCCTCCCGTGCCCCCCCTCACCACCCCTCCTCCCTCCTTCCCTGCCACCGTCTCCACCGCTGTTACCATTCCCTCCCACCACGAGGCCTGGGTGCCCCTTAACCTGCCCTCCGGTCCCTCTGTCTTGTTCTCCCCCCTCCCCCTGCCGGGAGCCCTTTCTGCCTGCCTTTTATCTCCCACTTTTCTCCCCCCACACCGCACTGCCATCCGCATCACTAACCTCACCCCTTCCCCCCTTACCGTCCTCAAAGGGGGCGTTATAGGAGAGATGGAGGAAGCCGAGCCCTGTGCCCCATCCTCCTCCCACTTCCCTGCCCCCTACCCCCCATTCCTGACCATCTCTCTGCCCAGCGGTCAGACACCCTATGTTGTCTTCTCCTGGATTTCCAGGACCTGTTTGTGACAGGACCAGCAGACATAGGGCACACCACGTACCTGTCACATGAAATTCACACGACAGGCCCACCCATTAGAGAGTCTTCCTGATGAAAGAATCCCTGACAAAGGGAGGAAGAGGACCACCAGGTACGAGAAATCATAGAGGCCGGCATCATTCCCCCTCCACCACCCCTGGTCCTCCCCCGTCGTTCTAGTAAAGAAGGACAGCACGATGCGATTTTGCATCGATTGCCGCCGCCTGAACGACGTCACCATCAAAGATGCCACTCCCCTCCCACGAATTGATGATTCCTTAGATTCCCTTTATGGGGCGTCTTGGTTTTCCACCCTCGACCTCCAGTCTGGATACTGGCAGGTCCCTGTACATCCAGAACACCGAGGCAAGACATCCTTTTCCACGAGCAATGGCAAACATCATGAATTCAGTGTCCTGCCGTTCGGCCTCTGCAACGCCCCTGCCACCTTCTCCAGGCTAATGGAATCTGTCCTGAGCAGCTTCACCTGGGAGATATGTCTGGCCTATTTGGACGATGTCATCGTCTTTAGCCAGACCTGGGCCGACCACTTGCAGCGCCTCCGCCGAGTCTTCACTAGGATTCGCCAGGCAGGCCTCAAGCTCCATCCCTCCAAGTGTGTCCTAGCCGCCAGGACTGTCCCATTCCTGGGACACGTTATTTCCCAGGCAGGAATCTCCCCGGACCCCGACAAGCTCCACGCCGTAGCAGACATACCGCCACCACAGGACGTCCACGGCGTCCATGCCTTCCTAGGACTGACGTCCTATTTCCGTTGCTTTGTGAAGGGGTTCACTCAGATTGCAAAGCCTCTTCACGATCTGACCAGGAAGGGGGAGCCGTTCCTCTGGACTGAAGAGAGGCTAGTTGCATTCCAACAGCTATAAGACAAGCTCGTCTCCGCCCCCATCGTGGCCTTTCCCGATTATGCCCTCCCTTTTCGCCTCTACACTGATTTTTACCTTACCACCATAGGCGATGTACTAGCCCAGGTACAAGCCGGTCAGGAGCACATCATCACCTGTGCCAGCCGCACCTTGAATCCAGCTGAGAGGAATTATGCCGTGACCAAACGGGAATGCCTCGGCATAATATGGGCTCTCCAACACTTCAGGGCTTACATTTCCGGGACCCAGGTCATGATCATCACGGACCACCAGCCTCTCCAGTGGTTACGCCAGTCTGACTCGCACAATGCCCAACTCGTCAGGTGGCACGAAACCCTGGAAGAATTTCAGTACGAGATCTCTTACAGGCCCGGAAAACTCCAAACCAATGCAGATGCCCTCTCCCGCCTCTCCATCCACGCAGTACAGCCGGACCCGGACCTCCTACAACAATGGCACTGCAAGGAGCGGCCCCCATGAATTCCCTCCCACCTGTTCAGCAAACTATGCCGACAGGGTGACCACCTCCTAAACCCGTCCGGGCATATTCTCCTGACCCCCAATGCAGCGTGTGACACCCTGCGCCACCTTCATGCCCATAATGGCATCCACCTGGGCACCAAGAAACTATTGCAGGTGTTTAACGACACCTACTGGGTGCTAAACCCTTCCACCCTCGCAAAGGAAATCATTCAAAGTTGCCGCACCTGTGCACTGGGGAAAGATACCACCCGGACTGCAGGACCCTTGGGCCACATCACCACCCACAAGCCCTGGCAACTCCTGATGATAGATGTAGTAGGCCCCCTCCCTCCCAAATCTGGATATAAATATGTGATCACCTTCGTGGACACGTATTCAAAATTTGTAGTAGCCTGCCCAGCCAAAGAGCATCATGCTGTCGCTGTCACCAATGCCCTTCTCTGACACGTGTTCCCTTATTCCGGCATCCCTCAGGCCATCCATTCTGATAATGCCCCTGAATTCTCCGGAAAAATCTGGGAAGAGCTCGCCAGAACATTTGGGTATAAAATCTCCCACTCCTCTCCTTACTGGCCGCAGGGGAACGCAGTATGTGAACGTAGCCATCGCACTATCATGAATCAATTGCGCACACGCATCGAGGCTATGAAAGACAATGACTGACCGGCTCACGTGAAGATCATTCAGTAGGGCATGAATTCCTGCCCCCAAGAAGACGGGATTTCCCCACATGAAAGAATATTTGGCGAAGCCCCCCTTCTATTACCACTACGCCAGCACCTGCAACCACCCGCCTCCTCACCCACCACAGACACGTTGCGCCTTCTGAAGGGCCGACTGCACCACCTACAAAAAAATTTTGACCTCGGCCCTGACACAGCCTCTAACCCCTTCAGCCTGGGCGACACCATCGTCGTCGCCCAACTTCCCTCCCCACACAAACTCACCCCTCGCTTCACAGGGCCCCACATAATCACTCGCGTCCCCAACCCTTACCAAGTTGTCGTGGATTATCACGGCACCCCACGCACCCTCCGAAACCGCCACATGCGCCCTTTCCACACGTCCGCCCCTGCCACACTGGGCCCACACCCCCAACCTCCTCCTGTGCCCGCGCCACCCCCACTTCCACATACGAGTGCTACATTTCCTCCTCACCCTCCCCCTCCATCCCCCCTACCGCCTCAGCCTCCCCGGCCGCCACCCCCCCCCTCACCTCACTTGACATCTCACCTGCCACATCAACCTCCCCTTGCTCTCCCTCACCCCTTCCCTCTGCTGCCCCACCCTCACTGCCCAACCCCACGTGTCCTGCCCACGCCACCACACCCTCACCACAACCCACTACCACAACCCTTCGCCCACTGCCCTTGCGTACGCCCACTCTGACGGCATCACCCCCCACTGCGCCCCCCACTCACCCAGCAGCACGTACTACCCAACCCCGCCCACCCCGCATGC
Organism: Coenobita brevimanus; assembly: GCF_032717465.1. Classification (NCBI taxonomy): domain Eukaryota; kingdom Metazoa; phylum Arthropoda; class Malacostraca; order Decapoda; family Coenobitidae; genus Coenobita; species Coenobita brevimanus. The sequence continues at coordinate 17,938,920 of NC_137041.1, forward strand.
CCACTTCCCCACCCACTCCCACCCTCAGAACCACCACCACCCGCTCAGGCCGCCTCTCACGCCCACCCGCCTGATACACTCATTCTCCTACACCTCCTGCCTCCCCACAACTTCACACTGTCATGATACACCAAGCACAAATCCTCTCCACCTACACTCCCCAGAGACCCTATGCCACATTACCACGGCACAAAACCCAACTCCTACCCTCGGTGTCCAACATACAGCACCACACCACACCAGCAGCAACACCGAGCATAATGAACATGCGACGTGCAGTATGGGCGTCTATCCTTGGCAGGAACCGCCGGCTCCATGGACCACGCCACCTGCTGAGCCTCCTCCGCTCCGCCCTCACCACCTCCATGGTCTTCCTCACTTGCGACGCAGAGCAGGAAGGAAACCACCCCACTGCTGCCTGGCAGGCCCTTCTACAGCACCTCCAACCTGTGTACGCCACCCATGACACTCACGTATACCACCTCCAGCCACGGGGACATGACTTTTTCCAGGAGAGTGGTGAAATGCGTGATTTACAGCATAGTGTCCCCAGAAACTCACCGATACCCCCACCCGGACCCCACGGAGTAGCCGCAACTGAACCACGGGATGCCGTGCAACAACGGCACAAGTCAGCCTGGGCCATGCGCCCCTATAGCACCCAGCCGCCTCACCGTCGCCCTAGCAGGAAGAAGACACTACCTTCCGGGAGTGGGACCACCAGATCAGCTCAGGGTGGAGCTGTCTGTCCAGCTCCAACTAGCACCCCTCAGGAGATGGCCGATAGCCATTCCCGCCCTCTACAGGAAGGTGCCTTCTCTTTAGGGACGGGCGATAGCCGCCTGCCCCTCGTAAGGGAACTGGTGTCTCACCGGCCTGAGGGTAATGAGGAGCCGCTCCTGCCTTCATCAGAAGGTGTCCTTCCTGGGACAGCCGATAGCCACCCAACACCCCCTCCTGCAGGAGACGGCCAATATCTGCTCCCGCCTTCACCAGACGGCTGATAGCTGCTCCAAAGGTGTCGTCCCCGAGACGGCCGATAGCCGCTCACTCCTCTGGCAGAAGGAGATGGCAGGAGGCCGCTCCCGCCTTCGTCAGACTGCCAATAGCCACTCTGAAGGTGCTGCCCCCAAGACGGCCGATAGCTGCTCACCCTCCCTCCTGCAGGAGATGGCCGCCCACCCTCCCTCCTGCAGGAGATGGCCGATAGCTGCTCACCCTCCCTCCTGCAGGAGATGGCCAATAGCAGCTCCCACCTTTGTCAGACGCCCGATAGCCGCTCCGAAGGTGTCCAGGGGCATGCTGAGTCCCCCACCCAGGCCACAGCCAATAGCCGGGCCTTAGCGCCCTATAGTTGCGCCCTTGGGCAGCCATGGCCGATAGCTGGGTCCCACGGCCAGAGGGAGGTGCAAGCAGTGTCACTGCCCCAGCGTGAGACGAGTACCCGGACCTCCAGCATCGAAGGACTCCAGGGAAGCCCTACAGCTTCCCCTGGCCTCTGCTCCTTATGCCTGGCCCTGGAGAAGACCCACTTGATGGACTCTAACTCAGGTCGGTGCCACAGCCCCTCTCTGATGGCTCCCCTTGACCCTGGGGGGCCGCAGCCCTCAGGTACTCCAGGCCCTCCCCAGGATGCCCAGGCATGATCTCTCCACGCCCAGACGGCGGAAGACCTCCACCTCCAGCCGAGACCTGAGCCACAGATTTCTGGACCTGTTTGGCCCCAGTCCTGAGGGCCACACTCCTGTACCCAGTCCAGAGACTATGGGCCCCTTCGCCACCTGCAGCCCTGGACGAGAGAGGACGCCCCTGCGAGTCGTTCCCGTGCCCTCTCGGCATGCCCTCCCTTGGCGGTGCCCCTATTCCGGTGGAGTTGTCGCCGGCGTGTCTCCCCGGCGTCCCCACTATATGAGTGAATTATGTTAAGTGTGGTGTTGCCCCAGAATTAGTTAAGTGACTTGTGCTAAGTGTGATGTTGCCTCAGAATTAGTGTATCAGTGATACAGTGACTTAGTGTATGTTGAATACTGGGGCAAGTGAAATCACGGGCGGATGAATAAGGACAAGTGCGGAACCTAAGTTCTGGTGAATCAGACTCACGAGTGACGCCCTTGTAGAAAACCAGTAAGATTTTTATCCCAAGAGATACTCTATAGTAAAATATCCAAATGTCCTTTGTTACCAGGAAACAGTAAAGAAAAAGTGTTAATAATATTCTCCCGCTTGTATTACCATAAACACAGTACATTCCCAGTGTTCACCACCCTCCCTTAAGGAATCTCCTCTCAGCGGTCAGTGTGTAACTAAGAACCTGGACTAGTAATAGAATCAATTGTCAAAATCCCTTTGCTATCAGAAAAGACTAAGTTAGAATCCGTAACGTCAATTCCCTCCCCAAATTACTATAACCCCGATCTGACCCTCCGCGTGTCACCCCTCGTCCCCCTCCCCCCTGTGTGAGACCCACTCCTACGCTCCCACGTGCACAGCGATTCTGTATTCCCTGTACACCTGTGCACTAAAATTACAGTGTTGGGATCAGTGTCTGTTAAGCCAGTATCCTGCGAGATACTAATTATCTAGTTAAGATTTTATTTTCTGTCACATACTGTGTTGTATTATCTGCTGGTTTTGTCCTGTGTCTGACTGTGGTAATATACGTGTAAAGGTTATTGCCTGGAGTTTTTGTGTCCTACCTCTCTTTATTGCACTAAGCCCCGGTCTTGAAAGATGACCCCGCTACACGTTAGATGTTCAAGGACCGAGGAGTCGGGCCTTTTTCACCTAGCATTACACTGAACAAAATCGTCGGGTGGTAGGAATAATATGGGACAATAATTATTTCTTGTGTTGCATTGGCTAAAACAGCATCAGTGAGAAGCAAAAAGATTCGTAAATCAGAGTTTCTACGAGAACTGAGGTCGGTGGTGTATTTAGCCCTCCCCCTCCCAAAGAAAAAGAAAACTGAAACAAAAAGGTTGGAGAAAACAGTCCTAAAAATAGAGCTAGAATGTCCGTGTCTCAATGGGGCGCTTTCAAAGCTAGTATTCCGGTAGATGTCACCACCATTGGGAGAAACACAGTCCCCGCGCTGTTTAAAAAGCATATTTTTCTTTGTTAAATATCTACACTGTTGTGTTAAACTGTGAATCATGGTAATGTTATATACCGTTATATAAATAATACAAATAGAACACGTATATATATAACGTAGCATGAATTGTTTGTATTTATCATAAACAGAAATTAAAATATCATTGATGGCATGTAATGGCAACAGCCATTTCATTGGTCCTATATTATTTAATTCCTGCTACATTTAGTGCAAGTTAGGTTCTTAATACATAGTATGTTCAGACTGTAAATTACGCCTAGTGGGTATCTTGACTCATTCAGTCTCTATGTGGGCGGATTTTTAATGCTGAGTAAATACTGGGACTCAACAGTTTGCTCACTCCCTTCACGCATGGCACAAGACAGTTTAAGTTTTTTCACGAGAGATTTGTTTTCAAAACAAACGCACGAGGACTATTGCTTAAAATAATACAATTAAGACTACTTGTAAGTGGTCTGGTTAGGTTAGATAAAGTAAGGTACTGTAATTGCTTTGGAGGGTCTGAGGGGGCAACACCACGGCCTTCTCAAACCGTGGCAACACGGGTCTTATTGTGTGCATGCGTGAAGGGAGTGAGCAAAATGTTGAGTCCTAGTATTTACTCAACATTAAATTTCTGCCCACATAGAGATTGAATGAGTCAAGATACCCACTAGGGGTAATTTACAGTCTGAACAAACTATGTATTAAGAACCTACTGTAACTTGCACTAAATGTAGCAGAAATTAAATAATATAGGACCACTGAAATGGCGAATTGCCATTATTAGCCATCAATGATATTTTTAAAATGCCCTCCGCAGGACCTCCCACCTCACCATCCCCCACACCACCACCGAGCCGCCACCCCACCTCAGCCCCGGGAGGGCACACCGGTGAGGTTAGTGACCCCGGGCAAAAGGGTCATCGGGGCATCCCGACCCTGAGCCCCAATTCCCCGCAAGTGCCCCAACCCCACGCGTTCAAGCAAACTGAACTACTGTGCGGGCGGGGTAGTGACTGTCAGACCAGGGGTGGGACTGAAAAGAGGTCAGTCCCAGGTAACACCGTCTTGACGGTCTTGTTACACCCTCCAGGGCAGGAAGAGGCCCAAGGACAGGAAGAGGCCCAAGGCTATGGCCGTAAGAGAGAAGTAGACACAGGCTACGGCCTGACATAGTGTGTAAAGGGGAAGGTGACCCCAGGCTCCGGCCTTAACACGCTGAGGAGAGAGAGTTCCCTGTGTGCATTCCTCTCCAGTTGTACTTTGGCTACGGCCAGAATACGGTCCAGGGTAGAGAGACCCTGCTACCGTACGTGTAGCGCTACCCAATTACGGAAGCGGCGACTCGGGGTCGGCCTCTCGCCGGAGCAGACGGGTGATCCCGTTTCTCCGTTAGTCGTTTCCCGTACGGGCAGACACTCGGCTCTGGCCGGGGCACGTACCAGGGTGGAGAATACCCTGATGGTAGGATCTGTCCGTGTTGGAGAGAGTGCGGCTCTTGAGCCCCTCACTCCGGCTTGTCTCCTACTGCGGGAGGAACACCACGTCGACGGCCTCTTGCCTCGGCGAAAGGGCGCCCTCGATCACCCTATAGGTGTCCCTCGCACGCCGGGCAAGTTCACGGCTCCAGCCAAAGTGCACACTAAGGAAAGTAGGGCCCCAACTCAGCCCTATGAACACACTCAGGGAACCACGAAGAACGTGAGTCTCCGTCTAGCCTCTTTCCTTTCGGGGAGCCCTTTGTCGCCATCCAGGCTTCTTGGCCAAGCGGAGGCGTTAGAGTGGTGGCAAGGCCCGATAGCGGATTTACCGCCACACCCCGACGCTCCTTAGCACTGTCGGAGCCCTACAGGAGACGCTGCCGCAGCCCAGCCCTGATGGCGCCTCTCCCCCTGAGCACCTGCAGTCCCCGGACGCCCAGGCCTTCCACCGCGGTCCCCGACGACGGAGACCCAGGCTCCCTCACCCCCCGGAAGCAGAGGAAGCAGGCCCGAATCCTCCGACTGTTCGGTCCTAGTCCCGAGGGCCCCCGATCAGGTCGAGGCCCCCAGACCACAGGGCCTCCCTGCACCCCACCAGCGTGGCCCTAGGAAGGAGCCGCCCCTCAGGTCGAGGCCCGAAACAAGGGAGCCTCCCTGACAGTAAGTACCAGTGACTTAACCACCCAAGAAACAAGGGTAAAACAATGACAGTGACAGTGACCCCGAATACAGTGACAGTGATCCAATGCACAGTGGCAGTGTCTAATAAAAGATATATTAAACAGTGGTATCATAGTAAGTCGTGCACAAACGTTAAACAGTTCAGTCCCCCTCTATAGGAAGGAAGCGGGGAGTTTTCTGTGGAACTAGAGGTAGGTGCGTGAGTGAGCCGAAAGGCAAGTGAAGTGCTCCCCCGCGACTAGGTGACAGTGTCGGATGTCGCCATACGCACCCTACCTCTATTATAGTAATATCTCCCCCACAGACTCCCGATCACAGTGAACAAAGTGAGACTCCCCCGTTTATTATTATCCACCCGTGACACGATAATTAATCCAAACTGACAACCGCCGTAAAGTGATATCTCCTCTAAGTAATAGTAACACATATCCATGACTGCCCTGTGCCCTGTGTTAATGTATATTGGATCAGGTTATGTAAACGAGTGTATTATTGTATCTCTGTTCTATTATGTGTCAAATATTGTTGTATGTACACTGTAAGGAGTAGAACTTAAGCAATAGATGTGATTCGGTGTACTGTCTCTTTTTATGCCCTGTTCCTTTGTTAGTGCATTAAATCCGGTCTAGTAAAAGGACCCCTTTCCAGTGCTCGTGTTTTTACGACGAGAAGTCGCCTTAAAAACACAGCATTACACTGGTGGCAAGCGGTGGTTCTAGATCCGAGTAACGCACAGAGGAACACGAAAGGGAACTACAATGGCACCCAAACCACACATCCAATTGCCAAGGTTCAACCCGGACCAGTGCGACATAGACGTATATTTGGACATGGTCAAACCCCTCCTGGACATAGGGTTTGACTCAGACAGAGAAAAGATCGCTGTCACACTACCTAACCTGGGTAAAATAATCACTAGTGTCACTCCGAAAAACGTCCCGAGACTAAAATGGGATCAATTCAAACAAATTGTGAAACAGGCGGCGACACCATCTCTGGGCACAGTTGTAGCCTTGTCAGAACTAGACGCCCTCACATACGACGGAAGCCTCGATGACACCTTCATCCAGGCTAGGCGGCTGTCACCACTGCATACCCGTGCACAGATGCAAAAACCCGGGAACAACTCATATTCCACAAACTCCTCAGGATCCTCCCCGATTTCATTAAAAACCACTTCATAATACATGAACCGACGGGAGACCTGGATAAACAAATCAACTTAATAAGGCGCCTTCTAACCGTCCACTCCTCCCCCAAACGCATCGGCATCATCAACCACTTCCCCACAGATCTCATCCCTGTAAATCCTTGGGAATTTATTCCTTGCTGCCCTGAGTGCCCAATCCACGACATTCGTGAGCAGCTAAAAGCTGCCCGGGGCAGCAAAACAAACCAAGAGCGCCCACAAGCCTCCCCACCATACGCCGATCGCCCCAAGCCTCAAAGAAGAAAAGCGATAGGAGGAAGTCACAGAAGGCGCCCCCCTACTGCCCCCGCATCTCACCGTAATGACGGGGGCCACCTCACATCTCCCCCAGTCGATGACAGGGGAAAACGTGATCTTTCCATTTCCTCTCCTCCCACTATCTCTTCTATTTTGCCCTCCCCTATTCCTACTACTATTCCTAACCCTCCCACCTCACACACCACTTTCTCCACTACTACCGCCTCCCCCCTTCCTATTCCTCCCCAACACAAAGCCTGCCTCCCCCTTCGCAGGCCCACTAGAACCCTTACCCCATCTTTCCCAAACCCACTTCCCAAAACTGCCTCCTCCTGTCTACTCCCTCCCACCTACCACCCCACACCACCCACCACCACCACATCCCCGCCACTCATTTTTCCCACCTACACACCCTCTCTTTCCTCGCTCACTTCCCCCACCCCACCCTCAACCTCACCATACCCACAAACCCCTTCCCCCACGTCACCCTTGCCTGACCCACCACCACCTTCCTCCGATTCTGATCCTTCACCAACCACCCCATCCCCTCCAACCCGCCACTCTCAATCACCGCCCGCTACGCCCGCCACCAACACCTTACAACCGGAAACAAAAATTGAGAGAGTGCTATGGCGCCGCCACGACCGCCCACCTGTCAGAATCCGAGGGACCCACCACCTTCTCCGACTCCAACGCCAGACCAACCATCCATCCTCCCTCCGGCTCATTCTCAATCCCCATCAGGAGGCTAACACCTTCACCACCCACTGGGTCAGCCTCACCCAACACCTCACCCCGGCCTACCAGACTTCCACCTCCACCACCTACCACCTCCAGTCACGGGGCCGTGACTTCAACAACGCGGAAGGTGGTAAAATGCCCGCCGCAGGACCTCCCACCTCACCACCCCCCACACCACCACCGAGCCGCCGCCCCACCAATACCCCGGGAGGACACACCGGTGAGGTTAGTGACCCCGGGCAAGAGGGTCATCGGGGCATCCCGACCCTGAGCCCCTATTCCCCACAAGTGCCCCAACCCCAGGCGTTCAGGCAAACTGAACTACTGTGCGGGCGGGGCAGTGACCGTCAGACTAGGGGTGGGACTGAAAAGAGGTCAGTCTCAGGTAACACCGTCTTGACGGTCTTGTTACACCCTCTAGGGCAGAAAGAGGCCCAAGGGCAGGAAGAGGCCCAAGGCTATGGCCATAAGAGAGAAATAGACACAGGCTACGGCCTGACAGAGTGTGTAAAGGGGAAGGTGACCCCAGGCTCCGGCCTTAACACGCTGAGGAGAGAGAGTTGCCTGTGTGCATCACTCTCCAGTTGTACTTTGGCTACGGCCAGAATACGGTCCAGGGTAGAGAGACCCTGCTACCGTACGTGTAGCGCTACCCAATTACGGAAGCGGCGACTCGGGGCCGGCCTCTCGCCGGAGCAGACGGGTGATCCCGTTTCTCCGTTACTCGTTTCCCGTACGGGCAGACACTCGGCTCTGGCCGGGGCACGTACCAGGGTGGAGAATACCCTGATGGTAGGATCTGTCCGTATTGGAGAGAGTGCGGCTCTTGAGTCCCTCACTCTGGCTTGTCTCCTACTGCGGGAGGAACACCACGTCGACGGCCTCTTGCCTCGGCGAAAGGGCGACCTCGATCACCCTATAGGTGTCCCTCGCACGCCGGGCAAGTTCACGGCTCCAGCAAAAGTCCACACTAGGGGAAGTAGGGCCCCAACTCAGCCCTATGAACACACTCAGGGAACCACGAAGAACGTAAGTCTCCCTCTAGCCTCTTTCCCTTCGGGGAGCCCTTCGTCGCCATCCAGGCTTCTTGGCCAAGCGGAGGCGTTAGAGTGGTGGCAAGGCCCGATAGCGGATTTACCGCCCACACCCGGACGCTCCTTAGCACTGTCGGAGGCCTACAGGAAACGCTGCCGCAGCCCAGCCCTGATGGCGCCTTTCCCCCTGAGCACCTGCAGTCCCCGGACGCCCAGGCCTTCCACCGCGGTCCCCGACGACGGAGACCCTGGCTCCCTCACCCCCCGGAAGCAGAGGAAGGAGGCCCGAATCCTCCGACTGTTCGGTCCTAGTCCCGAGGGCCCCCGATCAGGTCGAGGCCTCCAGACCACAGGGCCTCCCTGGACCCCACCAGCGTGGCCCTAGGAAGGAGCCGCCCCTCAGGTCGAGGCCCTAAACAAGGGAGCCTCCCTGACAGTAAGTACCAGTGACTTAACCACCCAAGAAACAAGGGTAAAACAATGACAGTGACAGTGACCCCGAATACAGTGACAGTGATCCAATGCACAGTGGCAGTGTCTAATAAAAGATATATTAAACAGTGGTATCATAGTAAGTCGTGCGCAAACGTTAAACAGTTCAGTCCCCCTCTATAGGAAGGAAGCGGGGAGTTTTCTGTGGAACTAGAGGTAGGTGCGTGAGTGAGCCGAAAGGCAAGTGAAGTGCTCCCCCGCGACTAGGTGACAGTGTCGGATGTCGCCATACGCACCCTACCTCTATTATAGTAATATCTCCCCCACAGACTCCCGATCACAGTGAACAAAGTGAGACTCCCCCGTTTATTGTTATCCACCCGTGACACGATAATTAATCCAAACTGACAACCGCCGTAAAGTGATATCTCCTCTAAGTAACAGTAACACATATCCACGACTGCCCTGTGCCCTGTGTTAATGTATATTGGATCAGGTTATGTAAACGAGTGTATTATTGTATCTCTGTTCTATTATGTGTCAAATATTGTTGTATGTACACTGTAAGGAGTAGAACTTAAGCAATAGATGTGATGCGGTGTACTGTCTCTTTTTATGCCCTGTTCCTTTGTTAGTGCATTACATCCGGTCTAGTAAAAGGACCCCGTTCCAGTGCTCGTGTTTTTACGACGAGAAGTCGCCTTAAAAACAAAGCATTACAATTTTAATTCCCGTTTATGATAAATATAAACAATTCACGGTACGTTATATATGTGTTCTATTTTATTACTGGTATTACGGTATATGACATTACCATGATTCACAGTTTCACACAACAGTGTATTTAACAAAGTAAAATACGCTTTTTAAACAGCGCGAGGACTGTGTTTGTCCCAATGGTGGTGACATCTACCGGAATACTAAGCTTTTCAGAAGCACCCCATTACAGACACAATGTGTGTTTGTGAGAGAGAGAGAGAGAGAGAGAGAGAGAGAGATTCATAAGTCCTTTGATCAATAATTGGCCTTGTACCTCCTGAATAACAACTTTGATTTCTCTCCTGTCTATTAATCTCTCTATATCTATCTCTCTATCTATCTGTCTATCTATATACCTAACACTCTACCTGTTTACCTATCCACCTTTATCAGTATGATTGTCTGTGTGTTTACAGTCTTTTTCTACCAATTTATCCATGTATATCCCTTTTCCAGTCAACTCCTTTTTCCCCTTGTATAGGACTGTTTTGAGCGATACAGGCAACACATGAAGCCCACTAATTCCTGTGTGAAAGTGCACTACACAGCACCGGGGATACGGTGAGACCTTGATGGCACCTCCCACCACCGTGGTTAGTTTGGTGAACTAACACTGATTACCTCCACCATGGAGATTATGTTTTACCCAGTGTTGGTTTGTCTGTTTGTTTGTCTGTCTGTCTGTTAGTAAGATTACTCAAAAAGTTATGAACGGCTTTGATGAAATATTATGGAAGGGTGGTCCATGGGTGAAGGAAGAAATGATTGAATATTGGGTCGGACTCAGGTCCGAATATCCCGCACAGTATCTCCAAATGTTCTCAATGAATTTCAATGAAATTTTGTGGAAAGGTGGGCCATGGACCAAGAAAAATTCGAATAAATTTTGGGAAGGATCTGGACCCAGTTTTGGATCCTATATTCAAGGATCCGGATCCGGGATTACTCAAAAAGTTATGAGCGGATTTTGATGAAATTTTGTGGTAGGGTGGGCTCTGGGCCAGGGAAGAAATGATGAAATTTGGGGGGGATCCGGATCCAGATCCTTTTAATGGCAATGCCATTGACGGAGGTATGCGCTCTTTTAGTGCTTTCTAGTTTATATATTACGATTATTATTATTGTTGTTATTATTATTTTTATTTTTATTATTATTATTATTAGTATTATTACCTACACCAAAGAGGTTATGTTTTTGCCAGCGTTGGTTTGTTTGTCTGTCTGTTAGCAACTTTACTTGAAAAGTTATGAACGGATTTTGATGAAATTTTGTGAAAGGGTGGGCCATGGGCCACAGAAGAATTTAGGGTGGATCTGGATCTGAATCCGGAGTATCCCATAAAATATCTTCAAAAGCTTTCAATAAATTTAATTTAAATTTTGTGGAAAGGTAGGCCATAGACCAAGAAAAAATGTATGTCATTTTTGGGCAGATCTGGATTTGGATGCGAATCTGGATCTTATATCCCTCAATCTGTTAGCGGGATTACTCAAAAAGTTATGAATGGATTTTGATGAAAATTTGTAGAAGGGAGGACCATGCACCAAGGAGGAAATGATTGAATTTTGGGGAGGGTCTGGATCCTTTTTAATGGCAATGGCATTGGCGGAGGTACGCGTTCTATGATTCCTGCTAGTATTGTTGTTGATGTTGTATTTGTTGTAGCTGTTGTTATTGTTGTTTTTGTTGTTATAGAATGTCACTGTTCAGTGTTGTGCTTGTCAGAGCCCTGGACATTATCTCAATATATATCAAACTTAGGATATTAATAGAGTCCATCATTGTGCTGAAAAAGGAGGATTTGATGGACATGACACACTAGTTATTCTTTGTGTACAAGTTATATGTTTTTACCCTAGTCAACTGCGAGGGTTGTAGAAGTGGGTAGAAGTGTATTCACAGTACAAGGTGACGGGAGCAGATAGGGGAACAGATGTGAGCCCCCAAATAAAGCATCAAATAACCAACATTGCTCACTATACACATTTCTTGCTTTTGTTATTCCAAAGGACGGCATGACAAAACAGGAAGACCTCACTATAATGGACTAATTTGGGCCCAAACCAATCCGAAAAATGTGAAATTCCAATAAAAGTGACATCCGGACTTTCCCCTGCTACTCCGGACTTTTCCCAATATATCAGACATAAGTCTGGATCGCATGAATGGTTTTTAAATTGTTTTGACAACCATTGCGGTACTGTACTGAGTTATAACTTCACTACATTAAACAAATGATATAATATATATAATAATGCTGTACTGTACACTGATAAACATGTCTTTTATTTACCTTACTCTGGTGAACATAGGTGAAGTGGTCAGGCAGCCCAGACTGCTTCTGGCTTTATTGGACCTTTTCTGATATATAGGACTTTAGTCTGGTAGCTCCTTGAGTCTGATAGTGAATTCGGGTCTACTGATGTCCATTACAATGAGGTTTTACTGTATTAAGAATTCAGTTTCTTTATTAGTCCCACATTGTTTGAAAAGCCTAAGGTGCACAATTAATTTCTCACAGGGAATTTTGTGATGGCTGATTTCCATCAACAGTTTGGTTGATGGTGTTGGTGAATCATGAGTGGGGAACAAAAAATAGCTGGTAGACATATCGTGTTGCCATGCAAACTTAACTCCTTCGTGCACCATGACTCAATACGAGTCAAAATGGTGTTAGTCTGAAGAGGAACCAATGTTGCACTAGGACACACTTGTAGTGGCAATCTGAAGGGATGCCAGTTAGGCAATTCTGGACAAAAATATTCACCAATTATATTTTACCATGAAATGCATATATATTTGGTGTGTCATTGGGGAGGGTGTCTATTTCCTGGCCAACACTCTCAAATAGTTGGCATTCTCTCCAATTTTAGTTCAGTGGTGAGTGGGTGCATGCGCAATTTTTGTCGATTTACTCGAAAACTGTTGGTTGTAGCAGAAACCCAACAACACTATGTGAAAGCTCGTGAAATTCTGCACGTAGACATATGTTTAGCTCTTGCATCATATGGGCAAAATTTTGTGCTACAGTGTAGGGCACCTATTATCATTATTGAACAACAGTATTCTCACCTTATTTTGTACTTTCACAGTACTTTTACTCATCAGTTTTGTGTGTTTTTATTAGCTTAGTTTATAAATATCAGGGAAGATGATGGCATACAATTTATACCTTTATAGCCAATTTCTGGGGCAAATAAAATACATGGGAATGTTTTCCTTTGTGCGCGAGTCCAGCCTACTCTCATGGCATTTTCTCTGGTCATGTCACACACACTTACAGAAAACGTATGGTGTGCGAGGGGGTACAACATCCCTGCTACAGCAAGATATTCACCCAGTTAATTTATTCACTATGACCGTGTGCTGCACACACACACACACACACACACACACACACACACACACACACACACACACACACACACACCAGTCAAGCAGTGTGGTACTATCAAGGTCGATGGAAAGCTTATGGTAGAGAGAGCTAGAGCTCCCGTTTCATCAGCCCTCAGAACTAGCTTCTGACCATCCTCCTTTACTGAACTTTTCCAGTGTTTCAGCAACACAAAGAGTAGGGTTGCATGCTCTCCAATACAAGTCTTTTTAACTGCCAACATCAAACTATAGACACACATTATACACTACACTTTTATTCAAAATTTTACAAAAATAGTGTCATAATACCAAGCCTCGGAGTCCTAAGTGGGGAGGTGGGGCACACCATCATCCCCTTTGCCGGTGACGATCAAGAGAAATGCCTGGAACCACTGCCTGACTCATTTCTTCATTTCTACAACACTCGGATTTACCGCCCACACCCGGACGCTCCTTAGCACTGTCGGAGCCCTACAGGAGACGCTGCCGCAGCCCAGCCCTGATGGCGCCTCTCCCCCTGAGCACCTGCAGTCCCCGGACGCCCAGGCCTTCCACCGCGGTCCCCGACGACGGAGACCCAGGCTCCCTCACCCCCCGGAAGCAGAGGAAGCAGGCCCGAATCCTCCAACTGTTCGGTCCTAGTCCCGAGGGCCCCCGATCAGGTCGAGGCCCCCAGACCACAGGGCCTCCCTGCACCCCACCAGCGTGGCCCTAGGAAGGAGCCGCCCCTCAGGTCGAGGCCCTAAACAAGGGAGCCTCCCTGACAGTAAGTACCAGTGACTTAACCACCCAAGAAACAAGGGTAAAACAATGACAGTGACAGTGACCCCGAATACAGTGACAGTGATCCAATGCACTGTGGCAGTGTCTAATAAAAGATATATTAAACAGTGGTATCATAGTAAGTCGTGCGCAAACGTTAAACAGTTCAGTCCCCCTTTATAGGAAGGAAGCGGGGAGTTTTCTGTGGAACTAGAGGTAGGTGCGTGAGTGAGCCGAAAGGCAAGTGAAGTGCTCCCCCGCGACTAGGTGACAGTGTCGGATGTCGCCATACGCACCCTACCTCTATTATAGTAATATCTCCCCCACAGACTCCTGATCACAGTGAACAAAGTGAGACTCCCCCGTTTATTATTATCCACCCGTGACACGATAATTAATCCAAACTGACAACCGCCGTAAAGTGATATCTCCTCTAAGTAACAGTAACACATATCCACGACTGCCCTGTGCCCTGGGTTAATGTATATTGGATCAGGTTATGTAAACGAGTGTATTGTTCTATCTCCGTTCTATTATGTGTCAAATTTTGTTGTATGCACACTGTAAGGAGTAGAACTTAAGCAATAGATGTGATTCGGTGTACTGTCTCTTTTTATGCCCTGTTCCTTTGTTAGTGCATTACATCCGGTCTAGTAAAAGGACCCCGTTCCAGTGCTCGTGCTTTTACGACTAGAAGTCGCTTTAAAAACACAGCATTACACTGGTGGCAAGCGGTGGTTCTAAATCCGAGTAACGCACAGAGGAACACGAAAGGGAACTACAATGGCAGCCAAACCACACATCCATTGCCAAGGTTCAACCCGGACCAGTGCGACATAGACGTATATTTGGACATGGTCAAACCCCTCCTGGACATAGGGTTCGACTCAGACAGAGAAAAGATTGCTGTCACACTACCTAACCTGGGTAAAATAATCACTAGTGTCACTCCCAAAATCGTCCCGAGACTAAAATGGGATCAATTCAAACAAATTGTGAAACAGGCGGCGACACCATCTCTGGGCACAGATGTAGCCTTGTCGGAACTAGACGCCCTCACATACGACGGAAGCCTCGATGACACCTTCATCCAGGCTAGGCGGCTCATCACCGCTGCGTACCCGGGCACAGACGCAAAAACCCGGGAACAACTCATATTCCACAAACTCCTCAGGATCCTCCCCGATTTCATTAAAAACCACTTCATAATACATGAACCGACGGGAGACCTGGATAAACAAATCAACTTAATAAGGCGCCTTCTAACCCTCCACTCCTCCCCCAAACGCATCGGCATCATCAACCACTTCCCCACAGATCTCATCCCTGTAAATCCTTGGGAATTTACTCCTTGCTGCCCTGAGTGCCCAATCCACGACATTCGTGAGCAGCTAAAAGCTGCCCGGGGCAGCAAAACAAACCAAGAGCGCCCACAAGCCTCCCCACCATACGCCGATCGCCCCAAGCCTCAAAGAAGAAAAGCGATACGAGGAAGTCACAGAAGGCGCCCCCCTACTGCCCCCGCATCTCACCGTAATGACGGGGGCCACCTCACATCTCCCTCAGTCGATGACAGGGGAAAACGTGATCTTTCCATTTCCCCTCCTCCCACTATCTCTTCTATTTTGCCCTCCCCTATTCCTACTACTATTCCTAACCCTCCCACCTCACACACCACTTTCTCCACTACTACCGCCTCCCCCCTTCCTATTCCTCCCCAACACAAAGCCTGCCTCCCCCCTCGCAGGCCCCCTAGAACCCTTACCCCATCTTTCCCAAACCCACTTCCCAAAACTGCCTCCTCCTGTCTACTCCCTCCCACCTACCACCCCACACCACCCACCACCACCACATCCCCGCCACTCATTTTTCCCACCTACACACCCTCTCTTTCCTCGCTCACTTCCCCCACCCCACCCACAACCACACCAAACCCCCAAACCCCATCCCCCACGTCACCCTTGCCTGACCCACCACCACCTTCCTCCGATTCTGATCCTTCACCAACCACCCCATCTCCTCCAACCCGCCACTCTCAATCACCGCCCGCTACGCCCGCCACCAACACCTTACAACCGGAAACAAAAATTGAGAGAGTGCTATGGCGCCGCCACGACCACCCACCTGTCAGAATCCGAGGGACCCACCACCTTCTCCGACTCCAACGCTGGACCAACCATCCATCCTCCCTCCGGCTCATTCTCAGTCCCCATCAGGAGGCTAACACCTTCACCACCCACTGGGTCAGCCTCACCCAACACCTCATCCCGGCCTACCAGACTTCCACCTCCACCACCTACCACCTCCAGTCACAGGGCCGTGACTTCAACAAAGCGGAAGGTGGTAAAATGCCCGCCGCAGGACCTCCCACCACACCACCCCCCACACCACCACCGAGCCGCTACCCCACTAATACCCCGGGAGGACACACCGGTGAGGTTAGTGACCCCGGGCAAGAGGGTCATTGGGGCATCTCGACCCTGGGCCCCTATTCCCTGCAAGTGCCCCAACCCCAGGCGTTCAGGCAAACTGAACTACTGTGCGGGCGGGGTAGTGACCGTCAGACCAGGGGTGGGACTGAAAAGAGGTCAGTCCCAGGTAACACCGTCTTGACGGTCTTGTTACACCCTCTAGGGCAGGAAGAGGCCCAAGGCTATGGCCATAAGAGAGAAATAGACACAGGCTATGGCCTGACAGAGTGTGTAAAGGGGAAGGTGACCCCAGGCTCCGGCCTTAACACGCTGAGGAGAGTTGCCTGTGTGCATCACTCTCCAGTTGTACTTTGGCTACGGCCAGAATACGGTCCAGGGTAGAAAGACCCTGCTACCGTACGTGTAGCGCTACCCAATTACGGAAGCGGCGACTTGGGGCCGGCCTCTTGCCGGAGCAGACGGGTGATCCCGTTTCTCCGTTAGTCGTTTCCCATTCGGGCAGACACTCGGCTCTGGCCGGGGCACGTACCAGGGTGGAGAATACCCTGATGGTAGGATCTGTCCGTATTAGAGAGAGTGCGGCTTTTGAGCCTCTCACTCCGGCTTGTCTCCTACTGTGGGAGGAACACCACGTCGATGGCCTCTTGCCTCGGCGAAACGGCGACCTCGATCACCCTATAGGTGTCCCTCACACGCCGGGCAAGTTCACGGATCCAGCCAAAGTCCACACTAGGGGAAGTAGGGCCCCAACTCAGCCCTATGAACACACTCAGGGAACCACGAATAACGTGAGTCTCCCTCTAGCCTCTTTCCCTTCGGGGAGCCCTTCATCGTCATCCAGGCTTCTTGGCCAAGCGGAAGCGTTAGAGTGGTGGCAAGGCCCGATAGTGGATTTACCGCCCACACCCGGATGCTCCTTAGCACTGTCGGAGCCCTACAGGAGACGCTGCCGCAGCCCAGCCCTGATGGCGCCTCTCCCCCTGAGCACCTGCAGTCCCCGAACGCCCAGGCCTTCCACTGCGGTCCCCGACGACGTAGACCCAGGCTCCCTCACCCCCCGGAAGCAGAGGAAGCAGGCCCGAATCCTCCGACTGTTCGGTCCTAGTCCCGAGGGCCCCCGATCAGGTCGAGGCCCCCAGACCACAGGGCCTCCCTGCACCCCACCAGCGTGGCCCTAGGAAGGAGCCGCCCCTCAGGTCGAGGCCCTAAACACTGAGCCTCCCTGACAGTAAGTACCAGTGACTTAACCACCCAAGAAACAAAAGTAAAATAATGACAGTGACAGTGACCCCAAATACAGTGACAGTGATCCAATGCACAGTGGCAGTGTCTAATAAAAGATATATTAAACAGTGGTATCATAGTAAGTCGTGCACAAACGTTAAACAGTTCAGTCCCCCTCTATAGGAAGGAAGCGGGGAGTTTTCTGTGGAACTAGAGGTAGGTGCGTGAGTGAGCCGAAAGGCAAGTGAAGTGCTCCCCCGCGACTAGGTGACAGTGTCGGATGTCGCCATACGCACCCTACCTCTATTATAGTAATATCTCCCCCACAGACTCATGATCACAGTGAACAAAGTGAGACTTCCCCGTTTATTATTATCCACCCGTGACACGATAATTAATCCAAACTGACAACCGCCGTAAAGTGATATCTCCTCTAAGTAACAGTAACACATATCCACGACTGCCCTGTGCCCTGTGTTAATGTATATTGGATCAGGTTATGTAAACGAGTGTATTATTGTATCTCTGTTCTATTATGTGTCAAATATTGTTGTATGTACACTGTAAGGAGTAGAACTTAAGCAATAGATGTGATTCAGTGTACTGTCTCTTTTTATGCCCTGTTCCTTTGTTAGTGCATTACATCCGGTCTAGTAAAAGGACCCCGTTCCAGTGCTCGTGTTTTTACGATGAGAAGTCGCCTTAAAAACACAGCATTACACTGGTGGCAAGCGGTGGTTCTAGATCCGAGTAACGCACAGAGGAACACGAAAGGGAACTACAATGGCAGCCAAACCACACATCCAATTGCCAAGGTTCAACCCGGACCAGTGCGACATAGACGTATATTTGGACATGGTCAAACCCCTCCTGGACATAGGGTTCGACTCAGACAGAGAAAAGATCGCTGTCACACTACCTAACCTGGGTAAAATAATCACTAGTGTCACTCCCAAAATCGTCCCGAGACTAAAATGGGATCAATTCAAACAAATTGTGAAACAGGCGGTGACACCATCTCTGGGCACAGTTGTAGCCTTGTCGGAACTAGACGCCCTCACATACGACGGAAGCCTCGATGACACCTTCATCCAGGCTAGGCGGCTCGTCTCCGCTGCGTACCCGGGCACAGATGCAAAAACCCGGGAACAACTCATATTCCACAAACTCCTCAGGATCCTCCCCGATTTCATTAAAAACCACTTCTTAATACATGAACCGACGGGAGACCTGGATAAACAAATCAACTTAATAAGGCGCCTTCTAACCGTCCACTCCTCCCCCAAATGCATCGGCATCATCAACCACTTCCCCACGGATCTCATCCCTGTAAATCCTTGTGAATTTACTCCTTGCTGCCCTGAGTGCCCAATCCACGACATTCGTGAGCAGCTAAAAGCTGCCCGGGGCAGCAAAACAAACCAAGAGCGCCCACAAGCCTCCCCACCATACGCCGATCGCCCCAAGCCTCAAAGAAGAAAAGCGATACGAGGAAGTCACAGAAGGCGCCCCCCTACTGTCCCCGCATCTCACCGTAATGACGGGGGCCACCTCACATCTCCCTCAGTCGATGACAGGGGAAAACGTGATCTTTCCATTTCCTCTTCTCCCACTATCTCTTCTATTTTGCCCTCCCCTATTCCTACTACTATTCCTAACCCTCCCACCTCACACACCACTTTCTCCACTACTACCGCCTCCCCCCTTCCTATTTCTCCCCAACACAAAGCCTGCCTCCCCCTTCGCAGGCCCCCTAGAACCCTTACCCCATCTTTCCCAAACCCACTTCCCAAAACTGCCTCCTCCTGTCTACTCCCTCCCACCTACCACCCCACACCACCCACCACCACCACATCCCCGCCACTCATTTTTCCCACCTACACACCCTCTCTTTCCTCGCTCACTTCCCCCACCCCACCCTCAACCTCACCATACCCACAAACCCCTTCCCCCACGTCACCCTTGCCTGACCCACCACCACCTTCCTCCGATTCTGATCCTTCATCAACCACCCCATCCCCTCCAACCCGCCACTCTCAATCACCGCCCGCTACGCCCGCCACCAACACCTTACAACCGGAAACAAAAATTGAGAGAGTGCTATGGCGCCACCACGACCGCCCACCTGTCAGAATCCGAGGGACCCACCACCTTCTCCGACTCCTACGTCGGACCAACCATCCATCCTCCCTCTGGCTCACTCTCAATCCCCATCAGGAGGCTAACACCTTCACCACCCACTGGGTCAGCCTCACCCAACACCTCACCCCAGCCTACCTGACTTCCACCTCCACCACCTCCCATCTCCAGTCAGGGGGCCGTGACTTCAACAACGCGGAAGGTGGTAAAATGCCCGCCGCAGGACCTCCCACCTCACCACCCCCCACACCACCACCGAGCCGCCACCCCACTAATACCCCGGGAGGACACACCGGTGAGGTTAGTGACCCCGGGCAAGAGGGTCATCGGGGCATCCCGACCCTGAGCCCCTATTCCCCACAAGTGCCCCAACTCCAGGCGTTCAGGCAAACTGAACTACTGTGCGGGCGGGGCAGTGACCGTCAGACTAGGGGTGGGACTGAAAAGAGGTCAGTCCCAGGTAACACCGTCTTGACGGTCTTGTTACACCCTCTGGGGCAGAAAGAGGCCCAAGGGCAGGAAGAGGCCCAAGGCTATGGCCATAAGAGAGAAATAGACACAGGCTACGGCCTGACAGAGTGTGTAAAGGGGAAGGTGACCCCAGGCTCCGGCCTTAACACGCTGAGGAGAGAGAGTTGCCTGTGTGCATCACTCTCCAGTTGTACTTTGGCTACGGCCAGAATACGGTCCAGGGTAGAGAGACCCTGCTACCGTACGTGTAGCGCTACCCAATTACGGAAGCGGCGACTCGGGGCCGGCCTCTCGCCGGAGCAGACGGGTGATCCCGTTTCTCCGTTACTCGTTTCCCGTACGGGCAGACACTCGACTCTGGCCGGGGCACATACCAGGGTGGAGAATACCCTGATGGTAGGATCTGTCCGTATTGGAGAGAGTGCGGCTCTTGAGCCCCTCACTCTGGCTTGTCTCCTACTGCGGGAGGAACACCACGTCGACGGCCTCTTGCCTCGGCGAAAGGGCGACCTCGATCACCCTATAGGTGTCCCTCGCACGCCGGGCAAGTTCACGGCTCCAGCCAAAGTCCACACTAGGGGAAGTAGGGCCCCAACTCAGCCCTATGAACACACTCAGGGAACCACGAAGAACGTGAGTCTCCCTCTAGCCTCTTTCCCTTCGGGGAGCCCTTCGTCGCCATCCAGGCTTCTTGGCCAAGCGGAGGCATTAGAGTGGTGGCAAGGCACGATAGCGGATTTACCGCCCACACCCGGACGCTCCTTAGCACTGTCGGACGCCTACAGGAGACGCTGCCGCAGCCCAGCCCTGATGGCGCCTTTCCCCCTGAGCACCTCCAGTTCCCGGACGCCCAGGCCTTCGACCGCGGTCCCCGACGATGGAGACCCAGGCTCCCTCACCCCCCGGAAGCAGAGGAAGCAGGCCCGAATCCTCCGACTGTTCGGTCCTAGTCCCGAGGGCCCCCGATCAGGTCGAGGCCTCCAGACCACAGGGCCTCCCTGGACCCCACCAGCGTGGCCCTAGGAAGGAGCCGCCCCTCAGGTCGAGGCCCTAAACAAGGGAGCCTCCCTGACAGTAAGTACCAGTGACTTAACCACCCAAGAAACAAGGGTAAAACAATGACAGTGACAGTGACCCCGAATACAGTGACAGTGATCCAATGCACAGTGGCAGTGTCTAATAAAAGATATATTAAACAGTGGTATCATAGTAAGTCGTGCGCAAACGTTAAACAGTTCAGTCCCCCTCTATAGGAAGGAAGCGGGGAGTTTTCTGTGGAACTAGAGGTAGGTGCGTGAGTGAGCCGAAAGGCAAGTGAAGTGCTCCCCCGCGACTAGGTGACAGTGTCGGATGTCGCCATACGCACCCTACCTCTATTATAGTAATATCTCCCCCACAGACTCCCGATCACAGTGAGCAAAGTGAGACTCCCCCGTTTATTATTATCCACCCGTGACACGATAATTAATCCAAACTGACAACCGCCGTAAAGTGATATCTCGTCTAAGTAACAGTAACACATATCCACGACTGCCCTGTGCCCTGTGTTAATGTATATTGGATCAGGTTATGTAAACGAGTGTATTATTGTATCTCTGTTCTATTATGTGTCAAATATTGTTGTATGTACACTGTAAGGAGTAGAACTTAAGCAATCGATGTGTTTCGGTGTACTGTCTCTTTTTATGCCCTGTTCCTTTGTTGGACCCCGTTCCAGTGCTCGTGTTTTTACGACGAGAAGTCGCCTTAAAAACAAAGCATTACAATTTTAATTCCCGTTTATGATAAATATAAACAATTCACGGTACGTTATATATGTGTTCTATTTTATTACTGGTATTACGGTATATGACATTACCATGATTCACAGTTTCACACAACAGTGTATTTAACAAAGAAAAAAACGCTTTTTAAACAGCGCGAGGACTGTGTTTGTCCCAATGGTGGTGACATCTACTGGAATACTAAGCTTTTCAGAAGCACCCCATTACAGACACAATGTGTGTTTGTGAGAGAGAGAGAGAGAGAGAGAGATTCATAAGTCCTTTGATCAATAATTGGCCTTGTACCTCCTGAATAACAACTTTGATTTCTCTCCTGTCTATTAATCTCTCTATATCTATCTCTCTATCTATCTGTCTATCTATATACCTAACACTCTACCTGTTTACCTATCCACCTTTATCAGTATGATTGTCTGTGTGTTTACAGTCTTTTTCTACCAATTTATCCATGTATATCCCTTTTCCAGTCAACTCCTTTTTCCCCTTGTATAGGACTGTTTTGAGCGATACAGGCAACACATGAAGCCCACTAATTCCTGTGTGAAAGTGCACTACACAGCACCGAGGATACGGTGAGACCTTGATGGCACCTCCCACCACCGTGGTTAGTTTGGTGATGAACTAACACTGATTACCTCCACCATGGAGATTATGTTTTACCCAGTGTTGGTTTGTCTGTTTGTTTGTCTGTCTGTCTGTTAGTAAGATTACTCAAAAAGTTATGAACGGCTTTGATGAAATATTATGGAAGGGTGGTCCATGGGTGAAGGAAGAAATGATTGAATATTGGGTCGGACTCAGGTCCGAATATCCCGCACAGTATCTCCAAATGTTCTCAATGAATTTCAATGAAATTTTGTGGAAAGGTGGGCCATGGACCAAGAAAAATTCGAATAAATTTTGGGAAGGATCTGGACCCAGTTTTGGATCCTATATTCAAGGATCCGGATCCGGGATTACTCAAAAAGTTATGAGCGGATTTTGATGAAATTTTGTGGTAGGGTGGGCTCTGGGCCAGGGAAGAAATGATGAAATTTGGGGGGATCCGGATCCAGATCCTTTTTAATGGCAATGCCATTGACGGAGGTATGCGCTCTTTTAGTGCTTTCTAGTTTATATATTACGATTATTATTATTGTTGTTATTATTATTTTTATTTTTATTATTATTATTATTAGTATTATTACCTACACCAAAGAGGTTATGTTTTTGCCAGCGTTGGTTTGTTTGTCTGTCTGTTAGCAACTTTACTTGAAAAGTTATGAACGGATTTTGATGAAATTTTGTGAAAGGGTGGGCCATGGGCCACAGAAGAATTTAGGGTGGATCTGGATCTGAATCCGGAGTATCCCATAAAATATCTTCAAAAGCTTTCAATAAATTTAATTTAAATTTTGTGGAAAGGTAGGCCATAGACCAAGAAAAAATGTATGTCATTTTTGGGCAGATCTGGATTTGGATGCGGATCTGGATCTTATATCCCCCAATCTGTTAGCGGGATTACTCAAAAAGTTATGAATGGATTTTGATGAAAATTTGTAGAAGGGAGGACCATGCACCAATGAGGAAATGATTGTATTTTGGGGAGGGTCTGGATCCTTTTTAATGGCAATGGCATTGGCGGAGGTACGCGTTCTATGATTCCTGCTAGTATTGTTGTTGATGTTGTATTTGTTGTAGCTGTTGTTATTGTTGTTTTTGTTGTTATAGAATGTCACTGTTCAGTGTTGTGCTTGTCAGAGCCCTGGACATTATCTCAATATATATCAAACTTAGGATATTAATAGAGTCCATCATTGTGCTGAAAAAGGAGGATTTGATGGACATGACACACTAGTTATTCTTTGTGTACAAGTTATATGTTTTTACCCTAGTCAACTGCGAGGGTTGTAGAAGTGGGTAGAAGTGTATTCACAGTACAAGGTGACGGGAGCAGATAGGGAACAGATGTGAGCCCCCAAATAAAGCATCAAATAACCAACATTGCTCACTATACACATTTCTTGCTTTTGTTATTCCAAAGGACGGCATGACAAAACAGGAAGACCTCACTATAATGGACTAATTGGGGCCCAAACCAATCCAAAAAATGTGAAATTCCAATAAAAGTGACATCCGGACTTTCCCCTGCTACTCCGGACTTTTCCCAATATATCAGACATAAGTCTGGATCGCATGAATGGTTTTTAAATTGTTTTGACAACCATTGCGGTACTGTACTGAGTTATAACTTCACTACATTAAACAAATGATATAATATATATAATAATGCTGTACTGAACACTGATAAACATGTCTTTTATTTACCTTACTCTGGTGAACATAGGTGAAGTGGTCAGGCAGTCCAGACTGCTTCTGGCTTTGTTGGACTTTTTCTGATATATAGGACTTTAGTCTGGTAGCTCCTTGAGTCCGATAGTGAATTCGGGTCTACTGATGTCCATTACAATGAGGTTTTACTGTATTAAGAATTCAGTTTCTTTATTAGTCCCACATTGTTTGAAAAGCCTAAGGTGCACAATTAATTTCTCACAGGGAATTTTGTGATGGCTGATTTTCATCAACAGTTTGGTTGATGGTGTTGGTGAATCATGAGTGGGGAACAAAAATAGCTGGTAGACATATCGTGTTGCCATGCAAACTTAACTCCTTCGTGCACCATGACTCAAAACGAGTCAAAATGGTGTTAGTCTGAAGAGGAACCAATGTTGCACTAGGACACACTTGTAGTGGCAATCTGAAGGGATGCCAGTTAGGCAATTCTGGACAAAAATATTCACCAATTATATTTTACCATGAAATGCATCAATATTTGGTGTGTCATTGGGGAGGGTGTCTATTTCCTGGCCAACACTCTCAAATAGTTGGCATTCTCTCCAATTTTAGTTCAGTGGTGAGTGGGTGCATGCGCAATTTTTGTCGATTTACTCGAAAACTGTTGGTTGTAGCAGAAACCCAACAACACTATGTGAAATCTCGTGAAATTCTGCACGTAGACATATGTTTAGCTCTTGCATCATATGGGCAAAATTTTGTGCTACAGTGTAGGGCACCTATTATCATTATTGAACAACAGTATTCTCACCTCATTTTGTACTTTCACAGTACTTTTACTCATCAGTTTTGTGTGTTTTTATTAGCTTAGTTTATAAATATCAGGGAAGATGATGGCATACAATTTATACCTTTATAGCCAATTTCTGGGGCAAATAAAATACATGGGAATGTTTTCCTTTGTGCGCGAGTCCAGCCTACTCTCATGGCATTTTCTCTGGTCATGTCACACACACTTACAGAAAACGTATGGTGTGCGAGGGGGTACAACATCCCTGCTACAGCAAGATATTCACCCAGCTAATTTATTCACTATGACCATGTGCTGCACACACACACACACACACACACACACACACACACACACACACACACACACACACACCAGTCAAGCAGTGTGGTACTATCAAGGTCGATGGAAAGCTTATGGTAGAGAGAGCTAGAGCTCCCGTTTCATCAGCCCTCAGAACTAGCTTCTGACCATCCTCCTTTACTGAACTTTTCCAGTGTTTCAGCAACACAAAGAGTAGGGTTGCATGCTCTCCAATACAAGTCTTTTTAACTGCCAACATCAAACTATAGACACACATTATACACTACACTTTTATTCAAAATTTTACAAAAATAGTGTCATAATACCAAGCCTCGGAGTCCTAAGTGGGGAGGTGGGGCACACCATCATCCCCTTTGCCGGTGACGATCAAGAGAAATGCCTGGAACCACTGCCTGACTCATTTCTTCATTTCTACAACACTCGGATTTACCGCCCACACCCGGACGCTCCTTAGCACTGTCGGAGCCCTACAGGAGACGCTGCCGCAGCCCAGCCCTGATGGCGCCTCTCCCCCTGAGCACCTGCAGTCCCCGGACGCCCAGGCCTTCCACCGCGGTCCCCGACGACGGAGACCCAGGCTCCCTCACCCCCCGGAAGCAGAGGAAGCAGGCCCGAATCCTCCAACTGTTCGGTCCTAGTCCCGAGGGCCCCCGATCAGGTCGAGGCCCCCAGACCACAGGGCCTCCCTGCACCCCACCAGCGTGGCCCTAGGAAGGAGCCGCCCCTCAGGTCGAGGCCCTAAACAAGGGAGCCTCCCTGACAGTAAGTACCAGTGACTTAACCACCCAAGAAACAAGGGTAAAACAATGACAGTGACAGTGACCCCGAATACAGTGACAGTGATCCAATGCACTGTGGCAGTGTCTAATAAAAGATATATTAAACAGTGGTATCATAGTAAGTCGTGCGCAAACGTTAAACAGTTCAGTCCCCCTTTATAGGAAGGAAGCGGGGAGTTTTCTGTGGAACTAGAGGTAGGTGCGTGAGTGAGCCGAAAGGCAAGTGAAGTGCTCCCCCGCGACTAGGTGACAGTGTCGGATGTCGCCATACGCACCCTACCTCTATTATAGTAATATCTCCCCCACAGACTCCTGATCACAGTGAACAAAGTGAGACTCCCCCGTTTATTATTATCCACCCGTGACACGATAATTAATCCAAACTGACAACCGCCGTAAAGTGATATCTCCTCTAAGTAACAGTAACACATATCCACGACTGCCCTGTGCCCTGGGTTAATGTATATTGGATCAGGTTATGTAAACGAGTGTATTGTTCTATCTCCGTTCTATTATGTGTCAAATTTTGTTGTATGCACACTGTAAGGAGTAGAACTTAAGCAATAGATGTGATTCGGTGTACTGTCTCTTTTTATGCCCTGTTCCTTTGTTAGTGCATTACATCCGGTCTAGTAAAAGGACCCCGTTCCAGTGCTCGTGCTTTTACGACTAGAAGTCGCTTTAAAAACACAGCATTACACTGGTGGCAAGCGGTGGTTCTAAATCCGAGTAACGCACAGAGGAACACGAAAGGGAACTACAATGGCAGCCAAACCACACATCCATTGCCAAGGTTCAACCCGGACCAGTGCGACATAGACGTATATTTGGACATGGTCAAACCCCTCCTGGACATAGGGTTCGACTCAGACAGAGAAAAGATTGCTGTCACACTACCTAACCTGGGTAAAATAATCACTAGTGTCACTCCCAAAATCGTCCCGAGACTAAAATGGGATCAATTCAAACAAATTGTGAAACAGGCGGCGACACCATCTCTGGGCACAGATGTAGCCTTGTCGGAACTAGACGCCCTCACATACGACGGAAGCCTCGATGACACCTTCATCCAGGCTAGGCGGCTCATCACCGCTGCGTACCCGGGCACAGACGCAAAAACCCGGGAACAACTCATATTCCACAAACTCCTCAGGATCCTCCCCGATTTCATTAAAAACCACTTCTTAATACATGAACCGACGGGAGACCTGGATAAACAAATCAACTTAATAAGGCGCCTTCTAACCGTCCACTCCTCCCCCAAATGCATCGGCATCATCAACCACTTCCCCACGGATCTCATCCCTGTAAATCCTTGTGAATTTACTCCTTGCTGCCCTGAGTGCCCAATCCACGACATTCGTGAGCAGCTAAAAGCTGCCCGGGGCAGCAAAACAAACCAAGAGCGCCCACAAGCCTCCCCACCATACGCCGATCGCCCCAAGCCTCAAAGAAGAAAAGCGATACGAGGAAGTCACAGAAGGCGCCCCCCTACTGTCCCCGCATCTCACCGTAATGACGGGGGCCACCTCACATCTCCCTCAGTCGATGACAGGGGAAAACGTGATCTTTCCATTTCCTCTTCTCCCACTATCTCTTCTATTTTGCCCTCCCCTATTCCTACTACTATTCCTAACCCTCCCACCTCACACACCACTTTCTCCACTACTACCGCCTCCCACTTCAAATTAATCCACAACACAAAACCTGCCTCCCCCTCGCAGGCCCCCTAGAACCCTTACCCCATCTTTCCCAAACCCACTTCCCAAAACTGCCTCCTCCTGTCTACTCCCTCCCACCTACCACCCCACACCACCCACCACCACCACATCCCCGCCACTCATTTTTCCCACCTACACACCCTCTCTTTCCTCGCTCACTTCCCCCACCCCACCCTCAACCTCACCATACCCACAAACCCCTTCCCCCACGTCACCCTTGCCTGACCCACCACCACCTTCCTCCGATTCTGATCCTTCATCAACCACCCCATCCCCTCCAACCCGCCACTCTCAATCACCGCCCGCTACGCCCGCCACCAACACCTTACAACCGGAAACAAAAATTGAGAGAGTGCTATGGCGCCACCACGACCGCCCACCTGTCCAGAATCCGAGGGACCCACCACCTTCTCCGACTCCTACGTCGGACCAACCATCCATCCTCCCTCTGGCTCACTCTCAATCCCCATCAGGAGGCTAACACCTTCACCACCCACTGGGTCAGCCTCACCCAACACCTCACCCCAGCCTACCTGACTTCCACCTCCACCACCTCCCATCTCCAGTCAGGGGCCGTGACTTCAACAACGCGGAAGGTGGTAAAATGCCCGCCGCAGGACCTCCCACCTCACCACCCCCCACACCACCACCGAGCCGCCACCCCATCACCACCCCGGGAGGACACACCGGTGAGATTAGTGACCCCGGGCAAGCGGGTCATCGGGGCATCCCGACCCTGAGCCCCTATTCCCCGCAAGTGCCCCAACCCCAGGCGTTCAGGCAAACTGAACTACTGTGCGGGCGGGGCAGTGACCGTCAGACTAGGGGGTGGGACTGAAAAGAGGTCAGTCCCAGGTAACACCGTCTTGACGGTCTTGTTACACCCTCTGGGGCAGAAAGAGGCCCAAGGGCAGGGAAGAGGCCCAAGGCTATGGCCATAAGAGAGAAATAGACACAGGCTACGGCCTGACAGAGTGTGTAAAGGGGAAGGTGACCCCAGGCTCCGGCCTTAACACGCTGAGGAGAGAGAGTTGCCTGTGTGCATCACTCTCCAGTTGTACTTTGGCTACGGCCAGAATACGGTCCAGGGTAGAGAGACCCTGCTACCGTACGTGTAGCGCTACCCAATTACGGAAGCGGCGACTGGGCCGGCCTCTCGCCGGAGCAGACGGGTGATCCCGTTTCTCCGTTACTCGTTTCCCATACGGGCAGACACTCGACTCTGGCCGGGGCACGTACCAGGGTGGAGAATACCCTGATGGTAGGATCTGTCCGTATTGGAGAGAGTGCGGCTCTTGAGCCACTCACTCTGGCTTGTCTCCTACTGCGGGAGGAACACCACGTCGACGGCCTCTTGCCTCGGCGAAAGGGCGACCTCGATCACCCTATAGGTGTCCCTCGCACGCCGGGCAAGTTCACGGCTCCAGCCAAAGTCCACACTAGGGGAAGTAGGGCCCCAACTCAGCCCTATGAACACACTCAGGGAACCACGAAGAACGTGAGTCTCCCTCTAGCCTCTTTCCCTTCGGGGAGCCCTTCGTCGCCATCCAGGCTTCTTGGCCAAGCGGAGGCATTAGAGTGGTGGCAAGGCACGATAGCGGATTTACCGCCCACACCCGGATGCTCCTTAGCACTGTCGGAGCCCTACAGGAGACGCTGCCGCAGCCCAGCCCTGATGGCGCCTTTCCCCTGAGCACCTCCAGTTCCCCGGACGCCCAGGCCTTCGACCGCGGTCCCCGACGATGGAGACCCAGGCTCCCCTCACCCCCCGGAAGCAGAGGAAGCAGGCCCGAATCCTCCGACTGTTCGGTCCTAGTCCCGAGGGCCCCCGATCAGGTCGAGGCCCCCAGACCACAGGGCCTCCCTGCACCCCACCAGCGTGGCCCTAGGAAGGAGCCGCCCCTCAGGTCGAGGCCCTAAACACTGAGCCTCCCTGACAGTAAGTACCAGTGACTTAACCACCCAAGAAACAAAGGTAAAACAATGACAGTGACAGTGACCCCAAATACAGTGACAGTGATCCAATGCACAGTGGCAGTGTCTAATAAAAGATATATTAAACAGTGGTATCATAGTAAGTCGTGCGCAAACGTTAAACAGTTCAGTCCCCCTCTATAGGAAGGAAGCGGGGAGTTTTCTGTGGAACTAGAGGTAGGTGCGTGAGTGAGCCGAAAGGCAAGTGAAGTGCTCCCCCGCGACTAGGTGACAGTGTCGGATGTCGCCATACGCACCCTACCTCTATTATAGTAATATCTCCCCCACAGACTCCCGATCACAGTGAGCAAAGTGAGACTCCCCCGTTTATTATTATCCACCCGTGACACGATAATTAATCCAAACTGACAACCGCCGTAAAGTGATATCTCGTCTAAGTAACAGTAACACATATCCACGACTGCCCTGTGCCCTGTGTTAATGTATATTGGATCAGGTTATGTAAACGAGTGTATTATTGTATCTCTGTTCTATTATGTGTCAAATATTGTTGTATGTACACTGTAAGGAGTAGAACTTAAGCAATCGATGTGTTTCGGTGTACTGTCTCTTTTTATGCCCTGTTCCTTTGTTGGACCCCGTTCCAGTGCTCGTGTTTTTACGACGAGAAGTCGCCTTAAAAACAAAGCATTACAATTTTAATTCCCGTTTATGATAAATATAAACAATTCACGGTACGTTATATATGTGTTCTATTTTATTACTGGTATTACGGTATATGACATTACCATGATTCACAGTTTCACACAACAGTGTATTTAACAAAGAAAAAAACGCTTTTTAAACAGCGCGAGGACTGTGTTTGTCCCAATGGTGGTGACATCTACTGGAATACTAAGCTTTTCAGAAGCACCCCATTACAGACACAATGTGTGTTTGTGAGAGAGAGAGAGAGAGAGAGAGAGATTCATAAGTCCTTTGATCAATAATTGGCCTTGTACCTCCTGAATAACAACTTTGATTTCTCTCCTGTCTATTAATCTCTCTATATCTATCTCTCTATCTATCTGTCTATCTATATACCTAACACTCTACCTGTTTACCTATCCACCTTTATCAGTATGATTGTCTGTGTGTTTACAGTCTTTTTCTACCAATTTATCCATGTATATCCCTTTTCCAGTCAACTCCTTTTTCCCCTTGTATAGGACTGTTTTGAGCGATACAGGCAACACATGAAGCCCACTAATTCCTGTGTGAAAGTGCACTACACAGCACCGAGGATACGGTGAGACCTTGATGGCACCTCCCACCACCGTGGTTAGTTTGGTGATGAACTAACACTGATTACCTCCACCATGGAGATTATGTTTTACCCAGTGTTGGTTTGTCTGTTTGTTTGTCTGTCTGTCTGTTAGTAAGATTACTCAAAAAGTTATGAACGGCTTTGATGAAATATTATGGAAGGGTGGTCCATGGGTGAAGGAAGAAATGATTGAATATTGGGTCGGACTCAGGTCCGAATATCCCGCACAGTATCTCCAAATGTTCTCAATGAATTTCAATGAAATTTTGTGGAAAGGTGGGCCATGGACCAAGAAAAATTCGAATAAATTTTGGGAAGGATCTGGACCCAGTTTTGGATCCTATATTCAAGGATCCGGATCCGGGATTACTCAAAAAGTTATGAGCGGATTTTGATGAAATTTTGTGGTAGGGTGGGCTCTGGGCCAGGGAAGAAATGATGAAATTTGGGGGGGATCCGGATCCAGATCCTTTTTAATGGTAATGCCATTGACGGAGGTATGCGCTCTTTTAGTGCTTTCTAGTTTATATATTACGATTATTATTATTGTTGTTATTATTATTTTTATTTTTATTATTATTATTATTAGTATTATTACCTACACCAAAGAGGTTATGTTTTTGCCAGCGTTGGTTTGTTTGTCTGTCTGTTAGCAACTTTACTTGAAAAGTTATGAACGGATTTTGATGAAATTTTGTGAAAGGGTGGGCCATGGGCCACAGAAGAATTTAGGGTGGATCTGGATCTGAATCCGGAGTATCCCATAAAATATCTTCAAAAGCTTTCAATAAATTTAATTTAAATTTTGTGGAAAGGTAGGCCATAGACCAAGAAAAAATGTATGTCATTTTTGGGCAGATCTGGATTTGGATGCGGATCTGGATCTTATATCCCCCAATCTGTTAGCGGGATTACTCAAAAAGTTATGAATGGATTTTGATGAAAATTTGTAGAAGGGAGGACCATGCACCAATGAGGAAATGATTGTATTTTGGGGAGGGTCTGGATCCTTTTTAATGGCAATGGCATTGGCGGAGGTACGCGTTCTATGATTCCTGCTAGTATTGTTGTTGATGTTGTATTTGTTGTAGCTGTTGTTATTGTTGTTTTTGTTGTTATAGAATGTCACTGTTCAGTGTTGTGCTTGTCAGAGCCCTGGACATTATCTCAATATATATCAAACTTAGGATATTAATAGAGTCCATCATTGTGCTGAAAAAGGAGGATTTGATGGACATGACACACTAGTTATTCTTTGTGTACAAGTTATATGTTTTTACCCTAGTCAACTGCGAGGGTTGTAGAAGTGGGTAGAAGTGTATTCACAGTACAAGGTGACGGGAGCAGATAGGGGAACAGATGTGAGCCCCCAAATAAAGCATCAAATAACCAACATTGCTCACTATACACATTTCTTGCTTTTGTTATTCCAAAGGACGGCATGACAAAACAGGAAGACCTCACTATAATGGACTAATTGGGGCCCAAACCAATCCAAAAAATGTGAAATTCCAATAAAAGTGACATCCGGACTTTCCCCTGCTACTCCGGACTTTTCCCAATATATCAGACATAAGTCTGGATCGCATGAATGGTTTTTAAATTGTTTTGACAACCATTGCGGTACTGTACTGAGTTATAACTTCACTACATTAAACAAATGATATAATATATATAATAATGCTGTACTGAACACTGATAAACATGTCTTTTATTTACCTTACTCTGGTGAACATAGGTGAAGTGGTCAGGCAGTCCAGACTGCTTCTGGCTTTGTTGGACTTTTTCTGATATATAGGACTTTAGTCTGGTAGCTCCTTGAGTCCGATAGTGAATTCTGGGTCTACTGATGTCCATTACAATGAGGTTTTACTGTATTAAGAATTCAGTTTCTTTATTAGTCCCACATTGTTTGAAAAGCCTAAGGTGCACAATTAATTTCTCACAGGGAATTTTGTGATGGCTGATTTTCATCAACAGTTTGGTTGATGGTGTTGGTGAATCATGAGTGGGGAACAAAAAATAGCTGGTAGACATATCGTGTTGCCATGCAAACTTAACTCCTTCGTGCACCATGACTCAAAACGAGTCAAAATGGTGTTAGTCTGAAGAGGAACCAATGTTGCACTAGGACACACTTGTAGTGGCAATCTGAAGGGATGCCAGTTAGGCAATTCTGGACAAAAATATTCACCAATTATATTTTACCATGAAATGCATCAATATTTGGTGTGTCATTGGGGAGGGTGTCTATTTCCCTGGCCAACACTCTCAAATAGTTGGCATTCTCTCCAATTTTAGTTCAGTGGTGAGTGGGTGCATGCGCAATTTTTGTCGATTTACTCGAAAACTGTTGGTTGTAGCAGAAACCCAACAACACTATGTGAAATCTCGTGAAATTCTGCACGTAGACATATGTTTAGCTCTTGCATCATATGGGCAAAATTTTGTGCTACAGTGTAGGGCACCTATTATCATTATTGAACAACAGTATTCTCACCTCATTTTGTACTTTCACAGTACTTTTACTCATCAGTTTTGTGTGTTTTTATTAACTTAGTTTATAAATATCAGGGAAGATGATGGCATACAATTTATACCTTTATAGCCAATTTCTGGGGCAAATAAAATACATGGGAATGTTTTCCTTTGTGCGCGAGTCCAGCCTACTCTCATGGCATTTTCTCTGATCATGTCACACACACTTAAAGAAAACGTATGGTGTGCGAGGGGGTACAACATCCCTGCTACAGCAAGATATTCACCCAGCTAATTTATTCACTATGACCATGTGCTGCACACACACACACACACACACACACACCAGTCGAGCAGTGTGGTACTATCAAGGTCGATGGAAAGCTTATTGTAGAGAGAGCTAGAGCTCCCGTTTCATCAGCCCTCAGAACTAGCTTCTGACCATCCTCCTTTACTGAACTTTTCCAGTGTTTCAGCAACACAAATACAAGTCTTTTTAACTGCCAACATCAAACTATAGACACATATTATACACTACACTTTTATTCAAAATTTAAAAAAAAATAGTGTCATAATACCAAGCCTCGGAGTCCTAAGTGGGGAGGTGGGGCGCACCATCTTCCCCTTTGCCAGTGACGATCAAGAGAGATGCCTGGAACCACTGCCTGACTCATTTCTTCATTTCTACAACACTCGGATTTACCGCCCACACCCGGACGCTCCTTAGCTCTGTCTGAGCCCTACAGGAGACGCTGCCGCAGCCCAGCCCTGATGGCGCCTCTCCCCTGAGCACCTGCAGTCCCCGGACGCCCAGGCCTTTCCACCGCGGTCCCCCGACGACGGAGACCCAGGCTCCCTCACCCCCCGGAAGCAGAGGAAGCAGGCCCGAATCCTCCGACTGTTCGGTCCTAGTCCCGAGGGCCCCCGATCAGGTCGAGGCCCCCAGACCACAGGGCCTCCCTGCACCCCACCAGCGTGGCCCTAGGAAGGAGCCGCCCCTCAGGTCGAGGCCCTAAACAAGGGAGCCTCCCTGACAGTAAGTACCAGTGACTTAACCACCCAAGAAACAAGGGTAAAACAATGACAGTGACAGTGACCCCGAATACAGTGACAGTGATCCAATGCACTGTGGCAGTGTCTAATAAAAGATATATTAAACAGTGGTATCATAGTAAGTCGTGCGCAAACGTTAAACAGTTCAGTCCCCCTCTATAGGAAGGAAGCGGGGAGTTTTCTGTGGAACTAGAGGTAGGTGCGTGAGTGAGCCGAAAGGCAAGTGAAGTGCTCCCCCGCGACTAGGTGACAGTGTCAGATGTCGCCATACGCACCCTACCTCTATTATAGTAATATCTCCCCCACAGACTCCTGATCACAGTGAACAAAGTGAGACTCCCCCGTTTATTATTATCCACCCGTGACAAGATAATTAATCCAAACTGACAACCGCCGTAAAGTGATATCTCCTCTAAGTAACAGTAACACATATCCACGACTGCCCTGTGCCCTGGGTTAATGTATATTGGATCAGGTTATGTAAACGAGTGTATTGTTCTATCTCCGTTCTATTATGTGTCAAATTTTGTTGTATGCACACTGTAAGGAGTAGAACTTAAGCAATAGATGTGATTCGGTGTACTGTCTCTTTTTATGCCCTGTTCCTTTGTTAGTGCATTACATCCGGTCTAGTAAAAGGACCCCGTTCCAGTGCTCGTGCTTTTACGACTAGAAGTCGCTTTAAAAACATAGCATTACACTGGTGGCAAGCGGTGGTTCTAAATCCGAGTAACGCACAGAGGAACACGAAAGGGAACTACAATGGCAGCCAAACCACACATCCATTGCCAAGGTTCAACCCGGACCAGTGCGACATAGACGTATATTTGGACATGGTCAAACCCCTCCTGGACATAGGGTTCGACTCAGACAGAGAAAAGATCGCTGTCACACTACCTAACCTGGGTAAAATAATCACTAGTGTCACTCCCAAAATCGTCCCGAGACTAAAATGGGATCAATTCAAACAAATTGTGAAACAGGCGGCGACACCATCTCTGGGCACAGTTGTAGTCTTGTCGGAACTAGACGCCCTCACATACGACGGAAGCCTCGATGACACCTTCATCCAGGCTAGGCGGCTCATCACCGCTGCGTACCCGGGCACAGACGCAAAAACCCGGGAACAACTCATATTCCACAAACTCCTCAGGATCCTCCCCGATTTCATTAAAAACCACTTCATAATACATGAACCGACGGGAGACCTGGATAAACAAATCAACTTAATAAGGCGCCTTCTAACCCTCCACTCCTCCCCCAAACGCATCGGCATCATCAACCACTTCCCCACAGATCTCATCCCTGTAAATCCTTGGGAATTTACTCCTTGCTGCCCTGAGTGCCCAATCCACGACATTCGTGAGCAGCTAAAAGCTGCCCGGGGCAGCAAAACAAACCAAGAGCGCCCACAAGCCTCCCCACCATACGCCGATCGCCCCAAGCCTCAAAGAAGAAAAGCGATACGAGGAAGTCACAGAAGGCGCCCCCCTACTGCCCCCGCATCTCACCGTAATGACGGGGGCCACCTCACATCTCCCTCAGTCGATGACAGGGGAAAACGTGATCTTTCCATATTCCCTCCTCCCACTATCTCTTCTATTTTGCCCTCCCCTATTCCTACTACTATTCCTAACCCTCCCACCTCACACACCACTTTCTCCACTACTACCGCCTCCCCCCTTCCTATTCCTCCCCAACACAAAGCCTGCCTCCCCCCTCGCAGGCCCCCTAGAACCCTTACCCCATCTTTCCCAAACCCACTTCCCAAAACTGCCTCCTCCTGTCTACTCCCTCCCACCTACCACCCCACACCACCCACCACCACCACATCCCCGCCACTCATTTTTCCCACCTACACACCCTCTCTTTCCTCGCTCACTTCCCCCACCCCACCCTCAACCTCACCATACCCACAAACCCCTTCCCCCACGTCACCCTTGCCTGACCCACCACCACCTTCCTCCGATTCTGATCCTTCACCAACCACCCCATCTCCTCCAACCCACCACTCTCAATCACCGCCCGCTACGCCCGCCACCAACACCTTACAACCGGAAACAAAAATTGAGAGAGTGCTATGGCGCCGCCACGACCACCCACCTGTCAGAATCCGAGGGACCCACCACCTTCTCCGACTCCAGCGCCGGACCAACCATCCATCCTCCCTCCGGCTCATTCTCAATCCCCATCAGGAGGCTAACACCTTCACCACCCACTGGGTCAGCCTCACCCAACACCTCACCCCGGCCTACCAGACTTCCACCTCCACCACCTACCACCTCCAGTCACGGGGCCGTGACTTCAACAACGCGGAAGGTGGTAAAATGCCCGCCGCAGGACCTCCCACCTCACCACCCCCCACACCACCACCGAGCCGCCACCCCACCACCACCCCGGGAGGACACACCGGTGAGGTTAGTGACCCCGGGCAAGAGGGTCATTGGGGCATCCCGACCCTAGGCCCCTATTCCCTGCAAGTGCCCCAACCCCAGGCGTTCAGGCAAACTGAACTACTGTGCGGGCGGGGTAGTGACCGTCAGACCAGGGGTGGGACTGAAAAGAGGTCAGTCCCAGGTAACACCGTCTTGACGGTCTTGTTACACCCTCTAGGGCAGGAAGAGGCCCAAGGGCAGGAAGAGGCCCAAGGCTATGGCCATAAGAGAGAAATAGACACAGGCTATGGCCTGACAGAGTGTGTAAAGGGGAAGGTGACCCCAGGCTCCGGCCTTAACACGCTGAGGAGAGAGAGTTGCCTGTGTGCATCACTCTCCAGTTGTACTTTGGCTACGGCCAGAATACGGTCCAGGGTAGAGAGACCCTGCTACCGTACGTGTAGCGCTACCCAATTACGGAAGCGGCGACTCGGGGCCGGCCTCTTGCCGGAGCAGACGGGTGATCCCGTTTCTCCGTTAGTCGTTTCCCATACGGGCAGACACTCGGCTCTGGCCGGGGCACGTACCAGGGTGGAGAATACCCTGATGGTAGGATCTGTCCGTATTGGAGAGAGTGCGGCTCTTGAGCCTCTCACTCCGGCTTGTCTCCTACTGTGGGAGGAACACCACGTCGACGGCCTCTTGCCTCGGCGAAAGGGCGACCTCGATCACCCTATAGGTGTCCCTCGCACGCCGGGCAAGTTCACGGCTCCAGCCAAAGTCCACACTAGGGGAAGTAGGGCCCCAACTCAGCCCTATGAACACACTCAGGGAACCCCGAATAACGTGAGTCTCCCTCTAGCCTCTTTCCCTTCGGGGAGCCCTTCATCGTCATCCAGGCTTCTTGGCCAAGCGGAGGCGTTAGAGTGGTGGCAAGGCCCGATAGCGGATTTACCGCCCACACCCGGATGCTCCTTAGCACTGTCGGAGCCCTACAGGAGACGCTGCCGCAGCCCAGCCCTGATGGCGCCTCTCCCCCTGAGCACCTGCAGTCCCCGGACGCCCAGGCCTTCCACTGTGGTCCCCGACGACGTAGACCCAGGCTCCCTCACCCCCCGGAAGCAGAGGAAGCAGGCCCGAATCCTCCGACTGTTCGGTCCTAGTCCCGAGGGCCCCCGATCAGGTCGAGGCCCCCAGACCACAGGGCCTCCCTGCACCCCACCAGCGTGGCCCTAGGAAGGAGCCGCCCCTCAGGTCGAGGCCCTAAACACTGAGCCTCCCTGACAGTAAGTACCAGTGACTTAACCACCCAAGAAACAAAGGTAAAACAATGACAGTGACAGTGACCCCAAATACAGTGACAGTGATCCAATGCACAGTGGCAGTGTCTAATAAAAGATATATTAAACAGTGGTATCATAGTAAGTCGTGCGCAAACGTTAAACAGTTCAGTCCCCCTCTATAGGAAGGAAGAGGGGAGTTTTCTGTGGAACTAGAGGTAGGTGCGTGAGTGAGCCGAAAGGCAAGTGAAGTGCTCCCCCGCGACTAGGTGACAGTGTCGGATGTCGCCATACGCACCCTACCTCTATTATAGTAATATCTCCCCCACAGACTCATGATCACAGTGAACAAAGTGAGACTCTCCCGTTTATTATTATCCACCCGTGACACGATAATTAATCCAAACTGACAACCGCCGTAAAGTGATATCTCCTCTAAGTAACAGTAACACATATCCACGACTGCCCTGTGCCCTGTGTTAATGTATATTGGATCAGGTTATGTAAACGAGTGTATTATTGTATCCCTGTTCTATTATGTGTCAAATATTGTTGTATGTACACTGTAAGGAGTAGAACTTAAGCAATCGATGTGATTCGGTGTACTGTCTCTTTTTATGCCCTGTTCCTTTGTTGGACCCCGTTCCAGTGCTCGTGTTTTTACGACGAGAAGTCGCCTTAAAAACAAAGCATTACAATTTTAATTCCCGTTTATGATAAATATAAACAATTCACGGTACGTTATATATGTGTTCTATTTTATTACTGGTATTACGGTATATGACATTACCATGATTCACAGTTTCACACAACAGTGTATTTAACAAAGAAAAATACGCTTTTTAAACAGCGCGAGGACTGTGTTTGTCCCAATGGTGGTGACATCTACTGGAATACTAAGCTTTTCAGAAGCACCCCATTACAGACACAATGTGTGTTTGTGAGAGAGAGAGAGAGAGAGAGAGAGAGATTCATAAGTCCTTTGATCAATAATTGGCCTTGTACCTCCTGAATAACAACTTTGATTTCTCTCCTGTCTATTAATCTCTCTATATCTATCTCTCTATCTATCTGTCTATCTATATACCTAACACTCTACCTGTTTACCTATCCACCTTTATCAGTATGATTGTCTGTGTGTTTACAGTCTTTTTCTACCAATTTATCCATGTATATCCCTTTTCCAGTCAACTCCTTTTTCCCCTTGTATAGGACTGTTTTGAGCGATACAGGCAACACATGAAGCACACTAATTCCTGTGTGAAAGTGCACTACACAGCACCGAGGATACGGTGAGACCTTGATGGCACCTCCCACCACCGTGGTTAGTTTGGTGATGAACTAACACTGATTACCTCCACCATGGAGATTATGTTTTACCCAGTGTTGGTTTGTCTGTTTGTTTGTCTGTCTGTCTGTTAGTAAGATTACTCAAAAAGTTATGAACGGCTTTGATGAAATATTATGGAAGGGTGGTCCATGGGTGAAGGAAGAAATGATTGAATATTGGGTCGGACTCAGGTCCGAATATCCCGCACAGTATCTCCAAATGTTCTCAATGAATTTCAATGAAATTTTGTGGAAAGGTGGGCCATGGACCAAGAAAAATTCGAATAAATTTTGGGAAGGATCTGGACCCAGTTTTGGATCCTATATTCAAGGATCCGGATCCGGGATTACTCAAAAAGTTATGAGCGGATTTTGATGAAATTTTGTGGTAGGGTGGGCTCTGGGCCAGGGAAGAAATGATGAAATTTGGGGGGGGATCCGGATCCAGATCCTTTTTAATGGCAATGCCATTGACGGAGGTATGCGCTCTTTTAGTGCTTTCTAGTTTATATATTACGATTATTATTATTGTTGTTATTATTATTTTTATTTTTATTATTATTATTATTAGTATTATTACCTACACCAAAGAGGTTATGTTTTTGCCAGCGTTGGTTTGTTTGTCTGTCTGTTAGCAACTTTACTTGAAAAGTTATGAACGGATTTTGATGAAATTTTGTGAAAGGGTGGGCCATGGGCCACAGAAGAATTTAGGGTGGATCTGGATCTGAATCCGGAGTATCCCATAAAATATCTTCAAAAGCTTTCAATAAATTTAATTTAAATTTTGTGGAAAGGTAGGCCATAGACCAAGAAAAAATGTATGTCATTTTTGGGCAGATCTGGATTTGGATGCGGATCTGGATCTTATATCCCCAATCTGTTAGCGGGATTACTCAAAAAGTTATGAATGGATTTTGATGAAAATTTGTAGAAGGGAGGACCATGCACCAATGAGGAAATGATTGTATTTTGGGGAGGGTCTGGATCCTTTTTAATGGCAATGGCATTGGCGGAGGTACGCGTTCTATGATTCCTGCTAGTATTGTTGTTGATGTTGTATTTGTTGTAGCTGTTGTTATTGTTGTTTTTGTTGTTATAGAATGTCACTGTTCAGTGTTGTGCTTGTCAGAGCCCTGGACATTATCTCAATATATATCAAACTTAGGATATTAATAGAGTCCATCATTGTGCTGAAAAAAGGAGGATTTGATGGACATGACACACTAGTTATTCTTTGTGTACAAGTTATATGTTTTTACCCTAGTCAACTGCGAGGGTTGTAGAAGTGGGTAGAAGTGTATTCACAGTACAAGGTGACGGGAGCAGATAGGGGAACAGATGTGAGCCCCCAAATAAAGCATCAAATAACCAACATTGCTCACTATACACATTTCTTGCTTTTGTTATTCCAAAGGACGGCATGACAAAACAGGAAGACCTCACTATAATGGACTAATTGGGGCCCAAACCAATCCGAAAAATGTGAAATTCCAATAAAAGTGACATCCGGACTTTCCCCTGCTACTCCGGACTTTTCCCAATATATCAGACATAAGTCTGGATCGCATGAATGGTTTTTAAATTGTTTTGACAACCATTGCGGTACTGTACTGAGTTATAACTTCACTACATTAAACAAATGATATAATATATATAATAATGCTGTACTGAACACTGATAAACATGTCTTTTATTTACCTTACTCTGGTGAACATAGGTGAAGTGGTCAGGCAGTCCAGACTGCTT
This sequence comes from Coenobita brevimanus, assembly GCF_032717465.1. Classification (NCBI taxonomy): domain Eukaryota; kingdom Metazoa; phylum Arthropoda; class Malacostraca; order Decapoda; family Coenobitidae; genus Coenobita; species Coenobita brevimanus. Next base: position 17,980,173 of record NC_137041.1, read on the forward strand.
CTGGCTTTGTTGGACTTTTTCTGATATATAGGACTTTAGTCTGGTAGCTCCTTGAGTCCGATAGTGAATTCGGGTCTACTGATGTCCATTACAATGAGGTTTTACTGTATTAAGAATTCAGTTTCTTTATTAGTCCCACATTGTTTGAAAAGCCTAAGGTGCACAATTAATTTCTCACAGGGAATTTTGTGATGGCTGATTTTCATCAACAGTTTGGTTGATGGTGTTGGTGAATCATGAGTGGGGAACAAAAAATAGCTGGTAGACATATCGTGTTGCCATGCAAACTTAACTCCTTCGTGCACCATGACTCAAAACGAGTCAAAATGGTGTTAGTCTGAAGAGGAACCAATGTTGCACTAGGACACACTTGTAGTGGCAATCTGAAGGGATGCCAGTTAGGCAATTCTGGACAAAAATATTCACCAATTATATTTTACCATGAAATGCATCAATATTTGGTGTGTCATTGGGGAGGGTGTCTATTTCCTGGCCAACACTCTCAAATAGTTGGCATTCTCTCCAATTTTAGTTCAGTGGTGAGTGGGTGCATGCGCAATTTTTGTCGATTTACTCGAAAACTGTTGATTGTAGCAGAAACCCAACAACACTATGTGAAATCTCGTGAAATTCTGCACGTAGACATATGTTTAGCTCTTGCATCATATGGGCAAAATTTTGTGCTACAGTGTAGGGCACCTATTATCATTATTGAACAACAGTATTCTCACCTCATTTTGTACTTTCACAGTACTTTTACTCATCAGTTTTGTGTGTTTTTATTAGCTTAGTTTATAAATATCAGGGAAGATGATGGCATACAATTTATACCTTTATAGCCAATTTCTGGGGCAAATAAAATACATGGGAATGTTTTCCTTTGTGCACGAGTCCAGCCTACTCCCATGGCATTTTCTCTGGTCATGTCACACACACTTACAGAAAACGTATGGTGTGCGAGGGGGTACAACATCCCTGCTACAGCAAGATATTCACCCAGCTAATTTATTCACTATGACCATGTGCTGCACACACACACACACACACACACACACACACACACACACCAGTCAAGCAGTGTGGTACTATCAAGGTCGATGGAAAGCTTATGGTAGAGAGAGCTAGAGCTCCCGTTTCATCAGCCCTCAGAACTAGCTTCTGACCATCCTCCTTTACTGAACTTTTCCAGTGTTTCAGCAACACAAAGAGTAGGGTTGCATGCTCTCCAATACAAGTCTTTTTAACTGCCAACATCAAACTATAGACACACATTATACACTACACTTTTATTCAAAATTTTACAAAAATAGTGTCATAATACCAAGCCTCGGAGTCCTAAGTGGGGCGGTGGGGCACACCATCTTCCCCTTTGCCGGTGACGATCAAGAGAAATGCCTGGAACCACTGCCTGACTCATTTCTTCATTTCTACAACACTCGGATTTACCGCCCACACCCGGACGCTCCTTAGCACTGTCGGAGCCCTACAGGAGACGCTGCCGCAGCCCAGCCCTGATGGCGCCTCTCCCCCTGAGCACCTGCAGTCCCCGGACGCCCAGGCCTTCCACCGCGGTCCCCGACGACGGAGACCCAGGCTCCCTCACCCCCCGGAAGCAGAGGAAGCAGGCCCGAATCCTCCGACTGTTCGGTCCTAGTCCCGAGGGCCCCCGATCAGGTCGAGGCCCCCAGACCACAGGGCCTCCCTGGACCCCACCAGCGTGGCCCTGGGAAGGAGCCGCCCCTCAGGTCGAGGCCCTAAACAAGGGAGCCTCCCTGACAGTAAGTACCAGTGACTTAACCACCCAAGAAACAAGGGTAAAACAATGACAGTGACAGTGACCCCGAATACAGTGACAGTGATCCAATGCACTGTGGCAGTGTCTAATAAAAGATATATTAAACAGTGGTATCATAGTAAGTCGTGCGCAAACGTTAAACAGTTCAGTCCCCCTCTATAGGAAGGAAGCGGGGAGTTTTCTGTGGAACTAGAGGTAGGTGCGTGAGTGAGCCGAAAGGCAAGTGAAGTGCTCCCCCGCGACTAGGTGACAGTGTCGGATGTCGCCATACGCACCCTACCTCTATTATAGTAATATCTCCCCCACAGACTCCTGATCACAGTGAACAAAGTGAGACTCCCCCGTTTATTATTATCCACCCGTGACAAGATAATTAATCCAAACTGACAACCGCCGTAAAGTGATATCTCCTCTAAGTAACAGTAACACATATCCACGACTGCCCTGTGCCCTGGGTTAATGTATATTGGATCAGGTTATGTAAACGAGTGTATTGTTCTATCTCCGTTCTATTATGTGTCAAATTTTGTTGTATGCACACTGTAAGGAGTAGAACTTAAGCAATAGATGTGATTCGGTGTACTGTCTCTTTTTATGCCCTGTTCCTTTGTTAGTGCATTACATCCGGTCTAGTAAAAGGACCCCGTTCCAGTGCTCGTGCTTTTACGACTAGAAGTCGCTTTAAAAACATAGCATTACACTGGTGGCAAGCGGTGGTTCTAAATCCGAGTAACGCACAGATTAACACGAAAGGGAACTACAATGGCAGCCAAACCACACATCCATTGCCAAGGTTCAACCCGGACCAGTGCGACATAGACGTATATTTGGACATGGTCAAACCCCTCCTGGACATAGGGTTCGACTCAGACAGAGAAAAGATCGCTGTCACACTACCTAACCTGGGTAAAATAATCACTAGTGTCACTCCCAAAATCGTCCCGAGACTAAAATGGGATCAATTCAAACAAATTGTGAAACAGGCGGCGACACCATCTCTGGGCACAGTTGTAGCCTTGTCGGAACTAGACGCCCCCACATACGACGGAAGCCTCGATGACACCTTCATCCAGGCTAGGCGGCTCATCACCGCTGCGTACCCGGGCACAGACGCAAAAACCCGGGAACAACTCATATTCCACAAACTCCTCAGGATCCTCCCCGATTTCATTAAAAACCACTTCATAATACATGAACCGACGGGAGACCTGGATAAACAAATCAACTTAATAAGGCGCCTTCTAACCCTCCACTCCTCCCCCAAACGCATCGGCATCATCAACCACTTCCCCACAGATCTCATCCCTGTAAATCCTTGGGAATTTACTCCTTGCTGCCCTGAGTGCCCAATCCACGACATTCGTGAGCAGCTAAAAGCTGCCCGGGGCAGCAAAACAAACCAAGAGCGCCCACAAGCCTCCCCACCATACGCCGATCGCCCCAAGCCTCAAAGAAGAAAAGCGATACGAGGAAGTCACCGAAGGAGCCCCCCTACTGCCCCCGCATCTCACCGTAATGACGGGGGCCACCTCACATCTCCCTCAGTCGATGACAGGGGAAAACGTGATCTTTCCATTTCCCCTCCTCCCACTATCTCTTCTATTTTGCCCTCCCCTATTCCTACTACTATTCCTAACCCTCCCACCTCACACACCACTTTCTCCACTACTACCGCCTCCCCCCTTCCTATTCCTCCCCAACACAAAGCCTGCCTCCCCCCTCGCAGGCCCCCTAGAACCCTTACCCCATCTTTCCCAAACCCACTTCCCAAAACTGCCTCCTCCTGTCTACTCCCTCCCACCTACCACCCCACACCACCCACCACCACCACATCCCCGCCACTCATTTTTCCCACCTACACACCCTCTCTTTCCTCGCTCACTTCCCCCACCCCACCCTCAACCTCACCATACCCACAAACCCCTTCCCCCACGTCACCCTTGCCTGACCCACCACCACCTTCCTCCGATTCTGATCCTTCACCAACCACCCCATCCCCTCCAACCCGCCACTCTCAATCACTGCCCGCTACGCCCGCCACCAACACCTTACAACCGGAAACAAAAATTGAGAGAGTGCTATGGCGCCGCCACGACCGCCCACCTGTCAGAATCTGAGGGACCCACCACCTTCTCCGACTCCTACGCCGGACCAACCATCCATCCTCCCTCTGGCTCACTCTCAATCCCCATCAGGAGGCTAACACCTTCACCACCCACTGGGTCAGCCTCACCCAACACCTCACCCCAGCCTACCTGACTTCCACCTCCACCACCTCCCACCTCCAGTCAGGGGGCCGTGACTTCAACAACGCGGAAGGTGGTAAAATGCCCGCCGCAGGACCTCCCACCACACCACCCCCCACACCACCACCGAGCCGCCACCCCACTAATACCCCGGGAGGACACACCGGTGAGGTTAGTGACCCCGGGCAAGAGGGTCATCGGGGCATCCCGACCCTGAGCCCCTATTCCCCACAAGTGCCCCAACCCCAGGCGTTCAGGCAAACTGAACTACTGTGCGGGCGGGGCAGTGACCGTCAGACTAGGGGTGGGACTGAAAAGAGGTCAGTCCCAGGTAACACCGTCTTGACGGTCTTGTTACACCCTCTAGGGCAGAAAGAGGCCCAAGGGCAGGAAGAGGCCCAAGGCTATGGCCATAAGAGAGAAATAGACACAGGCTACGGCCTGACAGAGTGTGTAAAGGGGAAGGTGACCCCAGGCTCCGGCCTTAACACGCTGAGGAGAGAGAGTTGCCTGTGTGCATCACTCTCCAGTTGTACTTTGGCTACGGCCAGAATACGGTCCAGGGTAGAGAGACCCTGCTACCGTACGTGTAGCGCTACCCAATTACGGAAGCGGCGACTCGGGGCCGGCCTCTTGCCAGAGCAGACGGGTGATCCCGTTTCTCCGTTACTCGTTTCCCGTACGGGCAGACACTCGGCTCTGGCCGGGGCACATACCAGGGTGGAGAATACCCTGATGGTAGGATCTGTCCGTATTGGAGAGAGTGCGGCTCTTGAGCCCCTCACTCTGGCTTGTCTCCTACTGCGGGAGGAACACCACGTCGACGGCCTCTTGCCTCGGCGAAAGGGCGACCTCGATCACCCTATAGGTGTCCCTCGCACGCCGGGCAAGTTCACGGCTCCAGCCAAAGTCCACACTAGGGGAAGTAGGGCCCCAACTCAGCCCTATGAACACACTCAGGGAACCACGAAGAACGTGAGTCTCCCTCTAGCCTCTTTCCCTTCGGGGAGCCCTTCGTCGCCATCCAGGCTTCTTGGCCAAGCGGAGGCGTTAGAGTGATGGCAAGGCCCGATAGCGGATTTACCGCCCACACCCGGACGCTCCTTAGCACTGTCGGAGGCCTACAGGAGACGCTGCCGCAGCCCAGCCCTGATGGCGCCTTTCCCCCTGAGCACCTGCAGTCCCCGGACGCCCAGGCCTTCCACCGCGGTCCCCGACGATGGAGACCCAGGCTCCCTCACCCCCCGGAAGCAGAGGAAGCAGGCCCGAATCCTCCGACTGTTCGGTCCTAGTCCCGAGGGCCGCCCGATCAGGTCGAGGTCTCCAGACCACAGGGCCTCCCTGGACCCCACCAGCGTGGCCCTAGGAAGGAGCCGCCCCTCAGGTCGAGGCCCAAAACAAGGGAGCCTCCCTGACAGTAAGTACCAGTGACTTAACCACCCAAGAAACAAGGGTAAAACAATGACAGTGACAGTGACCCCGAATACAGTGACAGTGATCCAATGCACAGTGGCAGTGTCTAATAAAAGATATATTAAACAGTGGTATCATAGTAAGTCGTGCGCAAACGTTAAACAGTTCAGTCCCCCTCTATAGGAAGGAAGCGGGGAGTTTTCTGTGGAACTAGAGGTAGGTGCGTGAGTGAGCCGAAAGGCAAGTGAAGTGCTCCCCCGCGACTAGGTGACAGTGTCGGATGTCGCCATACGCACCCTACCTCTATTATAGTAATATCTCCCCCACAGACTCCCGATCACAGTGAGCAAAGTGAGATTCCCCCGTTTATTATTATCCACCCGTGACACGATAATTAATCCAAACTGACAACCGCCGTAAAGTGATATCTCGTCTAAGTAACAGTAACACATATCCACGACTGCCCTGTGCCCTGGGTTAATGTATATTGGATCAGGTTATGTAAACGAGTGTATTATTGTATCTCTGTTCTATTATGTGTCAAATATTGTTGTATGTACACTGTAAGGAGTAGAACTTAAGCAATCGATGTGATTCGGTGTACTGTCTCTTTTTATGCCCTGTTCCTTTGTTGGACCCCGTTCCAGTGCTCGTGTTTTTACGACGAGAAGTCGCCTTAAAAACAAAGCATTACAATTTTAATTCCCGTTTATGATAAATATAAACAATTCACGGTACGTTATATATGTGTTCTATTTTATTACTGGTATTACGGTATATGACATTACCATGATTCACAGTTTCACACAACAGTGTATTTAACAAAGAAAAATACGCTTTTTAAACAGTGCGAGGACTGTGTTTGTCCCAATGGTGGTGACATCTACTGGAATACTAAGCTTTTCAGAAGCACCCCATTACAGACACAATGTGTGTTTGTGAGAGAGAGAGAGAGAGAGAGAGAGAGAGAGAGAGAGAGATTCATAAGTCCTTTGATCAATAATTGGCCTTGTACCTCCTGAATAACAACTTTGATTTCTCTCCTGTCTATTAATCTCTCTATATCTATCTCTCTATCTATCTCTCTATCTATATACCTAACACTCTACCTGTTTACCTATCCACCTTTATCAGTATGATTGTCTGTGTGTTTACAGTCTTTTTCTACCAATTTATCCATGTATATCCCTTTTCCAGTCAACTCCTTTTTCCCCTTGTATAGGACTGTTTTGAGCGATACAGGCAACACATGAAGCCCACTAATTCCTGTGTGAAAGTGCACTACACAGCACCGGGGATACGGTGAGACCTTGATGGCACCTCCCACCACCGTGGTTAGTTTGGTGATGAACTAACACTGATTACCTCCACCATGGAGATTATGTTTTACCCAGTGTTGGTTTGTCTGTTTGTTTGTCTGTCTGTCTGTTAGTAAGATTACTCAAAAAGTTATGAACGGCTTTGATGAAATATTATGGAAGGGTGGTCCATGGGTGAGGGAAGAAATGATTGAATATTGGGTCGGACTCAGGTCCGAATATCCCGCACAGTATCTCCAAATGTTCTCAATGAATTTCAATGAAATTTTGTGGAAACGTGGGCCATGGACCAAGAAAAATTCGAATAAATTTTGGGAAGGATCTGGACCCAGTTTTGGATCCTATATTCAAGGATCCGGATCCGGGATTACTCAAAAAGTTATGAGCGGATTTTGATGAAATTTTGTGGTAGGGTGGGCTCTGGGCCAGGGAAGAAATGATGAAATTTGGGGGGGGATCCGGATCCAGATCCTTTTTAATGGCAATGCCATTGACGGAGGTATGCGCTCTTTTAGTGCTTTCTAGTTTATATATTACGATTATTATTATTGTTGTTATTATTATTTTTATTTTTATTATTATTATTATTAGTATTATTACCTACACCAAAGAGGTTATGTTTTTGCCAGCGTTGGTTTGTTTGTCTGTCTGTTAGCAACTTTACTTGAAAAGTTATGAACGGATTTTGATGAAATTTTGTGAAAGGGTGGGCCATGGGCCACAGAAGAATTTAGGGTGGATCTGGATCTGAATCCGGAGTATCCCATAAAATATCTTCAAAAGCTTTCAATAAATTTAATTTAAATTTGGTGGAAAGGTAGGCCATAGACCAAGAAAAAATGTATGTCATTTTTGGGCAGATCTGGATTTGGATGCGGATCTGGATCTTATATCCCCCAATCTGTTAGCGGGATTACTCAAAAAGTTATGAATGGATTTTGATGAAAATTTGTAGAAGGGAGGACCATGCACCAAGGAGGAAATGATTGAATTTTGGGGAGGGTCTGGATCCTTTTTAATGGCAATGGCATTGGCGGAGGTACGCGTTCTATGATTCCTGCTAGTATTGTTGTTGATGTTGTATTTGTTGTAGCTGTTGTTATTGTTGTTTTTGTTGTTATAGAATGTCACTGTTCAGTGTTGTGCTTGTCAGAGCCCTGGACATTATCTCAATATATATCAAACTTAGGATATTAACCCTTTCAGGCACGGTCACGCGATTCGCGTGGTATCGGCTTGCATTCGGGCAGACACAGTCACGCGACTCGCGTCCTTAAGGCCCAAAAATATTCGCCAGAAAAAAAGTTATAGGCCGATTTGCGTGATTTTTCGGCGCGTCTTAGGGTAGCCAAGGCCTACTCGAGGTAAGTCATTGGCAACGCTGTGTCGGCTCATGTCCCTCAATTCCCCGCCGCTCGCTCCAACCTCAGTCATTGTCCAGCAGCCAGGCGGTGAGGGTGACAGATCGTGGTTCCCTTTAAATCCTCCATTATTTTCCCCCTCCTGCCCGAAGCAAAGGCCCCTATTGACTCAGTGTGATAATACATTGTATGTGAACATATAGTGACGTGATATTGTCGATGGAACATATATCTATGTGTTGAAAAGAAATAATGGCGGTTAGGAATCGTTGTGCCTTTGAGAAAGACTCATGGTCAGTGTAGCGGGGTTTTGTCACTCCGCCCCCACTAGGCCGTGTTGCGTGAGCTGACGTATGTCAATAATGCAGCCAAGGCATCAATATATAGTTTGTGA